>NC_073692.1:241435910-241744077 GCF_029784155.1 Uranotaenia lowii | reverse complement strand
CCAGTTGCTTTTATCGGAACGTCCAACTAGGTAAAAAAGTACTAGACAGCGTCCGATTGCTATCGCAATATGAGGAAAGGTGTGTTCAAATTCGTTTGAGTCAAAAGTTTCCCATTTTATTTATTTTAATATAAATAGCTTAAAAATACTACATTGTAATGGACCCATTCCAGCGTGCCGTCACAACGTTAGCAAAACAATTTTTTGGTATACTATATGTAAATTTTACAGTTCATATCGCACGCTGAAAAAAATTATACCTCTAAGTTCAAAATTAAAATCACTACAATTTGAAGTCAAAAGTATTTTTATTGAACAAATATAGTTTTCAACATATATGCAAAAGCAATCGTGACGTCACAACTCGTCACTTTTTCCACTTTTCTGTTTTTATT
Organism: Uranotaenia lowii; assembly: GCF_029784155.1. NCBI lineage: Eukaryota > Metazoa > Arthropoda > Insecta > Diptera > Culicidae > Uranotaenia > Uranotaenia lowii. The sequence goes on along the minus strand of NC_073692.1, from coordinate 241,743,682 downwards.
TTACAAACCCGTATGTTTCTGCTCTTCTACTCGATCAAATTTTATGAAAATTTCAGAAAAGTAGCAATTTATTACAACCAACAAATCGCTGTTTTTGATTGTGATTTAGTTTCGTGACGTCACAACGCACCAAATTTAAAAAAAAAAAAAGTTTTGCAAAGCGTTGTGACGTCAAATCAAACTATAATATTGAAATTAATACTTAATTTACTAAAAATGCTTAGAAAATCAACAAACAATGTGATTTAATGATGAAATGGATTCCATTCATTCCCCAAAAAATGCATTGAATCTAAAATGTCCATATAAGCAGATTAGGTTTGCAGCACTGCGCACATCAATTATATTCGAAATTTATTTGTGCTATCACGATAATATTGTTTTATAAAAACTAATTCTTTGAAAAACTTATTCGTAAAAGCGTTGATGAAATATTGTGATAATTAAAGCTTTAAAACACTCAAATGAAAATAAAAATTGGTTCATAAATTATTAAATTTACCATGTTAAAAGATTTTTTGAATCTCATAACAGAGGGTTGAGCAACCTTTTGAAGCAGCGGGCCACTTTTAAATTGAAATTCTTTCGGCGGGCCGCATTGAATTAAAATTTAAGTAATAAACATAAACTTAACTTGTTTTTAATTTGAAGTGAATTGATAGGTTCAACACTAAGTTTTGATCATTTTTCAATAGTTTTCATGTTTTAATTGATATGAAACGTACCGCCAATATTCTTTTTTTTTAAGGGAACACCATTTGCTTCCTTTTCACTTATTAAATTTTGCTTCCTTTTTACTTAAAAAATGTTGGCTCGTAAAAAGTTTCGAACCGTTCTCTGAGAAAGCCCCTTTTTTGTTCGAACCGATGCGATGGTATTTTTCGTCATCACTTTCATTTCAAATTTTCATGAAGCTTAACCAGAGCGATTTTTTTCTGTGACTTTTTTCGAAAAGTATTTTCACAATTTATTGCAGTTTTGTCGTGTAACCTCATTTTTTTTTTCTATAAAAGTGTGTTTTTTATTTGAATTTCCGTATGAAATCATTGCATTGAGATGTTGAAGTAGGTTTCAAAATCATCAGAAACCGTAATTTCACAGATTTTTAACCAGATTTGTTAATGATACAGTTTACATTTTTGACTTTGGTAATATGGATTACTAAATTTGAAGTAAAATGACTCAACTTAATCGATGATAGGCATGAATTGCCTATAACATATTTGAAAATAGCATCATCATTGTTTTCAGCGTTGTCATTAGAATCTCAGAACTAATTTTCGACAAATATTCAATCAGTTTTTTTGTCCGCTCTAGTTTTTGAGATAACTTTTAAAAATAGGTCCGACCCGAATGCCCACCATAGGTTAAAAGCTCTTTAATAAATATTTTTAATATTTGATTGGTAAAAAATAAGCTATTCGATTTGTGTACTTTTTTGACAAAACTGTAAAATACAAATACTTTTCGATTCAATGATGAACTTTCCCAGAGACTGCGAATAATTTTGAATTCTGAGAAAAAATATATGGAAGTTTTCTTTTTGTTATTTTTTTTTTCAAACATGAACAAACGGGAATTTTGGCGAAAGTTAAAAAAAAATTAACTTAATATGATCTTCGATCATTTTTAAACCGTATGTCAAATCATTTCCCAGTTTTCAATAAAGTTTTTGAATGAGTTATAATCTTTAATATCGAATATTCAATAACTTTCTGAATGATGTCAGAAGAAGTTATAATCTTATTTTTTGGGAATTTATATAAATTGTAAAATTAATTAAAGCGTTGTATATCTGATACAAGCATACATTTGTCAATGTTTTAGTCCTTGATTGAATGAAAAGAAGTAAATTGATTGAAAATTAGCTTTTGATTTTATGAAAGATAGATTTACCCATAACTGATCAATTCAAAAATTTCCATACGCCATATCACCGAAACTAGAAGTGATTGACGAAATCTGTAAAACGTTTTGTATTCAGGACGCCAAAATCTTACAAAATCAGTTATTGACATATGCTCCGAAAATGCTGTTCCCCTGTGTAATCGTTACAAACTTTTTGGGTTGATATTCATTTTGTCTATAAGAAATCTATAATCGTTCGCCCAGTCTTTATTTTATAACTTTCCTAATTTCTTTAATAATGACTTAACTAACTCCTATATTACGTTTTTTCAATAAATAGTATTGCATTTATGCCTTTAAAAAAACAAATTAAAAGCTTAACTATGTATCTGGATGATTATTTGTTTATTAGTTTATTTGTTTATTTGTTTATTTGAATTAAAATCATCTGACATAGGTGTCTTAATGATCTACTTAATATTATTAGCACATTACATGATACTTTTCTTAATTTCTTAATTGGTCACTTAAATAAGATTCAATACGGCGTTTGAAAGTTGGAGTAGAAATATTGAAGTCGAAGACATTATAATAACGTAAAAAGCACATTTTTGCGGAACGAAGAGGGTCGTTGCTGCCATAGCTCGTGTTTCTGGGTTCCAGAGAGAGCCAGTTTCTATTACGCAAGGTTCTTTCTGGAGCATAAATATTACAGCGAGAAAGTAGCCAGGAGCAGTCAATTTCGTTACGAAGTATCTTAGCCACAAACAGCGATTGACCGATGGAACGACGATCCGACAGCGTATGAAGTCCAAGCAGGGCACAACGATGAGCGTATGGCGGTAAATTCAAAGGATTCTCCCAAGGTAGCTCACGAAGAGCGTAACGCACGAACCTACGTTGGATGGCTTCAAAACGCGCTTTGAAGCTTCAAAAGGCCACCATACTAGGTTCGCAGATTCCAAAATCGATCGCACCAGGCAGCAATACAGAGCTCGCAAGCACACTGGATCAGTAAATTCTTTGCTCAAACGTATAATAAATCCCATGGAACACATGCAACTGCAAACAAGTGACATGCATATACAGGGTCCGGCAATTTAAGTGATACATTGAAATAAACATATAAATTGATCAAAACAACAACTTTTCACTTCAAATTCATTCAATTTCTTTTGAAAACAAATTACTTTTTTTTTAAATTCCCTGGTAAAATTCGACTTGTTCGCCCTTGAGTCTAACCACTCGCCGCAGACGGTCGAGGAATGCATCGTATGAGAACCGCAGGTGTTTTTGTGGTATTTTACCCAGGCTGCCACGAGATGTCGCTTCAGGACCTCCACACCTTCATGCAGGGGCGGTCCTAGAGCTGGCTCTTGGGGAGGGGGGGGGTCACAATCAGTCACTATAAAGGAACGTTAATATCTGTTGAAAAAACGATCATTTGAGTGAGCGAAAGGAGGGAGGAGGGGTTGCGGAGGGGGTGGGGAGGGGGGAGGGGGAGATGGTCATTTACAAATGAGTCTACAATATAAGCTGCACACTGCTCCTCCTTCCCCCATGAATTTCACTGAACAACATGTATTTAAAAAAGTATGAAACAAGACATGAATAATGAAAATTTTATCAAAGTTTCTCTCAATGCTCTTTTCAATATCCTTCTGCACAACTTACACATCCTTTTATAAAATAACCAACGAATCTATTATATCCACTGCGAAAAAATGTTGATATATGTTTTTTAATAATATGTTTATCTGGTATTTTAAAATTGTGACTTTTAGACCTCTTTAAAGCATTTCTCGTTATAAATGTATTTTTTTCTAAATGTGAGCAAATAAAAAAGAAACTGCATATTGAAGGCAATAAATGTATGACGACAACAAAACAAATATTTCAAGTATTTCAGTGTTATAACCATATTCACCCCCATATATGGCTTTTTCAAATTAGTAATTTCATTAAGGGGGAGTAGGGTCCAACGGGTAAAAAAAACACCATTTTCACGAATTTTTTTAGAGCTATCGTTCAAACAAATGTATTCAAATGTTTTGCATTATACAAAGCATTGTTAAAAGAACATTTAGTTATTTTTACGTAGAATAATATTGAAAAATGAGCCGGTGATGGAGCACTTTCGAGGAAAACAGGAAGAAAACAGGATTCGCGGTGGACACTGCATCTCAGCACAGAATCATCTTAAGTCAAAAAATCAAAGCAAAATATTTCTAATAGATGTTTTTCTGGACCCTAACGATTTTATCTGACTTAAAAAAATTTTGATGAAATTTTTGTGGCTGTTTGAATTAAAAACTACGATTTTTCACGGAAAAATCCGCCATTTTTTATCTGTAAAATCTCTCCGAAGTAAAGTCCAAAATCGTTGGGGTTTGGTATTTTATATGTAGAAAATATGTTCCAAATTTGAAAAGAATCGGTGAAGTAGTTTTCAAATGACGATGTCCACTGACTTTAAAAATGTGCTTTCGAGAAAAACGCGTTTGAAGTTTCTGCTCTAAAAATGAAAGAAACAATTTATTTTTTCAACTCACTCTGAATCGTCGATTCCAGCTCCATAAAGTACGTTTCCCCATAAAGTACTCTGCATCTGAGCTTCTTGTTCGGCCTTGGCTATCCGAGAGTTGTCCTCCTGCCTTGTGTATAAAGGCCTATAATTTCTATAGTTTTGCTTCGATTGACTTGAATTCTTGAATTGTTTTACAATAAGAAAATAAAAAAATCCATTTTTTGAAAGTTTTAGACCCTACTCCCCCCTTAAAGTTCAAAACAAAATCAAGAATTTAGAAGCTCTGAATTGAAGCAAATATAATTTAGGCATATGAGGTAAATAAGTGACAATTTAAAAAAAAGTTGTCTCTAGTCTTCATTAATAGCAAATTCCAAATCAACACTCAACAACACACTTTTGTTGAGTTACTTATCAACAATGGTTATTCGGTATAATTCCGTCCAAGGAATCGCAAGTTACCGCTGCTTGAGTTTGGGGGACCGATTTTTTCAATATTGAGCCTTTCAAGTGATAAATTAAATTTTTGGTGAATAAACACCCCCATGGAGTGGAAAATTTTGAAAATTTAAGAGCCCATCTAATAAGAAAAGTTTAAACTTTTTATATAAATTCGAGCTTTTGCGGGTATTTTATAATGGTTTTTGGCCGCTGGGGGGGGGGGGAGGGTGATCACCCCGATCAATCCCCCCCCCCATAGGACCGCGCCTGCCTTCATGTTTCTTTAAGCAGACTTCGGCCTCCAACGTACTCCAAACAGCGAAGTCCATAGGGTTCAGGGTGACGAAGTCGCCGACCACTCGGAGCTCGAAATGAACCCTATAAAATGTTGCGCAATCCAAAGTTGGGTTTTCTTCGCTTTGGGAGCCCGGCGCCGAGTCCTGTTGGAAAACCCAATCCCTGGAAACAAAATGCCGACGTGCCACGGTTCGAGTTCGAGTTCGAGTTATTGATATACATATTTTTTTGGTTTAGTAGGGACTGTTATTTTATGGTAATTAACACCCTATCGTAGAAAAAAATCGTGAAAAAATTTAATTTGAGATAAGCTTCGCGGGCCGCACAAACACGTCTAGAGGGCAGAATGCAGCCCGCAGGCCGCGGGTTGCTCACCCCTGTCATAACATTTATTTCATGGAACTTGTTTTGGAAGAATTGGAAGTTACTGGCGGTTTTTTTGCATTTTGACATAAATATATAAAGAACTTGATCTTTATGCAAGATTTTTATTCAAATCATAGATAACAACCTGCTTTATATCCCTTTACAAAATCGATGAGGATTTAATTTTTTTGATAGTGTGTTTATTCTCGAATAAAATTTTTTAAAGCGCGATTTTATATATTTTATTAGAGATGTTTAAAAACCACCCCGTTAATGCAAAAAAAAATTCTAAATTTCGTTAAAAGTTTGATAATAGAATTCATTTATTGAAGCGCATTGTTATGTTAAACTTGTATTGAAGAAAATTAAAATAGTGTTGAAGTAATTATTATCGAAAAACAGTAAATAGATTTCATCATATTCTCGCATGGAAAATTAAAGATTCGCAGAATCGAAGAATTTCGAAATAAGTTAGAATAGAAAATATAGTTAAAAGGATTTAATTTCTTCTCTTATTTTAAATTTTTTCAAAATATCTCAAATTTAATTCAATAAGATATTCTTGGAAAAAGGGCGGTGTAAAGCACCTCTTTCTAAGCAATGAATTAACTATGGTACTCAGAATAACTATCTGAACTATGATAGGATTCAAGATCCAAAAAGTGGAAAAAATAAGATGTTAATTTAAATTCTGTTTCAAAATAACCATAAATAACGTAGACAGTCTCCAAGAATATCGTATTTCTAATAAAATCGTGCTAGGAGAAACTAAGGACAGATATGAGCTAGGAAAAAATAAAACACAAACAAGACACGAAGAAACTCCACCACTCGTGTTCGCTTGATTGGGTGGAAATGTGTGTCACTCATCATACGCACCTTAATATGGTTGAACTTTGGCTTCGTCAACATGGGTTGGGTGGCATAGTTAAAGGCAAGGGGGGTTGGTCTGGGGGCTTCGTCGGATGTGCATATTACTGCCATCCGTGTTCCATCCACTCTTCTGCTACCAGCCAGAATGCCTATGAAGAAGAGATCCAGGCGAGATGCTGAAGAAGGGGCGAAGAAGATAACGACGGTTGGCCTCTTTGAGTTTGGATTAAGATCGTAGCTATGATGTTCGCTGATCTTGCAATAGTTTTACTTTTTTATGTATAGGAGAAAAAATGTTTTGAACCTTCAACGTTTTTATTCCGATATAAATTCCTAGCTTCGAAACTCTGATTATTTACATTAGGCTACCAAACTTTTTTAATATCAAAGATGGTTTCCGGAGAATTTAAGTGGATTAATACAACTCTTTCACCGGGAAGTGAACTTGAAGAGATTTTTTTTCTAATACAATTTCTTCCTCAAACCTTTCCTCGAGTCGAGCAGCCGTTGCCGATCTGGAAACTGCATCTGTGGGCAGGAAAAAAACAACGACGACTTAGAATAACGGACTGTTGATTAACATGTGCGTGTCTTCAGAGGTGCGTTTGGCACTCCATCATTAAAGAAGAAGAACGTCCATGAAGAGGTGACGCAGATTATTATGAAGAAGAAGACGTTGCAAGAGTAGAAAATTTTTCCTAAGCGTCGAACTAATCAAACCGAGAGTGAAGGTGCCAGAGCTCGGGGTTCGTGGGAGATGATGAAAAATGGCGTATTTTCAATGTGGCGACTGGATGATTGCGTCGTGGATCTGCCTCTGAGTTATGAACTATACGTTTCTTCTAATCCTTTACTCACGAAATGGTGAACCAAGGATTTTGAGATGAACATGCTGATCGGTGTGCCATAATTTCGTGTGACAAATCATAGATGATTCAACTAATGGATGAAACTGAAGGTTGAATTTTTGATTTTTTTTTCCGATTCTTTTCAATAAATTTGGCTGATGTTTAGGTAATTTTCCTGAGTAATAGTTTATTAAAAAGTTGTCGAATATATACCAGTAATCGTACCAAAGATTACTAAAACTATGTTTTTTCCTGTGGGTGCTTTTATCACCTAAAATTTCTTGTTCATTTTCATATTCAAATATCCGGATACACAGTAGAACCTCGCTTATCCGAGCTTCCGCGTTATCCGAGCAACCATTTTCATACAAAATCCACGTCAAGTTGTGTTTTAGCTATTTAATCAACGTTTTCAGCGAGTTTAAAGTCTAAACAAGCCGAAAAATGTCGAATGCAAACCAGTGCAAAAGTATAGGTGTTTTCAATGTAATTCGTGTAATTCGAGGTTTCATTTATCCGAGGTGGTCCTTCCCCCGACTATCTCGAACTGTAGGGGAGGTTGAGGATACTTGATCCCCTTTTCTTATTTTCATCACATATCTTTGGGAAAAATTAGTATATTGCCGTCTTTTGCATTTTCTGATAGCGTGTAGTTCCAAGTTTATTAGCTCTAAAAGTTAGAGCGATTCATGAACTCTTAGATGAACTAGCAGCATTTTTGCTTCGAGAAGCATTGAGACTAAAAAAATTGCGATATTTTTATAGTTACAGGAGACTTGATCCTTTGCTAAAGGAGACTTGATCCTTGATTCAGAGTGCCCTGACCCTAAGCAAAAATCAAATGCAATCCGAAGATAAAAGTTGACTATTTTTTGCTATTTTAGTTACCATTTCACAGTTTGTAAGTATCAGACAAAGAGAATTCTACAAGCTTGTCTACTACCCTAGAGTTATTGCATACTTTAAGGCGCAATTTTATAGTATTCAGATAAATACAGTATTTAGAGTCCTTTTTTACAAATAACTACAGGATAAACATTAGTTATTGGACAGATATTAGTTATTTCATGATAACCAATGATCACGATCTATTCACAAGGAAAATATATCTTTCTGGACTCTGGGGATCAATTACACCCATAACATACATTTAAAAAAAAAATTCTTCTTAAAAAAATTGAGAGTTTCCTATTATTTAAAAAAATATGGCTTTATGAAGTTCATATTATACTCTAACGATTGACATATTGGAATAAATATTTTAATTATAATTTGATCATGTGAGAAACATTTTAAAGTGATAAAAAAAGATCTTCAAATCAGTGTTCCGACTACCACTCATTTTCACTGAACGATTCTGATTGAAATTCTAAACTGAATGCGAAACATACACCCAAAATAATTTGCACGTAGGGGCTACGTGAAAAACTACATAATGTTTATCCACTTGATTTTCACGTAGATGCTACGAAATCAATATGTTAACGCGCCCCTATAAGAATTTGTGCTTCATGGAACGCACCTACATTTTACGTGAATTTTTAGCGAGTTCAACGCGGTATATTTATGAAAGCCACGGGGAATGTTTTTATTATCGGAATGAAAATAAGGGTGGTTTGTTTACTTCTTATTTTTCATGATGAATAAAAAAAACGAAATTTTGTTATGAATAATCTTTATTTTTACATTATTTGCACAATATATCACTAACACTACACTGCTTAAGCACTAAACACACTTTTGTTTTTGGACATCCTGAAAAAATGAAAAGTATGCTTTAATTTAAAAAGTATTATTTGAATAAAAAATATTTTACCTTGTCCGTTGTTCCATGAATGGTGTTCCGTCGATCATCTTTTTCGGAAAGTCCCACCAAAGAACGAGAGAACACTATCAGTTCCAACGAGCACCGGATCCAGAGCCATTGCTATCAGAAAAATGAAAAAAAAAAACAAAAATTAGCTGATTACAATTAAGGAGATTATTATCACTTACCAAAACGACAATTCCATAACAAATGAAAATCCGATCAAATCCTCCTTGCTAACATGTTTAGCTGATGACAACAGACACAACGCCTTAAAAAAAATTTACTACAGCTAAAAAAGTAAGCTGACGGACCACAATTTAATTTTCTAATATGAATTTATCACGGAACGGATTTGAAATCATCCACTTAAACTTTACGTGAAATTCATGAGTCAGTTATGTGGAAGTAGAGTAGTTGCTACCGGGGCGTCCTTGCTACGCTGGGGTTACTACAAAATTCACGTAGAATCGATATGATGCATAAAAATCTTAGTTTACGGGAAAAATACCGTAGAAATAATTTCTAAATTATTTTGGGTGTACGAATTGTTTTGTTCGGTGTTGTTGATCCGATGCTTGCTGTCACTATAAACCAATCGGTATCTCTCGGCGAATCATAGACGGCTTGGATCAGAAGTAATAGATTCAGAAAATTGAGTGAGTGATTGATACAGCTTGTATGAAATGTGTTTTCAATTTTAATTCTTCTTTGCGTATCAAGCAAAGTGTGTTTCGTTGGCTATTTCCCGGATTGCAAAGAAGCTGAAGCTGAATTTCGCAGCATCAGGAGGTAGCAACTCCTCGTGTTACTATTAAATTATTAATATTCAATTTGCTCTCAACAGGTTTTATGTTCGTTAACATGTGCAATAGACTGCCCCAAATGACCTGACTTTTGAAAAAGTTATACGCTGCAGGCTAAAATTGATCCTAGGCCTAGTACAAGATCTCATGCCAAATTTGGGCCAGATCTGACCACGGGAAGGGGTCGCTCAACGAGCCTGAAGTTTGTATGGGATTTTGAGACATTTTGTTCGAGAGGAACATGAAAAACCAGTTTTTCGTCGATAACTTTTGTCTCCTTCGACCGATTTCTTTCAAAAACGGGTTTTCTCGAAGCCTAAATTAAGACAAATATTTCATCAGAAGGTTGCATTTCAATTAAAGTTAAGATAAAAAAGTTATTAAGCTTCAAAAATTGGACAACTTTTTTAAGGGTGACATTCATCACTGTTTCAATGAGACGACTAAATGTCCGACCAGGACACTCAATAAGAAATGCATGCCGTTCCGTCAAATAATGACCGATTTTAACCATTGTTGTTGCACTCGATTGCAAATTTTAATGTTTTTTCTAATATTTGATATTGGATGATATTCACTGGCTGGTAAACGGTGGATAATGTGCAACTCGAGACCCCATAGTGGTCATATAACCTCTTATTCACAACTCCTATCTCTACCTCCCCGTGGTACCGGCTGGGATGCGAGTAACCTAAGCGGAGATCGGGTACCCAACCCCGGTGGATGCTTTGGTCGCATGCAGACTGAGAAGGTGGCCGCACGCGTCTGTTCCCCAGGTCAGGGGCGGCGTGCAACAACAACCGAGCGTCTGTTCTCCAGGTCAGGGGCGGCTCAAACAGCGTCTGTCTTGCAGCAAGCGGCTGAATTTATGAAATGCGGCTCCCGCCAGCTAAGTCCAAGATGGCAGCCCCATCGCGGGATAGGGACTTTAGGCTAACAAAATACTGCTCCTGATATCTTGTATTGTTACAGAAACTGAGAGAAGAAATAACCGAATTGGAACTTTGGCAACGACTTTTAGCATGAAAACACGGACTAGAATTGGAACTTGGAATGTTTTGACCCTTGCCCTGCCAGGAAAGCTGGCTCAACTTGCGAGAGAAGCTAGCCGCCTCAAGCTAGAGATATTGGGACTGAGCGAAGTCCGTTGGCCTAACACTGGAGAACACAAGACACAGTCCGGGCAAGTACTGCTTTACTCTGGCATACGAGGAGAACATGCTACTCGGGAACGAGGAGTTGGTTTCCTGTTAAGCCCGCAGGCCCATGCGGCCCTCATAAGATGGGAACCGATAAACGAAAGAATAATCGTAGCCAGATTCAGAACACGGGTTAGAAACCTTACAATGGTCCAGTGTTATGCGCCAACTGACGTTGCCGATTTGCAGGAGAAAGAGCAGTTTTACAGTCAATTGAACAGCGTGGTTGAGAGAATTCCGAAGGGTGACATTCAAATCCACTTAGGCGACTTCAACGCAAAGATTGGCTCCGACAATCAGGACTTTGAGCGCATCATGGGGCGCCATGGCCTAGGACAGATGAGCGAAAACGGAGAGCTGTTTGTAGAATTTTGTGGCAACAACAACATGGTGATCGGTGGATCGCTCTTCCCCCATCGACCAGCACATAAGGTCACTTGGGTATCCCGAGATGGCCGAACAGAAAATCAAATTGACCACATCTGCATCAGTCGAAAATGGAGAAGGAGCCTTCTTGATGTCCGCAACAAACAAAGCGCTGACATTGCATCTGACCATCACCTCGTCCATGGCGAGATACGACTGAGAGTTGTGCGTGTCCAACGGCGCGAGGAGAAAGTCGACTGTCGATACCACGTCCGCCGCTTGGAGAATCCAGAATCCAGAGGTGAAAATGCATACGTTGAACAGCTAGAATCCCGAGCCTCGGAATTGCCGACAGACGGAACAGTCGAAGAACAGTGGTGTGGAATTAAGAATGCCTTCATTACAACGAGCCATGGTACTCTCGGCAAAGTTTGTGGAAGACGAAGTGAATGGATGTCGGATGAAACCTGGAGGATGATCGATGATCGGAGAAAGGCGAAAGTCGGAATTGAGCAGGCATGTACCGGGTCAGCCAAAGCAGCCACCCGCTTACGATATGTGGAGCTGGAAAAGGCAGTTAAACGAGCTTGTAGACGAGACAAGAGAGCCTGGACAAATTCCTAGCCGAAGAGGTAGAAAGAGCCGCCACCAATGGAGATATTCGATTACTTTATGACATTTCTCGCCGCCTCAGTGGTGCAAGGACTAATGCAAGAATGCCGCTAAAAGACCGAGCAGGTCAGATATTGACCGATCGAACAGATCAGCTCAAACGATGGACTGAGCACTTCGAACAACTCTTCCGAGTCACGAATAGCGATGGCCAACAGAACCCGCAGCTCGAAGCGCCAACAGTAAACCGCATAAATGGCGTCAACTCGGTAGCGCCCTCGCTGGCTGAAATAGAAGCGGCAATCAAAAACATGAAATCCAACAAAGCACCAGGGATCGATTGCATCCCTGCTGAAATTCTGAAAGCCTGCCCTGTCAGCACAAATGCTACATCGTCTTTTCGCTGACATCTGGGATGCTGCAACATTCCCGGCCGACTAGATGCAGGGTATCCTCGTGAAGGTCCCCAAGAAAGGAGACCTAACAGAGTGCGGTAACTGGCGAGGCATAACGTTGATCTGTACAACCTCAAAGTACTCTGCAAAGTGATCTTGAACAGGATCCAGGAGGAAATCGACGCTACACTCCGACGGCAACCAGCTGGATTCCGATCCGGACGATCATGTGTGGACCACATCACAACGCTACGAATAATACTGGAACAAATCAACGAATTCTAGGACTCTCTTCTGCTGGTGTTCGTTGATTTCGAAAAAGCATTCGACCGACTTAACCATGAAAACACCTGGGCTGCTCAAAGACGACGAGGGGTCCCATAGAAACTAGTCAATCTCATCGAAGCACAATACGAAGCATTTTCATGCAAGGTCTTGCACGATGGTGTATCGTCCGAACCAATCCCGGTAACTGCTGGGAAACAGGGGTGCATCTTATCCATCTTATCGGATATGCAGAGCAAACTCGACGACCTCACCGAAAGTTCCAAGGCAGCAGGTCTCAAAGTCAATGTCGGAAAGACCAAGTCGATGGAGATCAACATAGGAAATCTCTTCAGTTTCATGGTAGCTGGGCAACAATTTAAGAAAGTGGAGTGCTTGCAGAATCTTGGTAGCCAGATAACGCCTGATGGTGGAACCAGGAAAGACATCGAAACCCGGATCAGAAAGGCCCGATTTGCGTTTACGAGTCTCTCTCTACGAACGAAAATCCGAATCTTCAACTCAAACGTCAAATCCGTATTGCTGTACGGGTGCTAAACTTGGTGCACATATGCGGTAACGACGCGAAAACTGCAAGTATTTATAAACCGCTGTTTGCAGAATATCATCCGCGCTTGGTGGCCTGGCAACTGGATCTCAAATGAGGAACTACATCGCCGGTGTCATCAAAGGGCGCTAGAAATCGAGATTCAGGAACGTAAGTGGAGATGGATTGGGTACACGCTGCGGAAAGATGTAAACGAGATTTGCAGAGAGGCGCTGGATTGGAATCCAGAAGGACATCGAGGAGGAGGCAGACCCAGAAACTCGTGGTGGCGAAGCCTAGCCGCTGAAATCCGAACTGTCGACGAGAATCTTGACTGGGATCAGGTGAATACGCTGGCTCCGGATCGTCAACAGTGGAGGTCTTTTACCACGGCCCTATGCACCGGAGGATCGGGGCGGGATCATTAAGTAATTAATCTATGAATAATTTAAGCAAAATATTCTTAATTTTAAAATGAATGTCTTCTAAATTTGAGTACTATCTGTCAATGAAAACAATGTTAAGCTATTTTTTCAATATGGGTTCGTTTTCATGAAAAAAAAATGGACACCCATACGTACCCTAAGGCATGGTCTTAGAAACGTGTCAGAAATATATAGGTTGAACATTTAGTTTAATGCCCAATCTAGACTTTAAGTTTGAAACATTTCTGTAGTAAAAAAAACAAAATCAAAGTAAAAAGCGACTGCGGCCGAGAAGATTTGGCCTCCGTATAAAGTGTAACCTGTATGTACATGACCGCTCATTAGACCGGTCGTTCTCTACGGGCACGAGACATGGGTATTGCTCGAAGAGGACCTGCGTACACTCGGAATATTCGAGCGACGAGTGTTTATAATCATCTTTAAGGGCGTGCAGGAGAACGGAGTGTGGAGGTGAAGGTTGAACCACGAGCTCGCGGACTCTACGTTGAACCCAGTACCCAGAAGGTGGTGAAGTCTGGCCGGATACACTTAGCAGGATATGTTGCAAGAATACCGGACGACTGTCCTTCAAAATTGGTGTTCGCTGCCAATCCGGTAGGAACGAAAAGAGCAGGGGCGCAACGAGCGAGATGGTTACACCAAGTGGAGCGTGAGACAGAGTACTATGAAAATAAAATAATGACCCGAATAGCTTTGGAAGGTTGAACAATTATTTTCGTTCTATATTTTTTTTTCAGAATTTATGCTCATATTTGAATTTTATTCTAATTTTTTTTTCATCAAATATTGATTGAATCAGAACTTAAAGTTGGCTTCGGTTTGCTTATGACATCTCAAATAAATACTGACGTTAAGTTTAATATAAATCTTTACCAATGAAATATATATTATAACAATTTATTCCATTTTCTAGAAGTTGCACGTTCATAATGCAAAACGTCGTTGTTCTGGAAAGATCGGGTCATTACGAGTAGCAACATGGCGATGCTGATCACATTAACGGCTGTGATGCGCGCCAAAATCATCGGATTTTCCTCGGCAACGAAGAAGGTTTTCCAGCGTCCAGCGAAATGCAGCCCAAGGATCGGTCTCTTTTCCAACCAACCACTACTAGAGAAGACGGATCACGTTGACACTATCAGCGGTCAGTGTAGCCAGAGTCATAGCCTGAAATGACCATATTCGGAGGCCCAGAGCAGCCAGGGTTCTGTTTATTTGTCGGAAAATAATTGTAGTTAGTTTAAATTCGGTAAAATACAGACCATTAATTGTTTGTAATGTTTCGGAATGAGTGCATTATTATTCATCAAAGAGAGGTCTGATGCTATCGAAACATGTTAAAGGGGCGATCCTGAAAACTCGTGTTTTCCAAAACAAAAAAATATGATAAAAAATACTTGTGTCGTGAAAATGTAAGTTTCACCTTCGGAATTTACACGACAATCAACGAACCAGTTACACTCATTTCTGGGGAGAAAAATTAAAAAAAAACACTCGAATGACAAAACTTTTTCAAGTCAACCGAGAAATCCGGGAGCGCTTAATGATTCATCAACAATTATTATAATGGTTTGAATAGTGGAAAGTGGCCATATTAGCGGGGCAATCAGCGGCAGAACAAAAGTCGTTTCATCTGGTTCCTGCCAACTTTGGAGGCCTCTCTTTTTTTTCCTTCGGCTGCTGCTGCTTCTGGGAGAGATTGCCATCTTTTGTAACCGCGTGATGATGAGGTCGAACGATAATCGCCATGTAGGGAGGTCTGGTAGGTCTTTCAGAACATGTGCCAGAAATCCGAACAAGAAATGGGAAGTAAGGCGATCATGAAAACGACGGAGCTGCCTGGCAGAAAAAAAGAGTCCATCACTAAGGTGAAGACGAGCAAGTAATTTCGACGGACATTTACAGAGATGATCACGCGAAATTAGCCATTAGGGCTAACCAACTAACTATTGGCGTCATTATCAAGAATGACCACCAGAAATGTTCAAATTCTACTTTCAACTATTCTTGACATGGTAATTACACTGGGAAACAACATTCGAAATTTTCAAGTTATGGACAACACAGCAAAAAAAGCCTTGTAACAACTGATCCTATCAAATCAATTAACCGATTTCAAAAAGGTCGCAAAAATAACAGCATCTTTTTATGAATTTTCCGATAAAAAAACAGCAATAAACAATCGAGTGAGTAATAGATATTGATCATTCTTTTTAATTTTCAGATACCTTTTTTTTATTATTCACGTATACATTATTTTTTAGTTTTTAATATTATTGCTTGACATCTGTAATAAAACATTTTTTACAAATTGGACGTGAAACTGCGTTTATCATGGGAGAATTTGTCAGAAAATAATCCATGCTAGTTACTTTTCAACAAATGCACCTCGTTTCACAGTAATAAGTTTAGTTGAGATTCAAAACAGCTGTTTCGAATATCAATTACCTTTGAAGTAGACTTTAGCATACCTTTCATCTGACATTAGTCCAAACGAATGTACATACGCATAATCTGCCCGAAGCAATTGAACACCGTCATATCAGGTAAAACAATTATCCCTAAGTTACGCGTACGGAATGTTCATTAAATCACGCACTGCTGGGCTGCAATTTCCAGTGAAACATTCATAGAGGCCTACCTTACTCCAGATCCTCGGGCTAATCAATCTTCATCCATCAGACGAGACGACTTGAGTTCGGTCTTCAGTTTCTGCAGCCAGTAGCGCTCTACTTGGAGACGTTCCTTGCATGGAATAATTCGCATATGCAAATGGGGAACTTTTATTCGCTTCCCGGCGTGGCGCTCTGCTTGCTTGCTTGCTGGGCTTGGCTGGAAAGCTCTCACATTTCACTGGATAATTCTATACCTCAGGCCACCTAGTTCACACGAGACAATTATCTCGCGAGTCAATACTACCTACTGTGGGCTCAATCGAAGAAGATGGCAGTGGATTGGTTTTTTTTCTTCTAATAGTAACATAAGTAGTTGTACTGTACGATTTCAGACTTTGTTATTGAAAATTGATCCTAGTAACCTCATCTTCGTAATGGGACATACTGCTTGTTATCTCAATCCAAACCAATTGTCTAATGGCCGGTAGAAATTTATTTCCAATGGAAAAGGCTAATTTTCTGAGAGAAGTCGCCACTAGCGCATAGAGCTGAAGGATCAGTTTGGCCAAAATAAGTTTTAGATAGCTTAGGAGGCCATGTTTATAAATGGAAGATTTTGTCATACATTTTCCAGATGTCTACTATTAAAGTTCGAAATCTAAATTATCAAGTCATTCATTTATTTGAAACTAGCATCTTACAAGCTTCAGAAGTGTAATAATCGGACTCTGTCTTACATTGAATTATGAAGATTTTATTTCAAGCCCCTTCGAAATAATTTTGGAAGCGGCTGCAGCACCTGTTTCGGAAAGTACCTGAACTGAAAACTGTGAGAGGAGTTGAAGCAATTCGGATGCTCTGGTAGTTTTCCAGGCAGTGACGCTGTCAGGATGACAGGCAGTGACGCTGTCAGGATGACAGGCAGTGACGCTGTCAGGATGACAGGCAGTGACGCTGTCAGGATGACAGGCAGTGATGGAGCCAGAGATCGCGGAAGTACGTTCTTCATCCAGATGATGCAAGGAGCATCCCAAGTCAAGTAACGGACCCAGAAGTGGTGGCCAATCGTGAAGAAGGTTCAAGAATGGAATGTATTTGTTTTCGGAAGTCTACTTTTTTTTTGTTTCGATTATAGTCGTTTTACCATCTTTATGGCATTCGCGACTTTATCAACGTTGCAGTTGGCGGATCGTTATTGAAAAACTTATCCGGTACAACTGTGTTCGATGTTTACTCTTGGGCTCGAACTCGCGGACATCGGCTCAGGAGACAACAGACTTGCCAACTGAGCTACATCATTTTTGTAACTCGACATTTTAATCGTATTTTACAGGATTATGAGATTTACATGGACCATCGAGGGCGATGTTTAAGTCAGGATGGCTGAGCTCAAAGGATGTTTTCCAGATATCAACAATTAAAGTTTGAAGTCTTAGTTATCCAGTCTTTCATTTTTTCGAAACCGATATTCTACAATCTGTAGGGACCAGTTAGGCTTAGATTAATTTAAGATAGTGAGGAAGGTTAAAATTTATAACATGTCAGATTATCTCAAAATGTCCAACAATAAACACGCCAAACTGATTTTAAGAGTTTTATTTAACCCAAGCAATCCTGCAGATTTCAGAAGTGGGATGAAGGAACACCGCTTTTTTTTTGTAGAATTCTGAGCATTCCAAGAACCTTCAAACGTATTAAGGACGTGACTGAAGCTTCCGATCCGGACAGTACCTTAGCTTAGCTTAGCTTGTTTGGCTACTCATATCCACCTTAAATCATTAAACCCGAAATGCTTTAATTAGTCTTCAACAATACCACCATTTTCTCGTGGTTTAAAAAAAATATTACTGTATTGTGTCAAATCATTCAATGCATTTCGAATTTCATGATCGCTGGCGTGGCTAAGTAGAACGAGTTCCACATCGCCAATGGTTGCTACTCCGTGATAAATCGAGGCCATAAATTTTGTACAAGGGCCAAAAGAATGCAGCTTGGGATTAGCAACGCATTCTCAATGCACAAAACTCATGCTCTCACTTTAGAAAAATGATCAATAACAGCGCCGGCCACGTCCTAGTAGTCAAAGAGGGGTGAAGGAAGGATTGTAAGTAAGATACTTTTTAGGATCAACTACAAATCTTTTATTCCAATTTTCTTTAAAAGCTCGTTTTGAAAAATTCTGAAACAATGATAAGTCAGTATCACCAGCTATAGAAACCGTCTATACGTCTGCGAATCTATATTAAAGTATCTCAGAAAGGGTTGTGTTACTACGGGAAAGGTTTGGATCATCAGGAGCCATTTTTGGAAAATGGTGCGATCTTCATTTTACCTACACCTCCTATGCTCCTAGACATTTCCTAAGGAAACTCCTATTAACATTTCCGAGGCGTTATTAATTTTAAAATTTAAAAGAACTATGAACACTCAAGTAGTAAGAAAATAATCTATAACACATCGCCGATTTTCAAAACGACTCTTAAACCAAGGAATGGGTTGTGTTAATTAGAGAAAGGTAAATATCGATTTTGGTATGGTGCGATCTTTTTTTATTCCTACACCTACTATTCTCCTAGATATTTCCTAAAGAAGCTCCTTTATTATTTTCGAGGATTTAATTAGAATGCACAAAACTCATGCTCTCACTTTAGAAAAATGATCAATAACAGCGCCGGCCACGTCCTAGTAGTCAAAGAGGGGTGAAGGAAGGATTGTAAGTAAGATACTTTTTAGGATCAACTACAAATCTTTTATTCCAATTTTCTTTAAAAGCTCGTTTTGAAAAATTCTGAAACAATGATAAGTCAGTATCACCAGCTATAGAAACCGTCTATACGTCTGCGAATCTATATTAAAGTATCTCAGAAAGGGTTGTGTTACTACGGGAAAGGTTTGGATCATCAGGAGCCATTTTTGGAAAATGGTGCGATCTTCATTTTACCTACACCTCCTATGCTCCTAGACATTTCCTAAGGAAACTCCTATTAACATTTCCGAGGCGTTATTAATTTTAAAATTTAAAAGAACTATGAACACTCAAGTAGTAAGAAAATAATCTATAACACATCGCCGATTTTCAAAACGACTCTTAAACCAAGGAATGGGTTGTGTTAATTAGAGAAAGGTAAATATCGATTTTGGTATGGTGCGATCTTTTTTTATTCCTACACCTACTATTCTCCTAGATATTTCCTAAAGAAGCTCCTTTATTATTTTCGAGGATTTAATTAGATATTTTTGTTAAACATAATTTAAAACTTTATTTTAAATGTCTAGCTTTTTCCCCTTTTGTTATCCCTGTGCAATTCGGCTTTTGAAATTTTATTTAACTCACCAACTATTGCAATATCCTAAATCTTCACGAAGAGTTTTGTATCTAAGAATTATATAACACTTTTATATGATAAACATGATTTGAAGCTTTTAAATGAAACTTAAAACAATTCCGAATATTGTTATTCTGTGATAAGGATAGACCGTTCTATAAATTGTTGAACTTGTTTCTAATCTTTGCCTCACAGCAATCAAATTCCATTAGGTATTATTCCTGTATAACAATCATCAAAAACGAAATCACAGTAAACAAATTTGATTGTAGCGAAAAAATAAACAAAAAAACGCAACGTCAAAGAAACCTTAACACAGTTCGTCAGCCGAGTATAATAGAAAAATTTTACTTATCCTCATCAGGTTCAGGATCACGGGCTCAGAATCCGCAAAAAGAATGTCGCGGTACCTTCATCAGGGTAGTAGCATTCCTAAGTAATCTGGGTGCTGTAGCGTTTGCCCCGTGCACTATATCACTTTCGAAAATTTAATTTTCAGATCTGCACCACACTTTCAACAGTAAACTTCAATTTTCTTCGGTTTAACACTTTAAAAATAATAAAATTTTCCCTATTTGAAGGTTTGAAAATTTTCTGCTCGAATAAAATACAAACGTCACGTTCAGTCACAGCCTACCAAGTCCACTTCCGATCCGGACAGTACCTGAACTGAAAAACTCTGGAAAGACTATAAACGTTCCTGTTGCTCTGGTAAGAGCTGATGAAGCAGTTTTCTTGGCACTGGTGTTGCCAGGATGGCAGGCAGTGGTGGAGCCAGGGATCGCGGATGACGTTTGTCCTTCTGTCAGATGATGCGAGGAGCATCTCAGTGTCAATTAACGGATCCAGAAGTGGTGGCCAATCATGACAAAGGTTCAATTTACTTACTTACTTAATGTTCCCGCACCGATCCTCCGGTGCATAGGGTCGTGGTAAGAGACTTCCACTGTTGACGATCCGGAGCCAGCGTCTTCACTTGGTCCCAGTCAAGATTCTCGTCGACAGTTCGTACTTCGGCGGCTGGGCTTCGCCGCCACGAGTTTCTGGGCCTGCCTCTCCTTCGATGTCCTTCTGGATTCCATTCAAGTGCCTCTCTGCAAATCTCGTTCACATCTTTCCGCAGCGTGTGTCCAATCCATCTCCACTTACGTTCCCGAATCTCGATTTCTAGCGCCCATGATGACAAGGGCGATGTAGGTCATCATTTTAGATCCAGTTGCCAGGCCACCAAGCGCGGATGATATTTCGCAGGCATCGGTTTACAAATACTTGTTTTCGTGTCGTCACAGCATATGTGCTCCAAGTTCCGCACCCGAACAACAATACGGATTTGACGTTTGAGTTGAAGATTCGAATTTTCATTCGTAGAGAGATCTGGCGTGACCGCCAGATGTTTCGGAGACTCGCAAACGCAAATCGGGCTTTTCTGATCCGGGTTTCGATGTCCTTCTTGGTACCACCATCAGGCGTTATTTGGCTACCAAGATACTGGAAGCTCTCTACCAGCTACCGTGACATTGGAGCGATTTCCTGTGTTGATTTCCATCGACATGGTTTTTCTGACATTGACTTTGAGACCTGCTGCCTTGGAGCTCTCGGTGAGGTCGTCGAGTTTGCTCTGCATTTCCGGTTGTGTTTGGGCGAGCAAAACAATA
The DNA here is from genome assembly GCF_029784155.1 of Uranotaenia lowii. Taxonomy (NCBI): domain Eukaryota; kingdom Metazoa; phylum Arthropoda; class Insecta; order Diptera; family Culicidae; genus Uranotaenia; species Uranotaenia lowii. Next base: position 241,722,444 of record NC_073692.1, on the reverse strand, counting down.
TCGTCAGCCAGGTCAAGGTCGTTCAGTTGCTCCATTGTTGAAGGATTCCACGGCAATCCTCTGTTGGGCGAACAGTCGATTGATCAGTCAGAATCTAATCCATTACGATGAGAAAAAGCAACGGTTATAAGGTACATCCCTGTCTCACTCCATCAGTTACCGGGATTGGATCGGACAAGACACCGTCGTGCAAGACCTTGCACGAAAATGCCTCGTATTGTGCTTCGATGAGATGGACTATTTTCTCTGGTACTCCTCTTCGCTTTAGAGGCGCCCAGATGGTTACATGGTTTATTCGGTCGAATGCCTTTTCGAAATCAACGAACACCAGCAGAAGAGAGTCCTGGAATTCGTTGATTTGTTCCAGTACGATTCGTAGCGTTGTGATGTGGTCCACACATGCTCGTCCGGATCGGAATCCAGTTTGTTGCCGTCGGAGTGTAGTGTCGATTTTCTCCTGGATCCTGTTCAAGATTACTTTGCAGAGTACTTTGAGGGTTGTATAGATCAACGTTATGCCACACCAGTAAATAATCGCACTCTATCAGGTCTCCTTTCTTCGGGACCTTTACGAGGATACCCTGCATCCAGTCGGCCGGGAATGTTGCAGTATCCCAGATGTCAGCGAAAAGACAAAGGACAAAAGTAATTAACAAAACCTGTAATTTTAAATTGTTTTCCTTAATAGTTAACGAAGATTCATTTATTATTACAGCAAATGCCCTGTAAAAAAGTTGTACACTAAAAATTAAATATCACGTAATTTGTTTTTCGACCTGTACAATTACGGTAAATGTCCTGCTCCTTTTTGTTACAGGACATTTGCGTAATTTTACTGGAAATAATTTTTGCTGTGCAGGTGCTTTGTTGGATTTCATGTCTTTGATTGCCGCTTCTATTTTAGCCAGCGATGGCGCTTCCGAGTTGACGCCATCAATGTGGCGCTTCGAGCTGCGGGTTCTGTTGGCCATCGCTATTCGTGACTCGGAAGAGTTGTTCGAAGTGCTCAGTCCATCGTTTGAGCTGATCTGTTCGATCGGTCAATACCTGACCAGCTCGATCTTTGGGCGGCATTCTCGCATTAGTCCTTGCATCACTAAGGCGGCGAGAAGTGTCATAAAGTAATCGGATATCTCCATCGGCTACGGCTCTTTCTCCCTCTTCGGCTAGGGAGTTTGTCCAGGCTCTCTTGTCTCGTCTACAAGCTCGTTTAACCGCCTTCTCCAGCTTAGCATATCGTAAGCGGGCGGCTGCTTTGGCTGACCCGGTACATGCCTGCTCAATTCCGATTTCCACCTTTTTCCGATCATCGACCATCCTCCAAGTTTCATCCGACATCCATTCACTTCTTCTTCAACATACTTTACCGAGAGTACCATGGCTCGTTGTGATAAAGGCATTCTTGATTCCACACCACTGTTCTTCGACTGTTCCGTCTGTCGGTAATTCCGAGGCTCGGAACTCTAGCTGTTCAACGTATGCCCTTTTCACCTCTGGATTCTCCAACCGGCCTACGTCGTATCGACACCCGACTTTCTGATCGCGCCGTTGGACACGCGCAACTCTTAGTCGTATCTCGCCAACGACGAGGTGATGGTCAGATGCAATGTCTGCGCTTCGTTTCTTGTAAACATCAAGAAGGCTCCTTCTCCATTTTTGGCTGATACAGATGTGGTCAATTTAATTTTCTGTTCGGTCTTCTCGGGATACCCAAGTGACCTTATGTGCTGGTCGATGGAGGAAGAACGATCCACTGATCACCATGTTGTTGTTGCCATAAAATTCTACAAGCAGCTCTTTGTTTTCGCTCATTTGTCCTAGGCCATGGCGTCCCAAGGTTCCGCTCAGGGTCTTGATTGTCTGATCCAATCTTTGCGTTGAAGTCGCCCAAATGAATTTGAATGTCACCCTTCGGAATTTTCTCAACCACACTGTTCAGTTGACTGTAAAACTGTTCTTTCTCCTGCAAATCGGCAACGTCAGTTGGTGCATAACACTGGAACATTGTAAGGTTTTCAACCCGTGTTCTGAATCTGGCTACGATTATACTTTCGTTTATCAGTTCCCATGTAATGAGGGCCGCATGGGCCTGCGGGCCCTACAAGAAAACAACTTCTCGTTCCCGAGTAGCGAGTTCTCTTCGTATTCCTGAGTAAAGCAGTACTTGCCCGGACTGTGTCTTATGTTCTCCAGTGTTAGGCCAACGGACCTCGCTCAGTTCCAGAATTTCAAGCTTGAGGCGGCTAGCTTCTCTAGCAAGTTGAGCCAGCTTGTCTGGTTGGGCAAGGGTTAAAACGTTCCAAGTTCCAATTCGTGTTCGTGTTTTCATGCTAAAAGTCGTCGCCAACGTTCCAGGTCGGCCTTTTCTTTTGGATTCCGCAACAATTTTAAATCGGGAGCAGTAGGTTGTTAGCCTGAGGTCCCTATTCCGCGATGAGGCTTCCGCCTCTGATCTTGAGAACAGACGCTCGGTTGTTGTTGTCGTTGTTGCACGCCGCCCCTGTCATGGAGAACAGACGCGTGCGGCTACCTTCTCGGTCTGCATGCGACCAAAGCATCCACCGAGATTGGGTACCCGATCTCCGCTTAGGTTACTCGCATCCCAGCCGGTACCACGGGAAGGTTGAGATAGGAGTTTTAAATAAGAGGTTATATGACCACTATGGAGTCTCGTGTTGCATATTATCCACCATTTGCCAGCCGTAATCATATGCACATAATAAATATTACTGAGAATACCAACTAAGAGTTTCACAGTTTAATTCGTTTGGAAATAGATGCAGAATTAGAGCAATTGCTCATTAGAGCCCACAGTCCGAGCTCTGGCCCTGGCACATTCGCTAGAGACAGACAGAAAGCTTCTGTGGTGTCCAGGAGTGGCCAGACCGATTTATGGGTTTCACGATTGAATGGTCCACACCGATTGATTTAATTGGCTCTCGGGGCCAGTTTAGAATTCAAGAACAACCGTTTCACAGAATGCGTGTCCAAAACACGTCATCGAAATTAATTCACCAAATACGTACGATTATATTATTCGATTGAATTTCATCTCGTTATCGCATGAATCAGAGCCAGTTACGTAGTTCACGGTCCAAGTGTTCTTCAAACACAAAATGCTGAATTTTCGTTAAATATCTAAAATGTTTAAACATTTCAAAATGATTACAATAAATTTAGGTAATTAGAAACCACAAGTTCAAAATAAAATTTCAATAACTTCTGTCCGATAAAATTTGTGCTCATACCAAAATTGAAATTATTTATCACACTGCTCTTTATTAGCAAGTTCAAGTGTTTTCTAGTTGCATGTTTGTCAATTTGATCGTCTATTCGTAATCGACAGCGAATTATACCCAAGCCGTTCAAAAGTTTCGGTAACAAACCGAAAATGAATAATAAGTTGTTAAACTGTCAAAGCAATTTTGAGTGAACTTTCCACTAGGAAAATAAAAAAAAACTGCTCCACCAAACCCCAACCGCGCTTCCCTGTCAGCTCGAAAAAAAAACACGAGGAGAATCCTAGCATTCAGTGTGCTGCAGCTGCTGGAAGTTGGAAGTTAGAAACTTGACGACAGATAACAACCGGAATCCGGAAGCTAGCGCTCGATACCTTACCTACCTGATGTCGCTCGTTGCTGTTGCTAGGAACGGTTGGCTCGATTCACATTTGGGGCGAGGAGAAAGGTTGAAAAGAATATTTAACTATCCATAGGGAGCTTTAACGAAGGGAAAACATTTGCAAATTTCCAAAGTGTGCTTGAATGCACATTTACGACTAGGAAAATTGGTGCCGTTATTGAAAAAGTTTCGCTATGCGATATACGAACACCGTATGTGCGCTGCGTCATTGCTGATTTCGGAAATCAAAAATCAAATAGAATGGATTTTTTCAGTGTTCGGCACTAAAGCGCTAATCGCTAATTTGTCTATTCCTTTTTTGTTAAATAATTATCGTTTTAATTCAGTTTTTAACCAAACGTTTGTACTAACAGATGGACAAACTCCACCACAAGAAATCAGTCAAGGAAGAATGCTGATACATTTTTTTTCTTGTGTCTGGCGTTAAATCGCTAATTGCTAGTTAGTCCGCTACTTTTTTGCTGACAAATTTATTTTATTACGTGATTTCTGTTGAAATAACGGATGAACAAACTCCACTAGGTGCCATTTTTCAAGCCGGAATGCTGATAAATGTTATTTTCTGCAAGGTGATGGAGTTTTTTCAGCCGTATTTTTTTCTAAAAATAAAGTTATAAAATAAATAAATAAACAAAAATGTAGCGGACTAACTAGCGAATAGCGTTTTAATGCCGACCTTCGGATTTTTTTCTTATTTTGACATAAAACAACTCTGCACTGGCAATGAAAACACTTAGTTGAATAACGATTGTATTTTAATAAGTTTCAACAACAAATTCCTACCAAAAGTATTGCAATCTTTACAACTCAATAAACGATACAGCTCTTACATTAAATATTTTAGAGCGTACAAATTAATCTTTTGTCAAAACTGCCTTTGATTTAAAAATAATTTTAACAATTTCCACGTTGCTCCAGAATAACATAACCGCCTATCTTGGCTTTCATGATTTTTTTTTTACAAGATGGAAATTTGACTTCAAACCATAACAGCCGGGTGTTTGCTGCCGTGTGTGGGTTCATCCCACTAAAACCACCTTGGGCTTCGTGTGCCAGATGTGCCCCTTGGTTTCACCCTATGATACTACATCAAGGGGTAGGCTGTGCTCATGCACTTATACATCTCACACTTTTCCTCTTTCTCAATTTATCTTTCGCCTTTTCTCTATCGCCAACTTCAGACTGGTACGGGAGACCCCGATACGTGTGCCGGTTCGGTAACGCTTTCAAAGTAGCTCGCGCCCGTCACAGCATCCACTCCCGCAGGATTTCTAACCACCAAGGCATGGCCGATTGAGAAACTACCAAGCTAGAATCCCGTCACGACCACCCCGAATGGTATCTCCGCTTCCTTTTGCTGCAGGAAAGATCGTAGCTGAGTACGTGAGACCTTTTAAGTCCCACCACACGTATGAGTCCAGATTAGGGTTAAACTGCGCCTTAAGATTGCGTTGCTTTTGAATTGAAGTGTCATACGAGGCCCAAGACCTGTTCTGCCGATTCCTCCGTATCAACGCATTCCGGACAATAAGGCAAGCTGATAAGCTTAAACCGATGAAGGTATTGTTTAAAGCACCCGTGACCCGAAAGGAACTGCGTCAGGTAGAAGTTGACCTCTCCATACTTCCGATTTACCCAGTCTGAAAGTCGCGGGATTAGCCTATGCGTCCATCTTGCGTTGTTCGATGCGTCCCATTGCTCCTGCACTTGAGCATTGACGCTGCTCGTTGAATTTTACGCACTCCTATAACAGCTCTTGCATTGTAGCACTCCATATTCTCCGCCAGAGTTATGTCGATGGCAAAAGCTGCATCTGCTGATATGGTCCTGTATGCACAGGAAACTCGCATGGCTATCAGCCGATGTGTGCTGCGTAATTTGGATCTGTTGCGCTCTACCTCTATCGCGGAGCTCCAGGCCGCTCCACCGTATCGTAGTTTGGACAGTGCTACGCTCGCAAGGAAACGTCTCTTGCTACTCTTCGGACCATGGCAGTTCGGCATAATCCAGGCCAATGAATCGATGACTTTCGATGCACCTTCACAACAGTATTTGACATGTGCACCAAAACTTAAGCGATTGTCGACCATTACTCCAAGGTATTTCAGCTGCTGTTTCGAAGATGTCGTGTGCCCCCCAACAGTAATCTCCATGTGCGGTACAACTCTGTTATTGGTCACGAGCAGAACTTCGGTTTTTTTGGTGAGCTATCTGAAGCTTAACTCCCTCCATCCAGATGCCAACCCTTTCTACGGACACCGTTGCAAGGTCTTCTACCTCCTCAATTGTTTCGCCAGTGATCATGAGCACGATATCGTCAGCAAATCCGACTATCTGCACGCCTGCTGGTAGTTTCAGCGTTAACACCTCATTATACCTGGCATTCCAGAGCACAGGTCCGAGTATGGAACCCTGTGGAACACCCGCTGTTAGGGCAGTAGATCGTAACCCAGTTTCGGTTTCGTACGACAGGACTCGATTTTCAAAGAAGCTTCCTATTATCCTGCAGAGGGTATTGGGAACACGCATCCTTCCCAGCTGGCATTGTTGAAGGCGTTCTTAACATCGATTGTCTGCTTCTTTTTATATGCGCGCTTCGCGTACTCTGTCACCATTTGGATGGCGTCCACCGTAGATCTCCCTTTTCGAAAACCGAACTGTCTGTCCGACAGTCCACTTTCGCCTTCTGTGTTGATAATAAGTCTGTTGAATATTATCCTCTCCAGTAGCTTACCAAGGGTGTCCAGCAGAAAAATGGGTCTGTATGATGACGGGTGCCCTGGGGGTTTCCCAGGTTTCGGTAGTAGTACCAGCTTCGCCGTTTTCCACAAATTGGGAAACGCTCCCTCGTCGAGACACTTTTGTAGCACCACTCTGAAAGTATCCGGAATGGTCTGTACCGTCACCTTCAGCACTGCATTTGGGATTCCGTCCAGACCAGGGGCCTTATTCACCGCAAGTTTCTTAGCGATAGCCACAAGTTCCTCATTCGTTACTGGCTCGATGTCGTGGGAACCCGCGTCGTACGTGGTAAGTGGCCACTGCGTCGGGCCATGCTGCGGGAAAAGATGTGCAACGATCTCTTTCAGTTTTTCCGGACACTTTTCAGTCGGCGACCTTGGGCCACCGAATCTCGCCAGTACAACTTTATAGGCTTGGCCCCATGGGTTATCATCTACGCTCTGGCATAACGCTCTGTAGCAGTTCTCTTTGCTTGCTTTAATCGCTCGCTTAAGTGCCACCCTGGCTGCTCGATAAACGGCACCTCTCGTTTCTCTGTCGGCTTCATTTCTCGCCCGTTGAGCTCGTCGTCTAGATTTTAGACAGCTAGTACGATGCTCAGCTATTTCTGAAGTCCACCAGTAAGCCGGTCGTCGCCACCACTTCGGTGTATTTCTTCTGGGCATGGTCATGTCGCACACCGCTACCAACATTTTCGTCAGCTGCTCAGCATTATGGACCTGGGATGCCTCCTGCATGTATACAGCTTCGGTGCACACTTCCTTGTCGAAAACTTTAGTCTTCCATCTCCGCTCGTGCACTGGCAGTTGCCTTACTGCAACCGGATTTCGGTTTCCTACGCTATAGCGTATCGCCTGGTGATCGCTGTGTGTATAATCGTCACACACTCTCCAATTCATATCAGTTTTTAATAATGGACTCGCAAAGGTGATATTGATCGCTGACGTTCTGTCTGGTATGCCATGCTTGCGATAGGTGCTGATGGATCCAGTGTTGCACAGCTCAACTTCCAGTCTTGCGAAGGACTCTAGTAGACTATGGCCCCTAGGATTGTTGCTTCTACTACCCCAGTTTACCGCCCAGGCGTTGAAGTCTCCTCCTATTACAACAGGGGCCTTTCCTGTCAGTTCGTGAGTGAGTTCATCCAACATTGTGTTGAACTCCCCGATCGTCCAGCTTGGTGGAGCGTAGCAGCTACAGGAAAAGATGCCGTTAATTTCGGCAATCACGATTCCGTCCCGAGAATCTACCACGGGAAAACGTCCCGTGGCGTAGACAGCAGCTGAGCCAGACCTGTCCGCTGCCCAATTACCGTTTCCAGACGGGATTCTGTATGGTTCTGATAAAAGCGCCACATCACACTTCTTTTCGCCTACCGTTTGCTCCAGCAGAAGCTGTGCAATCTCGCTATGGTTGAGGTTTAGCTGGATTATTTCCAGTTTTACTGGCTTGCCTTTGCCTTTATATATACCGGACAGTCCAAGCCACCAGTTTCGTGGACATTGCCATCCGCCTGCTTGCATAGCATACATTTCGGCTGTTTTTGCATTCTCGAGAGAAGCGTCCCTCTTCACCACAACTTCGACAGCATCGTGACCGGTCGGGTCCGTTGCAGCTTCGGGATAGATGACCAAAATCCCAGCAGTTGAAGCAGAGTTGCACCTGCTTCGGTATCCTGGGTACGGTTCTAAAATGCCCTATTGACGACCCAACTCTTACACTCCCTACCGTCAGTAGCGTGTTGGCCGCTGTTGGTGAGAGGCGAATCGTTGCAATCTGCATTACACCGTACGCCTTTCTTATTTTTATAGCTACCGATTCGTTGCTCATGCCAGATATGCTGGAGAGAGCTTTCTCGAGCTCCTCTGCAGTGGTAAACTCATCAAGGTCCTTACATTCAATGGACGCGATCTGTGATAGCGCTCGGACAGTCGCTTCATCGCCTAGGGTGCTTCGACAAGCTCCTTGAAGTCGGCGCTTTTTACCGCCGGGTCTTTTTTTAGCTCGAAAAGCAGTTCGCCTTTTTGGGTGCGTCTTGTTTTGGTGACGCTCTCACCAAGAGCAGATAACTTTGGCTCTGCGCGTAACTTGCGGAACAAGTCCGCATACGTTGTGCCTTCTTTCGCTTCCACGATAAGCGCATCACCCCTGGACATCACCCGTTGAGTCTGGGTTTTGGGGGTGGTTCTGGTTTCATAACGACCTTTTTTTTCACGTTCTTCTTCCTATTGCGAACCATTCGCCAGCCTCCAGCACTACTTTCACCGTCGGCATCCTCATAGTCTGTGCCCCTCCTTTTTTCGGAGGAATCGTTCGGCTTTCATGATTTGTCAAGGCTGCTGCGAACACCCCTTCTCTATTCCTTTAATTCTAAGATAATCTTTCTGTAGGCACAATTTTTTCGTTAGTTTCTATAACGTTTGAAAGCTTCCTTTTGAAATAGGCAAGACTGTTACAAATTACAATCACTCAGAGTTTATCTAAAAAAATTTATAGTTTCAACACAGTTCAACAGGATTCGGAAAAAAATCGGATCGTTACGAGCACGCTATGAATTCGTAACCAACTTATTTAACGCACCTATCTGTCATAATTGCTTGATTCTAGGTGGAGGGAACAGAACCGGAAGTAGCCAAAGGCACACTAGAAGATCTTAAAATGTAGGCCGTGTTAATCGAGTGCGTCAAGTGGCAACCGTCATTGTGTGCTGAAGAAAGCAAGTCGGTGATGAGTAATAATAACTTCACTAGGACTGTGCTGCTCTCCGATGCGTAAAGTGTAACCAAAGACGTTTGAATAAACAAATGCTTGCCCACCATCCGGAGTGATTACTCATTGAGATGGGGTGTCTCGTAATGAGAAGACAAAAAATAAGTAGGTTTTCGCCTAAGAAGCTCCCTACATATTCGGTCATCATGAGCTACAAAGTCAGCGTCGCGATGATTTCGAGGTTCAAACATTGTTTAACGTTGGTCTGGGAAGGGGGAAACAGGTTAATAGTGAGACAAGCGTCACACTGCATGCATTGAGCAGAGTCATTTTCCGTGACGGGGCCGCCGTTTCCTCGAGACGAAGACGGAAAACCTTTCTTTTGGCTTTTAATGTTTTATTTGGTATTAAGCGATAGCAACCGCAGCCCTAGCAAGGGAAAAAGACGTTTTATGTCACAATTAAATGCTTTCCTTACGCGATATTTCTTTGGGGTGATGAGCAATGAAACGTATTGCGCAACAGGTGGCTTACAGATACTAGCAAATGGGTCCAATAAACAATGTTGCATCATTCGCGGCTAATGACGGTCGTTAGGAAGGACGAAACTACAGAGTTAACCGACTCGCAAGATTAAAAGCTGTAGCAAGGTTAGTAAACATACCACAGAGAAAACTAGTAAAAAGGCTTTCTGGGCTATTGAATACTGCTAGGCTTTCTCCATGTTTGTTGGCAAATATAACATGGAAAAAATATTTTTTCTCGGTATCCGTTCGTTTTTGGCAACATTCCAAAAAAAATATTTTTTAGTACTTTTTTTATTTTTTGTGGTTATATTAAATTAATCAAAATTAATGTAAAAATAATAATAGCGTTAAATTTATTAGATTGGCAACAAACATTTTTTTTAGTAAAAAAAAGAATAAATGTTTCTTTTTAACTGCTTCAAACTCATATAATTGAGTAAATAAAATAAATCTTAGGCTCATATAATGATTTTCTACAATTTTTAGCAGTTTTAAATAAACATAAAAAAAGTCAAAAACAGCTCGATCTTGCAAATTAGACTTTAGCTTACGATTTATTTCGGTGATGTATTTTGTGAACCTAAACAAAATTAAATCGAAGAAATGAAAATAAGGATTTTTAACAAAACATTTTTAAAAAGCTTCTTCTGCATAGGGATCTATTTTATTTACATAGTATTCCGTCCCTTATTTATTTTCTGCATTCTGCGTTCTGCAATTTTACGAGAGATATATACCGTAAACTGGCGGAACTTTGATCATCGGGGTAACTTACATCGGGTTAGAAACCTTACAATGGTCCAGTGTTATGCGCCGACTAATGTTGCCGATTTGCAGGAGAAAGAGCAGTTCTACAGTCAACTGAACAGCGTGGTAGAGAAAATTCCGAAGGGTGACATTCAAATCCATTTCGGCGACTTCAACGCAAAGATTGGCTCCGACAATCAGGACCTTGAGTGCATCATGGGGCGCCATGTCCTAGGACTGATGAGCGAAAACGAAAAGCTGTTTGTAGAATTTTGTGGCAACAACGACATGGTGATCGGTGGATCGCTCTTCCCCCATCGACCAGCACATAAGGTCACTTTGGTATCCCGAGATGGTCGAACACAAAATCAAAATGACCACATCTGCATCAGCCGAAAATGGAGAAGGAGCCTTCTTGATGTCCGCAACAAACGAAGCGAAGACATTGCATCTGACCATCACCTCGTCCTTGGCGAGATACTCTCGGTAAAGTTTGTGGAAGAAGAAGTGAATGGATGTCGGATGAAACTTTGGGATGGTCGATGATCGGAGAAAGGCGAAAGTCGGAATTGCGCAGGCATGTACCGGGTCAGCCAAAGCAGCCGCCCGCTTACGTTATGCGGAGCTGGAAAAGGCAGTTAAACGAGCTTGTAGACGAGTCAAAAGAGCCTGGACAAACTCCTTAGCCGAAGAAGGAGAAAGAGCCGCCGCCAATGGAGATATCCGATTATTTTATCACATTTCTCGCCGCCTTAATGGTGAAAGGACTAATGCAAGAATGCCGTTCAAAGACCGATCAGGTCAGTTATTGACCTGATGACGAACAGATCAGCTCAAACGATGGACAGAGCACTTCGAACAACTCTTCCAAGTCACGAATATCGATGGCCAACAGAACCCGCAGCTCGAAGCGCCAACAGTTAGCCGCATAAATGGCGGCAACTCGGAAGCGCCCTCGCAGACTGTAATAGAAGCGGCAATCAAAAACATGAACCTGGGATCGATTGCATCCCTGCTGAAATGCTGAAAGCCGACCTTGCTTTGTCAGCATAAATGTTGCACCGTCTATTCGCTGACATTTGGGATACTGTAACATTCCCGGCCGACTGGATGCAGGGTATCCTCATAAAGGTCCCGAAGAAAGGAGACCTGACAGAGTGCGGTAACTGGCAAGGCATAATGTTGATCTGTACAACCCTCAAAGTACTCTGCAAAGTGATCCTGAACAGAATCCAGGAGAAAATCGACGCTACACTCCGACGGCAACAAGCTGGATTCCGATCCGGACGGTCATGTGTGGACCACATCACAACGCTACGAATCATACTGGAACAAATCAACGAATTCCAGGACTCTCTTCTGCTGATTTTCGTTGATTTCGAAAAAGCACTAGACCGACTTAACCATGAAAACATCTGGGCGGCTCTAAGGCGACGAGGAGTCCCAGAGAAACTAGTCCATCTCATCGAAGCACAATACGAGGCATTTTCGTGCAAGGTCTTGCACGATGGTGTATTGTCCGAAGCAATCCCGGTAACTACTGAAGTGAGACAGGGATGTATCTTATCACCGCTGCTTTTTCTCATCGTAATGGATGAGATTCTGACTGGATCGATCGCCTGTGCAACGAACCGAGGCTAGCCGTGGAATCCTTCAACAATGGAGCAACTGAATGACCTTGACCTTGCTGACGATATTGTTTTGCTTGCCCAAACACAACGGGTATGCAGAGCAAATTCGACGACCTCACTAAAAGCTCCAAGGCAGCAGGTCTCAAGGTCAATGTCGGGAAAACCAAATCGATGGAAATCAATACAGAAAATCGTTCCAATGTCGTGGTAGCTGGACAACAGGTTGAGACAGTGGAGTGCTTCCAGTATCTTGGTAGCCAGATTACGTCTGATGGTGGTACCAAGAAGGACATCGAAACCCGGATCAGAAAAGCCCGATTTGCGCTTGGAGTCTCCGAAACATCTGGCGGTCACGCCAGATCTCTCTACGAACTAAGATCCGAATCTTAAACTCAAACGTCAAATCCGTATTGCTGTATGGGTGTGAAACTTGGTGCACATATGCGGTGACGACGCGAAAACTGCAAGTTTTTGTGAATCGCTGCCTGCGGAACATCATCCGCGCTTGGTGGCCTGGCAACTGGATCTCAAACGTGGAACTTCATCGCCGGTGTCATTAAAAGGCGCTAGAAATCGAAATTCGGTAACGTAAGTGGAGATGGATTGGGCACACGCTGCTAAGAGATGAAAACGAGATTTGCAGAGAGGCGCTTGACTGGAATCCAGAAGAGCATCGAAGAAGAGGCAGGCCCAAAAGCTCGTGGCGGTGAAGTCTAGCCGCTGAAATCCGCACAGTTGACGAGAACCTTGGCTGGCAGCAAGTGAAGACGCTGGCTCCGGATCGCCAGCAGTGGAGATCTTTTATCTTAGCCCTATGCGTCAAAATTCTGTAAATCTGTGAAAATTTCGAAAATTTTGTGATCTGTGACACAGATTCTGTGATGAAATTTTGCTCAAAATTCTGTGAAATTCCAGATTTTCTGTGATTTCGGCAACCTTGGCTTGTACATCTGTTCATCTGTGCTGTCGCCGAGCTCGAATTTTCTTAAAACATTAATAAGTAAAATATTATCGAAACTGTAAGATAGAGACAATGAGTTCAGAATAGTTAGTAATTTACATTTAAGCCGAAACTATATTCAAAGATAAAATGATGATCTCGACTAGTTAGTTATAAGCTTTTTATACAAAAACCGATCTCAGTACTTGATTCCCACACAGTGAACCAAGTTTTGTCAGCTTTTAAACTTTTATTAAACATTAGGTTTATGGACAAACAAAACCATTTTTTGTTTAAATTCAATATTTCCTCTAATTTTTGAAAATAAAACATGTGTTAACGGTTAACCATAAAACAAGGTAGAACCATATTTTTTCTTGTTAAATCTGAGCTATTTTACCAATTTGGGTCGTTTAATTGTCCACACTTCTCGAAAGGAGAAACAAGATTTCAGTGTTCGGCATCGCTAACTGAAAAATTAGCGCCGCTAATTAAATCGCTAACTCATTCAAAGTCAGCGATCGCTAAGTAAATACGCTAAATGTGCTGAAATAGTTATCGCTTCAACCTTAACCCTCATCCGCATTAGAGTGTCATTTTGACACTATTGCAAGTTTGAATGCTTGTAACTTTTTTCAGAAGCTTCAAAAAAGAAAAATTTCTTCGGGGACCCTACATGAATTAAAAAGTTCTTTAATATTGCATCTTTACATTATTTATGGACGAACCCTGGAAGCCTGGACAAAAAAACTCCCTTTTCCGACTTAGAGTGTCATTTTGACACTCCAAAAGTAAAATCTATTTAATTCGTTTGAATTATTATGAACTTCATATAAAACCTATATCAATAGAAACCTTGTAATGTCAGTAAAATATGTTTCGAACATTATATACAGCTAAAGTTACAAGTTTTCTCGTTATGCAGCATGAAAGAAAAAAAATCCGAAAAAACATGCCTGACGAAAACTGCTGTAGTTCATATGTTACACGTCCAAAAAAATATTTGCCTTATGCATATGAAAGCTGAAGTTAATGTCTATATCATGAAGACAAGAAATATTTTTTAAAATTTTTTTTAATGAAATGGTCATAAAAAGTTCAAAAAAGTGGTCTAAAAAACCTACTTTTCATTCGATTGCTAGTAAATACTGTTTGAGCGATGGTAGAGTTTTGAAAAAAATATGACTACAAAATCTATTAAAATTACAACATTTTGCTGTCTTAAGATTTTTCATGCAACAAAAATTGAATTAACTGGAATTTTTCAAAGTTCACTACTTTGCGCGATTTTTTCACAAATTGAAATTTCATCTGTTTTTGTGGTCCACTGTCAGGTTGTACCCGGATTATCAGTGCTTTTACTTTGTTTGGACCAATCAAGAGTATATTCATTGGAAAGCACATTTAATCTACATTCTAGTGAGGTGCTACAATTCACGCTGTGAGATTTCACAAAAATATGAAAATTATAAACGTAAAATCATTCCTGAATTTCTAGAATTACAACCAGCGGTCCAGCAAAACGTGTTTGTTTGCTCTCCGAGTAGGTACGGTGGGTGGTTATTCGGGCAGAGAGCGAAGCCGACAGACCAAGAAATGCATGACACGCATCGTTATTTCGTCTCTCGGTTTCGCTCTCTGCCCGAATAACCACCCACCGTACCTACTCGGAGAGCAAACAAACACGTTTTGCTGGACCGCTGCTTGTAGTTCTAGAAATTCAGGAATGATTTTACGTTTATAATTTTCATATTTTTGTGAAATCTCACAGCGTGAATTGTAGCACTTCACTAGAATGTAGATTAAATGTGCTTTCCAATGAATATACTCTTGATTGGTCCAAACAAAGTAAAAGCACTGATAATCTGGGTACAACCTGACAGTGGACCACAAAAACGGATGAAATTTCAATTTGTGAAAAAATCGCGCAAAGTAGTGAACTTTGAAAAATTCCTGTAAATTCAATTTTTGTTGCATGAAAAATCTTAAGACAGCAAAATGTTGTAATTTTAATAGATTTTGTAGTCATATTTTTTTCAAAACTCTACCATCGCTCAAACAGTATTTACTAGCAATCGAATGAAAAGTAGGTTTTTTAGACCACTTTTTTGAACTTTTTGTGACCATTTCATTAAAAAAAATTTAAAAAAATATTTCTTATCTTCATGATATACGCATTAACTTCAGCTTTCTTATGCATAAGGCAAATATTTTTTTGGACGTGTAACATATGAACTACAGCAGTTTTCGTCAGGCATGTTTTTTCGGATTTTTTTTCTTTCATGCTGAATAACGAGAAAACTTGTAACTTTAGCTGTATATGATGTTCGAAACATATTTTACTAACATTACAAGGTTTCTAGTGATATAAGTTTCATTGTAATCGGTTATATATAAAAAGAGTTATGACGATTTTAGCTTGGAGTGTCAAATTGACACTCCTAGTGCTGATTAGGGTAATGAAATCTAATGCGGATGAGGGTTAACCCTCATCCGCATTAGGGTGTCATTTTGACACCAATGCAAGTTTGAAGGCTTGTAACTTCTTTCAGAAGCTTCAAAATACAAAAATTTCTTCGGGGACCCTAAATGAATTCAAAAGTTCTTCAGTATTGCATCTTTACTTTTTTTATGGACGAACCCTGGAAGCCTGGACAAAAAAACTCCCTTTTCCGACTTTTGGTGTCATTTTGACACTCCAAAAGTAAAATCTATTTAATTCGTTTGAATTATTATGAACTTCATATAAAACCTATATCAATAGAAACCTTGTAATGTCAGTAAAATATGTTTCGAACATTATATACAGCTAAAGTTACAAGTTTTCTCGTTATGCAGCATGAAAGAAAAAAAATCCGAAAAAACATGCCTGACGAAAACTGCTGTAGTTCATATGTTCCACGTCCAAAAAAATATTAGCCTTATGCATATGAAAGCTGAAGTTAATGCCTACATCATGGAGACAAGAAATATTTTTTTAAATTTTTTTTAATGAAATTCCAACATTTTGCTGTCTTTAGATTTTTGATGCAACAAAAATTGAATTAACTGGAATTTTTCAAAGTTCACTACTTTGCGCGATTTTTTTACAAATTGAAATTTCATCTGTTTTTGTGGTCCACTGTCAGGTTGTACCCAGATTATCAGTGCTTTTACTTTGTTTGGACCAATCAAGAGTATATTCATTGAAAAGCACATTTAATCTACATTCTAGTGAGGTGCTACAATTCACGCTGTGAGATTTCCCAAAAATATGAAAATTATAAACGTAAAATCATTCCTGAATTTCTAGAACTACAAGCACCGCGTCCAGCAAATCGTGTTTGTTTGCTCTCCGAGTAGGTACGGTGGGTGGTAATTCGGGCAGAGAGCGAAGCCGACAGACGAAATAATGAGGCGTGTCGTACGTTTCGCGGTTGGAAATTTTCTATTGACAGTAGTTCTCGTTTGCTAGTCACGACACGCATCATTATTTCGTCTGTCGGCTTTTCAAAACTCTACCATCGCTCAAACAGTATTTACTAGCAATCGAATGAAAAGTAGGTTTTTTAGACCACTTTTTTAAACTTTTTGTGACCATTTCATTAAAAAAAATTTAAAAAAATATTTCTTGTCTCCATGATGTAGGCATTAACTTCAGCTTTCATATGCATAAGGCTAATATTTTTTTGGACGTGGAACATATGAACTACAGCAGTTTTCGTGAGGCATGTTTTTTCGGATTTTTTTTCTTTCATGCTGAATAACGAGAAAACTAGTAACTTTAGCTGTATATAATGTTCGAAACATATTTTACTGACATTACAAGGTTTCTTTTGATGTAATTTTTGTTTAAATCGGTCTAACACGCCAAAAGTTATAACGATTTGAGCTTATGGTGTCAAAGTGCTGATTAGGGTAATGAAATCTAATGCGGATGAGGGTTAAAGCGTTAATCGCTAACTGTATATTCATAGTAACGGTAACTGAAAATTTTTATATTTATTAGACTTCATGTTGTGTGGATTTACAGTACATTTTTTAAATTATTTATTAACATGATATGCAGTTAGATCAGTCAACAGATTATTATCAATTTCTCAAGCCAGTGATTTAACAGATGTCTACGTCAACACTTTGACACTTTACACCAGAAAATTAAAAAAAACAGTAATTTCTAACAGCAACAAAATAAAATGGTTGTATCTAAATTTTCTCGACTCAAATACTTTTCAAACATTGGCTATATTCTTTATTAGGTCTGATTCCAAATCTTCAACGAATTTAGCGGCAAAATTAAAGCGCTAACAAAAAGGTAGCGGACCAATTAGCGATTAGCGGATTAGCGCTTCTGTGCCGAACACTGCAAGATTTACTTCAAATTGAAAGATACCTAAAAACTAATGTTGAAGATCAAAGTTTAAATTTAAATTCCAGAAGTAGAATTCGAATAGCGATATTCATAAATTGAGGATAAAAAAAGAAAATGTCTGAATTCTGATATCAATTTGATTGAGATAAATGACAATCGAAAAAACCCGATTTAATACACTTGATAGTGGATTGTAGACTTTCCTACAACCTGTAAAAGCCTGAAACAAAATAATAAAAAAATGAAAAAATTTATAAATTCTGAATTAACTCTTTTTCTAGTCACAGCATCTGGTAACTTAAAAATGGAAAAGGTATAAAAATAAAGAATACAATTTCAAAATATTTTGTCAATTTTGTTAATTTTGTCCATTTTTTTGGGGTATTTAGTCAATTTTGTCACTTTTGTCAATTTTGTCAATTTTGTCAATTTTGTCAATTTTGTCCATTTTGTCCATTTTGTCCATGTGAAATTAGATCAACATAGTTTAACTTTAAGCGCTCGCGTATCAATACAAAGTTATCTTTATTGATTGACATTTATCGAATTTATAACCGATTCAGATGATCAAACAACAGATCGATTAGTTTATACTTCCGTTTAGAAAACGTGCAAAGCTAGTTAGCTTAAAACAGTATCTATCAGTAATCCAAAGTTTCATTAGTTTCGTGATCACTGCTTTATTTGGTCGATATCAAGTTCACTGTAAGTTAAGATTGGTAGTTTATCTTGTTATACTGAGGTTGCCAGAATTTTTTCCACTCCCATCCGGGCCTAGCAATTCCGGGCATTTTTTCAAAAAAACCTGGCAAAATCCGGGCATGGATTTCAATTTTTCAAATCCATAAACCGAGCAAGAACAGGGCAAAGTTTAGGTTTTATTATATATAATAACAAAGAAAAAATGCAAAAAAAATGAAATTAATGTTTTATTAATATAATTGCAGGCTTCCAAAAACTTTTTGGAACACTTAAAAATTTAAAAGTTAATAAAAGTAAATCAGCGAAATTATTTGAAACAACCGTTGAAAATTTCCATACCGTTTATCGATTTTGCTGAAACTTATTCAAAAACTTTGATTTTTTTTGGTTACTTTGTGAAAATTGTGAAAAAAATCCGGGCAATATCCGGACTTTTTTCACGATATCCGGGCAACCGGGCCGGACCGGACTTTCTCGAAATTTTGCATCAAATATCCGGGCAAACCCGGATAAATCCGGGCAATCTGGCAAGCTTATGTTATACGAAGTATATTTACAAATTCCATAAACCATTTACAAACAGGTTTGCGAAGATCACAGAAACCGGTCGATATAGTAGCGATACCGTTCATCCAAGTATTTGGAAAAAGTTTGTAAGCGATGCTAACAACACTGAGTTGTTCTCAAACTAACAGTAAGTTTAGATAAATAATATTTACTCGAGTACATCAAATTACATATACAATTTCTAAAACCGATAGGTTAGCCAAAAGATTACCGACACACTTCGAACCGCTAGTACTCAGTAGTTAGTTGAAATTGTCGAACTTAATTGTAAGTATTACCTTTCCTACTGTTATACGAAAGTCTAATGAATTGTTCAATAAAATTCAGTTGAGTCTCGAGGAAAATCGGACTACAAAATAGTAACAGTTCATTTTGTCAATTTTGTCAATTTTGTCAATTTTGTCAATTTTGTCAATTTTGTCAATTTTGTCAATTTTGTCAATTTTGTCAATTTTGTCAATTTTGTCAATTTTGTCAATTTTGTCAATTTTGTCAATTTTGTCAATTTTGTCAATTTTGTCAATTTTGTCAATTTTGTCAATTTTGTCAATTTTGTCAATTTTGTCAATTTTGTCAATTTTGTCAATTTTGTCAATTTTGTCAATTTTGTCAATTTTGTCAATTTTGTCAATTTTGTCAATTTTGTCATTTTTGTCAATTTTGTCAATTTTGTAAATTTTTTCAGTTTTGTCAATTTCATCAATTTTGTCAACTTTGTTTTTGTCAATTTTGTAAATTTAGTCAATTTTGTTTATTTTGTCAATTTTGTCAATTTTGTCAATTTTGTCAATTTTGTCAATTTTGTCAATTTTGTCAATTTTGTCAATTTTGTCAATTTTGTCAATTTTGTCAATTTTGTCAATTTTGTCAATTTTTTCAATTTTGTCAATTTTATCAATTTTGTCAATTTTGTCAATTTTGTCAATTTTGTCAATTTTGTCAATTTTGTCAATTTTGTCAATTTTGTCAATTTTGTCAATTTTGTCAATTTTGTCAATTTTGTCAATTTTGTCAATTTTGTCAATTTTGTCAATTTTGTCAATTTTGTCAATTTTGTCAATTTTGTCAATTTTGTCAATTTTGTCAATTTTGTCAATTTTGTCAATTTTGTCAATTTTGTCAATTTTGTCAATTTTGTCAATTTAGTCAATTTTGTCAATTTTGTCAATTTTGTCAATTTTGTCAATTTAGTCAATTTTGATAATTTTGTCAATTTTGTCAATTTTGTCAATTTTGTCAATTTTATCAATTTTGTCAATTTTGTCAATTTTGTCAATTTTGTCAATTTTGTCAATTTTGTCAATTTTGTCAATTTTGTTAATTTTGTCAATTTTGTTTTTTTTTGGAAACTCAGTACGATTTAAAATATGTTGTTAAATTTTTTAAAGTTTATTTCTTGATTTTTGTTGATTAATTCCTGGCTTTTGTCCAAATCGCCTGGATATTGCCCAGATTTTTGGCTGGCCTACATAGCCTTGGTTCGTCAGGACCGGATACGTGCTGAAAAAAATCTGGCAACCTTACATGCCAGATGGTTTTTGATATGTAGTATTAGACTGAGTCGATTTGGGGTCATTTTTGAATTTCTCAAACCCTGGGGTCTGAAAAGCTTCGTCTTGGTCTGAAACTCATTCATGATTATTTGTAGAATTTTTAAAAAACGTTTACATGAGTAAATTTGAACTTTTAGGTTTGTATGGGAAAATTGAATTTTTTGTACTGAAAAATCAACATAATTTTTGTTTCTTCTTTGGAACCGAGCCAGCTGATGATTTTTGTGCCAATTTATAAAATTCCTGAAGGAAATTTCCCGCTGAACAACTTTGTCGAAGACCTTGTATAACCTTGTATTTTATTAGGAAAAAAAAAATTAGCTGTTTAATAGGCGTGTGTCTTTTCGCATTGATAAACAAAAAATTAAATTGACATCACTGCTTGTATTGCATGAAAAGTAGTCATGCTCATGCAATACTTCGCTATGCACCCTGCAGCGATGTCAATTGAATTTATTGTTTATCTACGCGAACAGACATAACCCTATTAAACAGCTAATAACTTTTTTTCCTTATGAAATACGAGGTTATGGTCTAGTAGTAGTACAAAATATTCAATTTTCCCATACAAACCTAAAAGTTCAAATTCACTCATGTAACCGTCACTTAAAAATTCTACAAAAAATTATGGATGAGTTTTGGACCAAGACGAAGCTTTGAGAAATTCAAAAATGACCCCAAATCGACTCAGTCTAATGTAGTATAACGTTTCTTCTTAATCTTTCTGTAAAAAATATCTCAAAGTACTCTTTCTGGCATTAGGGGAAGTGGTAACCCTGTTTTATTTGTACATTGTTTATATTTCGATACCGCAAAAGTTGAATTTAGAATCAATTATTCCGTTATCTAATGTTGAAGGACCCACTTTCTTGGTTTTCCTTGATGGCATGTTAACTTTCAAAGGGTATTGTTTATTTTTTTATGTTGCGAATGGTTTTATCTCATAATTCGTGCATTGGCTCAACCAACTTAATACATAATATATTAACTTATTGTACAGACGGACACAGGTAAGAACCGAAATGATCAAACAATTTTAATTCTAGCCGCATCATGCTGTCGCTTCTATGTAATCTCCAGTTGTTGGGTGCAGCTGGAACATTTCATATTCCTTCCGACTTTCCTAAGCTTCTCCCCACGATGATGGCCAATCGGCCAGATATTTATTTTGTTTTCCCCGTCTGTCGTTCATTTCACTTCCACATCATGAACGATTGATGTTTGAAATCGTAGACAAATTAGATCCCGCTCGACAGTCCCTCTACAGAAATGAGGCGATAATCATACCGGCTGATTAATGAAGCGTGGTTTGAGTTTTTCTTTCTGATACAACATTTCTGATCCTCCGAATGCCTGTCCATAGGAAGTCAGCGGACTTGAACGGCATCATGAGGTATCAACTTTCTCACTGCCATCTCAGCAACGCAGCGGTTGCGATCTCTTCCTCGATCTGGTAACACTAGAGCTGAGCTGCAGCCTGAGTTGCACGTCGCGCCGGCTGGATCTGCTCTCCTTACTTAGGAGGATGATGATTTACACCGTGCCATGATGGTAAGCGGATAACGTCCAAGGGGATCAAAATTCTCCACACCATTCGTCGTCACGTCAGGAAGCTATTTAGGAATAGAAACCAAGCGCATTCATATGTTTTCATAAGTTTATCAGAATGTGGTGTAAGGAACTGATGAAGTCTAACAGATTGATTCCGTAAAAAATTAAGACAAGAAATCTGCTTATGTTATGTATGTGGAGCAGCATTTCAAATGTGTTAAGATAGGCGCCTTCGTTTCGAAATGGTCTCTGAAAAGACTTCATAGCAGTAGTTTTGAGATAGGAGCTGGATAACACCTTTACTAAGTTCTGATCAAGGATTGAGATGGTTATGATGGGATGGGACATTGATAGTTGTTAACTTCTTAAATCTAAATTCGACGGAAAAACTGAAGCTAGAAACTGTATCCAGGTTTCATTAAATTCAAAATTGGTATGTGTTCGAATTCTGCCAAATCCGTTCAATAGTCTACAGACTATTTCGCCGGACGCCCAAATTAACGTGCAATAAATCGATTCCAGAACAAACAATCACCTACTCAGCCAAAGCGTTTTAAATTTAAATAAAGAAAAAGCTCAAAATGCTCTGATTCCAAGCACGAAGAAAGGCCCATCATGGAAATGGATGAAACGAAATTCGGAATCGTTAAATCGTGATTCTAATTTGTATTTGCCTCTAATCGCTAGCTTGAATTTAAATTGGTTATTTTTGTTCTGTTCGTCTGGCATTTTCGTGTTTTTTTTTTCTTTTATTCGCTCACTTCACCTCAACGTGGCTGGCACTTGTCTTTGTTTCTTGCTTTGGACTTTTGACCATCAGGTAACGAGGTGATTAAATAAACACGACTAAAAGCGTATTTATAATGCTGCAAAAGGCTATTCAGCCAACCTGCTACCGGTTGAACTTTTATGGCGCTTTTATGTGACATCAAATAGGAGCCAACATGCCATCGGCAGAACACTTGAGCTATGTTTGAAATTGTTTTCTCTTTCGCTCGCTGTGTCTCATTTTTTCCCGTTCTCCGGGTTTTGTGATAGAATTCAAATTAATTATTCTGCTGAAATCAATTCGCTGATTGATTTAATTCAAACGAGCCCTCTCCGGGCTTTCTACGAACATGGCCGAGGCGCATGATCCCGGGCGTTTTTTATTAATTGGGCATCGTTCATTACAAATCTGAGAACCGTAGAAATGGAAAATAAATTACTGATTATTTTGATTCTGTTCCATTCTCAACTTCTTTTGTTCATCTTCTTTGTTGGATCTAACGATGGACAATTCATTGCATCCAGAAAAAAAACAATAGCATTTTGTCAATATAGTTCGAAGAAACGAAAACTGGTTGTCATGAATCATTCTAAGTTAGAAGATCTAATTTACGTCAATAGGTAGTTTTCGTCATATTTTTCGTATTTCACAGTTAAATTGTTAGTGGAAAATGAGTTCAATATTCATTTTAGGTTCTGCTATTATGCGTTAGGCACACCTAAACAGAAAGAATACCATTATGAATGTGTATCTGAAAAATATAAAAACTATACCCACGATATTTTTTTTGAATTAGTTCATCAATACATATTTAACTGAAAGTTTCCACAAAATCTAAGATAAGATCATTAGGCCGGAACAAATTTCAAATCCTTCTTTTGTCACTCGGAGTTGGAACATCGCGAGGGGGGAGACAGTAAAAAATAATGCGAAAAAAGAATAAATTGGAATAAATTTCACGAAAGCTTGTATGCAACCAAATTTCATACTATATTGTTGCATAAAACCTATAAATCAAGTTTCTTTTTTATCGAAAAATTCAATAAAATCAAGAATACAAAATGTGAATAAACTTGCATCTTCTAAAATTTGGTTCTTTGTCTTGTAATCTTTCGGATATTTGAATTTTTATTTAAAATTTACTTAAAATACTTCAAACTTTATTTATTCCCCCCTTCGGGATTTTGGAAACTTCGAAGGGGGGGGGGGGGGGGGGTGACAAAAGAAGAAATTGAAATTTGTTCCAGCCTTATTATAGATCTAGAAACTGGGATTGAGCTGGATGAGCTGGATGAGCTGGAAGTTTTTAAAATCGTAGTCGATCGACTTTAATAAGCTAGGAAGGTTATTCAAGGCCTTTCGACTCAGGAAGTGACTGAAACGGTCAACTTTTCTTCCATATTTAATTTATAACAGAAATAAAATGTACAAACTATTAGCAAAAAAATGGAAAATACGTAATGGACGACGAAAAGTAGTGGAAATAAAGTGGACACGGGTTATTAAATGTTATTAAGAGTATGTATACTAGCTAGAATTGTGAAAATTATGTTGAATCGTTTTTTAAACACGTGAAAAAATATTGAAAAAGCTGGAGTTAACTCGCCGTTGTGAAAATCTATTCTGCTCAAATGATATTTAGAAAAGTTATTATTCTATAAATAGGTTGAAATTTCAAAGGCACCAAAGATTACTGTGTTCGAAATAATTAAGGGTTTTAGAGAAATTTATTTTCTTGAAAATCTACCGCTATCTAGTTGAAAAAAGAGACCAGAAAACCGGAATAAAGGGAAAGCTGCCGCTCGCTTCTCAAACTCTAGAAAAGCGTGTTTTTTTTCGAATAAATTACCAAAAAAAATTGCTCATATCAATCTTATTCAAAGCCTTAATCATTTTCTAAATTGGGCTGTAATGATAAAAACATGCCCCTTTAAGAAATGTTTATTTTTACTCTCAAATGGCGAACACGAAACTAAAAAACAAGTTAGTTTAAAGAAAATTTATACATTTTTTTACTTTACTATTAACTTTTTTTACTGCCTCAAAGTTAGAAATAGGAGTTTCCTTAAGAAAAATCTAGGAGTATAGGAGGTGTAGGAAAACTCGATCGCACCATTAACCAAAATGATCCTGATCTATAACCTTTTCCCTACTAACAAAACCCTTTTTCATGAATATTTGAGTATAGATTCGCAGACGTATAGAAGGTTTCTATAGTTGGTGATATTAATTTATCATTGTTTATTAATTTTTCAAAATTAATCTTTGGAATATAAAGATACAAAAGGTTGTTGATTGATTCTATGAAGTATCCTACTAACAATCCTTCTTTCATTCCTCATTGACTACTAGGACGTGGCCGGCGCCGTTATTGATCATTTTCAAAGGGAGAGCATAAGTTTTGTGCATTATGAATGAACTGCTATTCCCAAGCACCATTCTTTTGGCTCTTGCACAAAGCTGATGGCCTCGATCAATCACGGAGTAGCAACCATTGGCGAGGTAGAACTTGTTCTGCTTAGCCACGCCAGTGATCATGGAGTTTGAATTGCGTAAGTTGAACAAAGTCTTATCAAATATGTAATCTTAATTTTAAAAATAATGATCATATCTAAGCACTTCAAGTTCAATGATTTAAGGTGGATATGAGTAGTCAACTAAGCTAAGCTAAGCTAAGCAAATGGCGAACACGAAATTAATGCGACACATTCAACAAGGCATAACTTTTTTATCATTGGGTAAATATCAACCAAATTTTACACACTTTCTGATTGATGTGTATTGTTTACATACTGTCAAACTCGAAGTCGTGTTTTTCGATTCAATGAAAATGGAGGTGAACCAATGCGAGTCGAGAGAACCAAATTTTTTCCAAACACCTGCGATTTTTCTGACCTGTCGCACCGGCAGTTGGAAAAAATGTTGAACATTCACCATCCAACCATCTCCAGAGTGTTGAACCGGTTCCAGGAGCGGTTGACGTTGGAGCACGGCACAGGAACTGGAAGAAAACCGCAACCGGAGAACAAAAAGGCGGAGCGTATGACTAAAGCAAATCCTATAGTCTCAAGCAGTGATTTGGCTAAAAAGATCGGCATGTCGCAGAGCTACGTCTAGAATTCAAAGAAGTGAGCTGGAGTGCATACATACATACAAGGTACAGAATTTCCCAAACCGCAATGAGCAGCAACAATCGACTGCTAAAACCCGGACACGGATGCTCTACGAGAAGATGCTGACAAAATATGGGCGCTGTGTGATGGACGACGAAACGTATATAAAAGCCGATTTTAATCGAATTCCGGGTTTGGAGTTCGCCTCCAAATATCTCGCAGGCCATCTGCTCTTGCAGGCTGAGGAGTGAGCCTTTTGTGACAAAGAGCACAGTAAATGGCGAGATCTTCAAATCTAAGTCCCTCGAGAAGCGCCTTTTGCCGTTCTTGCAGCAGCATAACAAAGTTCCACTATTTTGGCCAGATTTGGCAGTATGCAATCTATTTTAAAAGTGTCCTGGAGTACTATGAGGCCAATTCCATCCATTTTGTTCCAAAGGACATAAACCCGCCAAACTGTCCGGAGCTGCGTCCGGTGGAGCAATACTGGGTAATAATGAAGCTGGAACTTCGAAAAAGCAAGAAGACAGTCGATGACGAGTAGGACATGTTAAGAAAATGAAAAAAAAAACTGAGAAACTGGTACCGGATGACACTGTAAAGACTTTGATGGAGGGCATCAAGCGAAAATGCATTCAATTTTACACTCAAGGCTCCATCGATTAACTTTTCTTTTGATTTTTGAAGTAAATATTTGTATAAAAGTACCCTAAAATTTTGGTTTGATTCTAAACATTATAAGAAAATTGGCATGCCATTTTCGGTGTCGCAATAATTTCGTGTTCGCCCTTCATGTCTGAGCAAGTAATTAATATTCAATTGTTAATCATTAGAAATATGTTTTTTGCTATCCTATTCAACTTTTGTTCCTTGAAAAAGAATACATAGTATTTGAAACGTTGGATCAAGCTCATGACGGCTCATTTTTTTCAAGCTTTGAAATTTTAAATTTGTTTTTATAAGCCCCATAAGTTCTTTAATTAATTAATTGATACAAATTCCCCGCTCTCTCTCCCTTCCAATGCTAGAAGGGATAAAATATCAACCTGATGGCTGGGATAACGCTGGAGCTCAGAAAACCAGGACTCGGATAAGAGGGTTTCTACTGTTTAACGTTTCTCCTGACTTTTTGAATGATCTCAATGTATTCTTGTTGGTGTCGCGGGATATGGTAGCCCAATGCTAGAAGCATGTAACGGGCCGTAGTAGGCAAAGTGGTAATATCCGAAGTATTTCCAAATTATAATAAGAACATGTATTATTAGACAGAGTCGATTTGGGGTCATTTTGAATTTCTCAAACCCTGGGATCTTAAAAGCTTCGGTTTGGTCCAAAACTCATCCATGATTTTTGGCAGAATTTTAAGTTACGTTTACATGAGTAAATTTTTAGGTTTGTATGGGAAAATAGAATATTTTGTACTGAAAAACCAACATCTTTTTTGTTTCTTCTGTGGAACCAAACCTGCTAATGATTTTTCTTTGTCGAAGACCGTAACATCGTATCTTATTAGACAATAAAGTTATTAGCTGTTTAATAGCGGTATGTCTTTTCGCATTGACAAACAATAAATTCATTAGATATCACTGCTGGGCCTTGCGAATATTGCATGAGAAGTAGTGATGCAATACCTCGCTAGGCACCCAGCAGGCATGTCAAATGAATTTATTGTTTATCAATGCCGAAAGACATGCCCCAGATAAACAGCTAATAACTTTTTTGTCTAATATGATACGAAGTTACAGTCTGCGACAAAGTTGTTCAGCCAAAAATTTCTTTTGGAAAATTTATAAATTGGCACAAAAAGTATCAGCTGGCTCGGTTCCACAGAAGAAACCAAAATGATGTTGATTTTTCAGTACAAAATATTCAATTTTCCCATACAAACATAAAAGTTGAAATTTACTCAAGTTAATTTTTTTTTTCGATTATAGTCGGCCCTTATTCTGCGCCGCGCGTGACGTGATGTTTGGCGAGTCACCCCACCGTCACTCGACTCTTGTCACCTTATTCCGACAGTCGGTTTAAGTGAGGTGACAGCAAGGTGAGAGCAAGTGACAGCTGTTCATTCCAGCTGAGTGACTGGATGAACCCCAAACTGTCATACTTGTGTTTTTGTTTTTTCCTTCGTTTCATCGTGGCGGAAAATATTCGAAAGTTTAAGAAATCGCGTCTAATAAAATTTTATTTAAACAAAATTGACTATACAATGTGGAAACCTTCCGGCTCTCAAGGTGCGCGGCATCGAAATCTTCGACTACCTTTCACCGTCGGCGATCATTGGTGGCAAAATTATCTGTATACACGGCGCCTGTTACAGAAACAGGAAGTTCCCCACGACAGGCCAATGTGCGATCTGCCATGAAGCCCAGGAGCCGTTGGGGAGTTTCGCCTCGCGGTGTTAGCTCGGATATGGTTTACCAGTTCAATGCGGCCATGATTTCTCGAGCACATCAACTGGTGATGGAAGGATACAAGTGGCACTTTAATGAAACTATTCAGACCTTTTGATTCCTGGGAACTATCCCTACCGGTAAGATAGTTAATTTTTTCGTACAGATTCTTCACTAATGTTTGAAATTGTTATTTTTTAGATGTTAACATCAGGCCGATCACTTTTTACAAAACCCGATCGAAGCCTGTGCTTCATTTGTATCTTGTATCACTGATTCTTTTGCATTTCCGAATCTACCTAATAACCCCGCGTGATCTTTGAGATACATTTAAAAAAAATTAGCTGATAGTCTTAAATAGTTTTCGCGATGTGTTTTGGAAAATAAATCAAAATTGAACATTTTCGCTCAATTTTCTCAGTAAATTTTATTAAAATTCACCATTCCTCTGAAAAAAAAACCTATGAAAAATTGGGATCCCTCAACACAACTTTTGGTCCGAATGATCGGATGCGGAATGCACATCGACAAATGCACTTTACGTCATCGGGTTAATAAAAAAATGGAATCCGCCGTGCTTGATGAATCATCATCCGAATTTATTACCATCGAGTGGACGACATCAGGAAAAGTTAAAAAAAAATCATTCCCAGCCAGTTTAAGCAGTAGAATATCCCTTAATCCCTTAAATAAAACCAGCCCTCTTGAACACCAACCCGTTTATAAAAAGAAATTCTCGTCGTGTTAACAAATTTATTGATGATTTAAAGCATAATAACATGCTAGGAAAAAATGATTGAATTTCAACAACAAACAACTCCGCTGAATAGTAATTTTCGTATTTTTTCATTTTAATTTCTATCTCGTCGCCACCTGAAAAGGTACCGACAATGGGGTGAGTTTTTTTGAGAGCTAGTTCCAACTCCCACTAAGGGATGGCGCTTATCAAAATGGTTCCTTTCGATGAAATTTTGTATGGAAAAATTGAGAGTTACCTTTTTTAAATTTTTTTGACGATACTGGCACACTTTTTGAAAAGTTCCAAGGGTTCCTGCACATTTTCCGGATTTTTTGCACCCGGTGCTGGTATCAAACGAGGTGGTGAAAGTTGTTAAAATCGCGTAAAACTGTCGGTGAGAGAGTAAATTTTTTGTTTTGATTTTCTTTCCTTGGTACCAGCAGGGCTGCCAGTTGTGATATGTTTTTGTGTTTCGTAATTTTTTTTCAATTTAACACATTAATATAAGAATAAAGTGCATCTAAGAATTGCTTTTTTTTTGTTATTACTGTTTATAGTAAAGCGTAATCGCTTATTTCAAGCTATGACTTGACAAATCCGTTGTACTTATGAGTATTCTCGATCAGAGGGATTTGGATGTATTTTAAACAATTTTGAACAACTATATTTGCTGCTCTTAAATAGAAAAGGAATGAATTGATGATCAGTCATTTTTTTTATATTTACGCTTACGATGCATGCAAATCATATCTAGTTTCTCAGATAAAAGCTTCAAAATTGCACCAATTATGTAATATGTTTTTCGCCAATATTCTTTTACAAAATTCTAGTTAGTTTATGGATAATACATAACTTTGAAAATCCAAACACCCGTACGGCTGTTTTCTAAAACAAAACAATATAACTTATCAAATTTAATGTCCTAAAGGAACGAAGCTCGAACGGTTTCTTATAATATCGTCCTTTGAAATCAAATTTCTAGAAACGTCACTGGTGTACTGGCAGCAAATCACTGAAATTTTTAGAAGTAAATTCGGAAACCTGACTTCACAAGTAAACTTTGGTTCTGGCGCGTTAATATTATGTTAAAAACGAGTTAAAAACGGTGTGATTTTGTTGAGATACCTAGGACATGTCTCAACGACTCACGAAAAAGTGAGAGTTAGGATTAGTTGCAGCAACTAATATTGATCAACCGGCTGGTTTTCATATTAAATTCACAAAATATTTTTCAAATTCTAAAAGGGGTTTCAATGAAATAAATTGGCATCTCTTTTGCTTTCAACCCGTTTTTTGTTTTGCTTTATTCTTCGTTTCATACACGCTTCGGAATTTTTGCGTAATAAACAAACATTTTAACCACCATGCACAAATATGGCATTAAACATGCTCCGGATTTGGTACTCAAAATTAAGTTGGACCGTGGATCAAAACATGGTTCTATGCTATAAACATAAAATTGAGTACCCCTTCTCTTCCTTGCGATGGTTCAAAACGGACTTCGAACTGCGCATTAAAAATTAATCCCTTTTTTCAAAAATTTTCAACGTTCTGTTAATACCTAAGGAAAGGAAATGTGCGGAAAATTTAGATCGGTAGTGTTAGGAACTACTTCCATAAAGGTCCCCTAACAGTAATGAATGGTTTGAGTTCCGTAACTAACCTTAAATACCATATGCAGTAATCCTAGTACAAACGGTTCGTATAATCTTCATTTCGATTGCTATAACAGTTTCCAATACGTCCGATGAACGGTTTGATAAATCATCGTAAAATGTATGCACATATTTATTCCAGAAACAGTTGAACAACCTAAAAAAAGTTATTCATAATCGTTTTATAAACCATACCCTAACTGTTCCGGGAAGAGTGTCTCCATCACGCAGCGAAAAAATTTTTTATTTCAAAGGAAAGTGCAACGAAAACAAAGGAAAATTTCCTTTGATTTTGGGATAAATAAATTTTTTTTTGTTTCAAATGCATTTTCGTTTGTTTCAAAGAATTTTTCTTTTGGAAAATCTTTGATTCAAAAGAAAAATTCTTTGAAACAAAAAACAGTTTCTTTTGATTCAAAGTTGCTTTCTTTTGCCACAAGGTAATTTAATTTAGATTTAAAAGCATTTATTCATTGAACCATTTTCTATTTATTCCAATTGGAAGCATTATTTTCTGTTGTTTTGAAATTCCTATTTGGAATTTTAAATAATAAAAAGAAAGGATTTCAAATTTAAAATTTATTTTTATTCACGAATAAATGAAACACTGGGTCACACACTGGTTCACTTCAATCGAATCATCCGGTTTAAATTTTCGTGGACCTGATCGCTGGATTGGAGCGGTGTCACCTCGGTTGAGGCATCCAGGGACTTGGAAAACCATCTATCGGCCGTAGTCCTGTAAAATTTCAAGCACTTATTGAAAATCTTCAATATTCATTCTTTAATTAACATAAATTTAACTTACCATACTTTATCCTGAATCCTCCTAACTAAGCTAACTCTGATCCACATTTTCACTCGACCAGTCAAACCGTTTTAAATTCTTCTTACTCAATGCAAAAAACCTTCTAAGTTTGAAGTTTTTATTTTAAGAAATTATTCCTTTGCATTGAATACATTTTTCTTTGGTTGAAAGAAAATTTACTTTGTTTCCAAATAAAAATGCAATTGAACAAATGTCTTTTGAATCAAAGAATTTGTTTAAAATCAAAGTCCAAAATTATTCGATTCAAAAAATTAATTCTTTCTTTCAAAAATTATTTATTTGAAACAAAACCATAATTCATCGATTCAAAGAAAACAGGAGATTGAATCGAAAAAATGAATTTTTTGAATCAAAGTCAGTTTTGTTTTGTTTCAAAATCCAAGTTTTCTCTGCGTGATGTAGAGGTTTTAATAGTTTTAAACAGTAACATAACTTCACGGAGAAAAAACCGGCTAGTTGATCTAATTATTTCAGCAAATCATTTCAAATATAAAAGTGTATTTAAATGTAAATCGAATTCGTTTGAATCAAATATTCATACAGTTGACTTTTTTAATTCTCTTCATTTGAACCTAAGTTTGAGTTCCCGTGCGCAAGAGTGCATCGTTCATCGGCGGAAAAAAAGAAAAATGGCCAAACGCGGTAAAATCTAAAGCCCTGTAAAATCTGGAAAAAATTATACTGTTTTGATTGAATGTTATATAGTTATTCTGTTTTCCCTTTATAGGTTACCAGCAATCTACGACGAATCTCCAGCACCTTCGACGAGGAATCATCATTGGCCGACAGCCCCTGTTTTCATCAGCAGTAGCAGGATCAAGTTTTAAATTCCTAGGACCACTATCGATATGACTATCGAGCGAAGCGCCAGAAAGGGATTCAGCAGCAGTAGGAGAAAGGATTTCCAGGTAATAATATGCATTTGAAATATTTTAAATGGTTAAGTAGATTGTAGCTTCGTTCAATCGTTAGTAAATATCGGTTTCAACTGGTTTCTGTCAACTGATAGATGTTCAACGAGCCAATGTTTTGGTCGAAACTAGTCAGGTCGTTGTTCAATGGAGCAAGTCGAAACTAGTCGAAACCAATCCAGCTCGGCAGCAGGATTAGTTTCGACTTGGTAGAAATCGGTCGAAGTCAATTGGAAAGAGACAGATGATCAACTGTCAATCCATTTCTACTTGTTTCGACCCGTTTCGACTAGACTTCATTGAACAGACATTGTGTTTTTACTCCTCTAGTTTCGATCCGGAAAGTCTACGGCTGTGATTGATATTCCCGGAGGAAAGAAGGAAATCGCTCGGAAAAAATGGTTTTGCTTAAGGAAACAGCAACTGGCGAGAACCGATTTTCGTGTGGTTAAAGATAGTATCCATATGATTGAACTGAATCGGGATCATCCATGATGGGGACATCGAATATGAAACTTCCAGCAGCAATAGGAAAATTTGCAGTGTTAATGGCTGCGGATTTATACGGGATACATTGGATTGTGAAAGTTATGTTGTTTACAAATGTTTATGTTTTGTGAAATTGAAGACATCGAATATATTTTATTTTAATAAATGCAACAAAATGAATTTGAAAAGAAATATAATTTTCAACATTACAAAATCTATCACCCATGTTGTTGAAATGATAATATTTATAGTAAAACGTAAAACATCAACTGTAAACTTCTACTTGAATCCATCATATCTACAGTTGAATACTATTAATCAACTATACAGCAGTTGTTATATCTATCATTCTCGTAGTTAAATGCATGTTTTCAATCACACAGTACAAGTGGATTCTATCATATCTATAGTTCAATGCAAATAATCAACAGTACACGAGTAGTTCAATCTATAGCATCTATGGTTGACTAGATCAAAACATCCAAACCAGCCAATGATACGTATAGTTAAATATTTCACGCAGAGAAAACTTGGATTTTGATACAAAACAAAACTGATTTTGATTCAAAACATTCAGTTTTTTGAATCAAACTCCTGTTTTCTTTGAATCAATGAATTATCGTTCTGATTCAAAAGAATAATTTTTGAAAGAAAGAATAAATTTTTAGAACTGAATTATTTTGGACTTTGATTTTAAACAAACTCTTTGATTCAAAAGAAATTTGTTTAATTGCACATTTCGTTTAAAACAAAGTAAATTTTCTTTCAACGAAATTGCATTGCATTGTTACAGGACCACGGCTGATTCCGCCCCAAATCCAGCGGTCTGATTATTTTCGGCCTGATCTTCAGCGAAAATCACCAGTTGGATGACCACTAAAGCCATCAACCGGAGCTGCTTCCGGAAGTCTATTGAGCGGCCCAAATGCCCTCAGGCCAAAATTAGGACCGGATGATTCAATTATAGTGAACCAGTGTAAGTGTTAATTTTGTGAATAAAAATGAATTTAAGATGTAAATTCTCTCTTTTTATTATTCAAAATTCCTATTAGGAACTTCGGGACAACAGAAAATATTTCTTCCAATTGGAATAAAAGTAAAATGGTTCAATGAACCAATCCTTTTAAATCTAAATCTAAATTACATTGTAGCAAACGAAAAAAACTTTGCATCAAATGAAACTGTTTTTTGATTCAAAGCATTAATATTTTGATTCAAAGATTTTTCAAAACAAAAATTCTTTGAATCAAAGGAATTTTTATTTATCCCAAAATCAAAGGAAAATATCCTTTGTTTTTACGGCACTTTCCTTTGAATTAAAAAATCTTTTCGCTGCGTGTTAATAATTATATTTAGCCGAGAATCAATCAGAAATATCATTGAAAGCAAGTGGATTATTGTTGAAAAAACTATACTTTGTTCTCCGTGTTAACGCCATATTCAACAGACCGTCGGTTTGGAATTCAAGATACGTGCAATGTTTTTATGTTTTCAGATGTCATTTTCTAAACGTTTTTTTAAACTGTTTCTAATCGTTTTATAACTACTACAGGAACTGTTATGTTACAATATTTTCGTATTCGGGCGAGGTTATGCATAATTTGATTCCTCAGCTATTCCTCAGTTAAAAAGTTCCTTTTATTGAATTCCCTAAAAAAATTAAACTTTCTTTTTAATACAGATAAGAAAATGCGTGAAAATTTATATTTTGTGATTAGATTTTAATGTTTTACCTTCCTCAAACTGAATTTTGAGTTTCATTTCTTGACCTTGCAACAAAAAAAAAATCAATTTATAAAGTGTTCCAAGTTTAGTGTGTAAAATCAAATTGGAAAATCAAGATCATAACAAAACGGATAAAAATTTCTCTCTTTCAACTGATTCCCTCTCTCCACTGAGAGGGAACTAGTGGCGGCTCCAAGCGGTCGTTATGTGCGGGCGCTTGCCGACACAGGCCATTGTCACCTAAATTCGTCACCCGAATGCGACGATTCTCACCCACGGTGACTACGAGAATAGGGTAAGAACTCACAAAGTTCATCCGAAGTGACGTTCCTCACCTAAACCGACTGCTGGAATAGAGTGACTTGGGTGACTCTACTATCGTCACGTCACTCGAGGCGCAGAATAAGGGCCGTCGTTTTACCATCTATATGGCATTCGCGACTTTATCAACGTTGCAGTTGGCGGATCGTTATTGGAAAACTTATCCGGTACAACTGTGTTCGATGGGCTTATCCGGTACAACTGTGTTGGGCTCGAACTCGCGTACATCGGCTCAGGAGACAACAGACTTGCCAACTGAGCTATATCACAAGCCATTCATGTTAACGTTACTTAAAAATTCTGCTCAAAATCATGGATGAGTTTTGGACCAAAACGAAGCTTTTTAGACCCCAGGGTTTGAGAAATTTAAAAATGACCCCAAATCGACTAAGTCTAATGTATCATGTCAGAAGATGAAGAAGCATGGTAGGACGACACGGGATGGAACAGAGATGAAGAGATTGTGGAACAAAATGGCCGCTGAGGTCAGCGAATAGGGCGTCCAATCTATAATGAGTGGTACTCGACGAAAAGTTCGAAATTTCATCAAAACATCGGAATATATTTTTTTTTATTTTTCGTTTAAAGTGCAAAAAAAACCCTACTTTTAAAGTACAAAGCATTTTTATTTCATATACAAAGCTCCGAGATAAACCCGTTATAATGCGTCTAGATTTGTCGTGATCCATGCTTTTCATATCGTTATTCTGACAGTCATCATGAGCTAGGTACCAATGGAGACTTTCCTTTGGGAAGTTGCAAAATGGACCAAAAACAAGAAAACGGACTCTCATAGCCATCTGGTATCTCAGTTTGGAAGACGTCTTTTTGAGTAAGCTGCGAATTTAATAATTTTGTAAGGCGGTTTTTATACTGTCTTCAAACATTTTCATCCGATCAATCGTACCGAGTATTACGCGCTGCGCAACTGGTGATTCGAATCTACGACGATCTCGATAGTTAACGGCCTGGCTCATCGTTCCGGTAGCCAACCTCAGTCCGGGAAGTTCTCTGGCGATAGCTTGTGTGCAGGTGTAAGGACGATTTTACCGGTAAGTTGCATTGTAGTTGCCCATGTGAAATTCTTTTTAAGCATTGTGTTTGGTCTTTTTAGGATACGGAAAACTACGGCAATTATCACGGCAACTAAGTTCGTGTACCTACACAAACTTCCCTCATTTCGCCAATCCCATTTCGTTAAGTCCTCTTTAGGAGCCCTCCCCTGGGAAGAAAGTCCGGGTTTTAAGCGACTTCAGCACACCAACTTTTTAGTTGATGGCGCTTAAGTACTGTTAAGTTGAACTGCGCAATTTTTCTAAGAAATATTTGTTTCTGGCTCATTTTTTTTTTCAACTGAGAAATCCCTTAGTACATTTACCCGATGTGTGGTTTAATCATTTTACTTATATTTACTTATGCTGATTATCGGATGAACCAAAAAATTAACCAGTAAATTTTATCGAGAAATACCCAAGTTCAGAAAAGTGTCTCAAACTGTAACATAATGGAAGGCACTGCGCTTATAATCGATATGCGCCTTGAGAAACATGATATAGAAGCCAACACCATGGGATACTCCAGTAAATTTAGTCAAACACGGCACTCATGATCACCATCAAAGATGTACAAAATTTTACTAAAGCTGAAAAAGCTGAATCTGAAAGAATTATTAGGACAACAGACTGAAATCTTTCCCGCATAACCCCGATAAAGGTTTTAAGGTTAAAAATCTCTTGATTTGTAATTTACAACGAATGTTCGTCACATAATTTGATTCAAAGATCACTGCTGAAAAATCTCTGCTGATTTCAAAGAGTATCTGAATTTTGTATAAACATTTTCAAAATTATAACGCTGCTGTTCTCGGATGATAACTCTGATTCATGAAAATGTAGAAATATAAACAACTGATTTTATCTATCGCCTCTAGTTTTAGTTCTATGGTGTGTGGAAATTTTAAAACTAATCAGTTTTGAGTAAATTCAATCATTGATAATGATGAACAAGCCAACATAAGTGATAACCTAAAAGTCTTTTTTTGTCTTTATTAGAGAGACTTTCAGCCTTTGACTGGTTCGTCCAGAACCTAAAAGTTATTTTTTAAATAAATTATCCTTAATTCAATCAAGGATTCAGGTAAATTTAATTTAAGGTTTTTGTGTTCGATTCAGAAAATTTGTGTTTTATATGTCATTGCAAATCAATATTTTTAATTCTGATTTAATTTTTTTTTATTTCTTTTGTATTTCTGATTATAATCAAGTATTAAATCAGTTTGAAAATGAAAACAGCAATAGAGCTTAATAATAGGCGATACGGCACATGTCATGATTTAAACATAACGATTTCAAAAAAAAACTGCATAAGCCTAATACGTTGAGCCAGATTGAAACTGAATTCACTTTAAAGGATCTTCAGGTTTCTAGTAAGCGAAACTAAAACGATGCTAGCTCACTTAAAATTAAACCAATCCACTGAATTCGAGATGAATGATTATTGAAAAAATTCAAAAACAGCATCTAATTCTACATACAAGTCCAATCAAACCTTCCTAACGAAATATTATCGTAGCGAATGTTTTTTTTCCTTTTGAGGTTCAAATCTTTAAACTTAAGGTTATCCCCCATGACTCAAGTGCGAAGATTTCTTAAAGGATTTAAAAAAGCTTAAATCCCTTCCAATTCGAAGCCTGTTGAAAGTTTTGGTTGTGTTCTGTTTAATTTTCCAGTTTTCGGTTGCCTGATCCAGAAACTCCACCATCCGGATTGGCCCAATTTCGTTGAATGACGAAAAATAACGGTTCATTTTTTTTTTTTTGCTTGTTTCGGTAGCTCGCCACGCTATCACGGGACCATATTTCTGAATCTGTTATTTCGGGCCCCCAAGTCCTGTTGCTTCTGCTGCTCCTTGCGGGTTTATTTTTATTCCAGTTACCTTTAACCAAGCTTCAACCAACTCAACCCAATCCTCCGGACCAGATACCCGAATCTCGGACCTCCCGTTTGCCGTTTAGTCGTCGTTTATTGCCAGTTTTCACGAATGGCTTCCACCTCTACTGATGGGCGCAAATACTTCATTGCTTGCCGAAATCGGATGGAATTTTAATTCGTTATCTTTTGGTTGGCTCAGGTTGATGTCGTTTTTTTTCTGTCTCCTGCATATTGTTTATCATCAGCTTTCCTAACTTGGTTAAAAGTCACTGACTTGGCCAAATGCGGTCAGGGAACGTCGTTGTTTTGTTTGTGTTTGGCGGGATTTGTTTTATTTATTTTTCTGTTATTGGCCACGCTGCAGGTTGACTTTAATTAAGATGTAACGACTTTGATAAGCATGTATTTGGGTGGTTAAATCAGCCAAACTTGAGCATTTGGCAGGATCCGTTTCGTGTTTAAAGTTTGATTGACTGATTAATGGACACTAAATGTGATATAAATTTGTCTTGGACGGAAATAACTTTTAAAGGGACTTGTGAGGAAATTGGTAGAAGGAGGATTGATGACAATTTTGATGATGTCTGAAATTTCGACACTTTTCACAATTTCATAAGGCCTTTTCGATTTTATCATCATAAAAAAATGTTATAAACAAACAATCAATCGAAAAGAAGCAGATACTTCTTGCCAATCGAAAAGGGAGCTTTTGCGGGAGGTTTTATTGGCTATGGAAAATCCACAACATCTTCCCTGAGATGCAGTGATTCTCCGCATAATATAAGCATTTAATTTACATTTCTCGTTCTAACTTGCTAATTTTACATAAGTTCTGGGTGTATTTTTGCTTTCTCGAGTTGAATCATATGATTTGGCTCGAGTCGTTTAAAGCTGGTACCACAACTGATGCTGATGACAATGGTGATGTTTCCGTCTTTCTATTCAATGATGTGCGCCATGTTCGAGGATCTTCAAAATTTGAATTTCAAATTGCCATTTCTACGAGACTTAAATGACATTTTACGATCTTCCGAACTGAATCTGCTCAATCTGGCTACCGGTACCGGTTAAAGTGGGAGGATTTATTGTCAGATGCTTATTTATATTCGAAGGGTTAACCTCCTATCGTTCATTGATTGATTACAAATAGGTAATTATAGTGATAAAAAGGTTTAAACACAAACAAAAATAACTACCTCTCCATCTTGATTTCTAGCATCGTACTGCAAAAAGATTTAAAAAAATATCAACTTGCCTCCCACCAGGTTTCGTCAAGCCAGAACAAATTTCAATTTTTCCTAGCTTTCCTGGAAAGTCGATGTCCTAAACAATACAATGTTTTCGACGAAGGCGGGAGGTAATGTGAGGTTCAATTTTCGATGTCCAGCTTCGAGTCCAGCGCAGCAGAATATGTGGCCGTTGTTGGTCCTCCACATCATCAGAATTCGCCGTCGTCGCCATGTCCGCCATGTTTCGTCTGCCGCGTCGTGACGTTCGAGTGCACAATAAGTGACATAGGATGGGCCTGGCGGGAATCGAGTGGACAGAAAAAGCTCACTGCAAAGATTATTATTCAAGCAGAAGCAGCATGTTCCAGGTCCATTAAGATGGCCATTGTCGTGTCTTCGTCATTTGGTCGTATTTTGTCATCCCCATCAACATCGTCGTCGTGGGTCAATTATTTGTCGACATGATGGGTTGACTTCTTCTACGTTCGGGTACACTCATTGAGGTTCTTGAATTTTCCAACCACCATCCAAAACCACTTGAGAGCTCACCTGAACATCACAAAGTAACAAATTGCACTTGCCCCAGCTCAACAAGCAATGTCATCCTTTGGCTGATGGGCTGATTCTGATGAACTCTTTAAATTTCGGTTGTTGTTACTTTCGGAACAAGTTTTTTTTGTGTGCTCGAGAATAAAAGAAACTAATTGGTAATCCAAGGGAAAGGTGTATATTTTTGGGGACCAATAATTTTCATTTCAAGAATTCCTTGTACAAATGAGTAGTTGTTGGCTTCTTGAAATTGATAGAATTATGTTACTGAAAACCATTCAAGTTGAAAAATCAAGAAGCTACCGTAAAGTAGGAGAACTTTGATCACCGTGTTGACTGTGATTAACATGATTTTTTTTGTAGATAATCATCATTAACTAAGTGTGAAATTTTTTTTTTATATTACTTAAAATGTAGTTTTAAAGTTTTAAAATATCTGTTTTTTTTTTCGAAGACTCACAACAAACTCCTCTCCTGATTAAATGATAGCATTTAGAAGCAAATGAAAGCAAATATGAAAGTTTAACTTTTTTCCTTTGTATTGTAACCGTGGTTACTTTTTTTATTGTGGACTCCGTCACAAAATCCAATAATCCCTGTCCTTTATGGAGAACGCAACAACAGTCGTTCGAAAACAGAACGACAGACATCCTACCTATCTGTCATCGCACACAGTCACTCTCTTTCTGGGTTATCCATGGGCGTCGGTCATCCATTGGCGTGACGGGGAAGTGTCACCACCCGGAGAGCGACGCACCTTGTAATTCTCTCAAATCTTGCCGACGTCTTTTTTACAAATCGGCATCGCAGAGGAAGTTCTTTCTGTTCGTGACCGTTTTAGAAGTCGGAAGTGCGCGTCGTTGTTAGAGTACGTTGTTTTTTTTGTGAAATGTGGTGTAAGAGTGTTTAAAATTACTTTTTACTATTTACAGGTTAAATAAGCTAAAATTACCTGTAAGCATCAACAAAAAAATAGTTAAAACCGTTAAAAGTGTGCGGTTTCGTTAAAAATGTATAAAAAGTAGTACGGTTAGTTGTAAAATGTTACATTTGTAAGAAAACACGTTAAAATTTTTGTATTTATATAAATAGCTAAAAGCGGTTAAAATTCACTCAACATTTAGTGAAAAGAACAATTCTGTACAAATACGACATAAAAAAAGGTAAATTTACTGAAAACTATAAAAAACATGTATATTAGAGTGCCCCAAATGAAAAAGTTATGCGCTGCAGGCTAAAATTGATCCTTGGCCTAGTACAAGATCTCATGCCAAATTTGGGCGAGATCGGATCACGGGAAGGGGTCGCTCAACGAGTCTGAAGTTTGTATGGGATTTTGAGACATTTTGTTCGAGAGAAACATGAAAAACCAGTTTTTCACCAATAACTTTGGTTCCTGTCGGCCGATTTCTTTCAAAAACGGGTTTTCTTAAAGCCTAAATTATGAAAAATATTTCATCCGAAGACTGCATTTCGATAAGAGTTCAGATAAGAAAGTTATTAGGCTTCAAAAATGGGCTAACTTTTTTAACGGTGGTATTCAGCACTGTTAATGAGGCGCCAATATGTTCGACCGCCTCGACTCATTAACAGTGATGAATACCGTCCTTAAAAAAGTTAGCCTATTTTTGAACCCTAATAACTTTCTTATCTTAACTCTAATTGAAATGCAGTCTTCCGATGAAATATTTTTCATAATTTAGGCTTCAATAAAAACCGTTTTTGAAAGAAA
Source organism: Uranotaenia lowii (assembly GCF_029784155.1). Classification (NCBI taxonomy): domain Eukaryota; kingdom Metazoa; phylum Arthropoda; class Insecta; order Diptera; family Culicidae; genus Uranotaenia; species Uranotaenia lowii. The sequence continues at coordinate 241,681,398 of NC_073692.1, read as the reverse complement.
CCGGCCGACAGGAACCAAAGTTATTGATGAAAAACTGGTTTTCCATGTTTCTCCCGAACAAAATGTCTCAAAATTCCATACAAACTTCAAGCTCGTTGAGCGACCCCTTCCCGTGATCCGATCTGGCCCAAATTTGGCATGAGATCTTGTACTAGGACTAGGATCAATTTCAGCCTGCAGCGCATAACATTTTAGAGGTTTTGAATTTTCCATACAAATTTGGGGCAGTCTAATGTATAGGGGAGAATGAGGATACTTGATCCCTGGGGATACTTGATTCCTTAGCTATATCTCGAAACTGGAATGTCTTACAAAGATCAAATGTTCTAGAAAAATGTGCCAAAATGAGCAAAATAACAATGCTTGTAGTTCAAAAATTTTTAACAAAATAATTGTTTGAGTAATTGAACTTTGTTTGAAAAATTTCACAAAATGTAACTTAAAGATCTTTTTTCATCACTTTAAAATGTTCCTTACATGGGAAAATTATGAAAAAAATATTTGTTCCAATGTATCAATCGTTCGAGCGTAAAATGAACTTCATAATGCCATATTTTCAAAGCAATGGAAAACTCTCAACTTTTTTCAGAAAAAGTTTTCTAAAATGTTGATTATGGGTACACTTGATCCCTTAGAATTGGGTACAATTGATCCCCCTTCCAAACGGCATATTCTTCTTCTGAATTGATCGTTATGATTGCTGATTACGAAATTACTATTATTTATCCAAAAACTAATATTTATCAAACAATTTTCTAAAGAAAATAGCAAAAATAATTAATTTTCTCTTAATTATAAAAAATAGCGCCTTTAAGTATGCAATTTTATTAGCGTTGAGACAAAGTTATAGAATTTTCTTCTTATGTCTGCTATAAGTTGTGAAATGAGATCAAACATGACCAAAATAGTCAATTAACATTCTATCTTGAGGTTTTGTTTGATTTTTATACAAGGATTAGGGCTTCCTGAATAAAAAATCAAGTATCCTTCAATAGGGGATCAAGTCTCCCCTAACTTCAGAAAAATCGCATTTTTTTTACTCCCACGGAAATGCTTCTAGTTCATCAACGGGTTCAAGTATCGTTCTATTTTTCGGAGCATAGAAACTTGAAGTTACAAGCTGTAAGAAAATGTCAAAGACGGCGAGTTGCTAAATTTTTCCAAAAAGATATGGTGAAAATAAGAAAAGGGGATCCAGTATCCCCACTCTCCCCTATTGTAAAACACGTGCACATTAAATGACGTCACCACATATCATAACCTCTTTGGAAGGTCCAAGAGGGCCTTTTTTTTGTTTGTTTATTTGCTTGTTGCACAGCACACGACGCGGCTCAAATCCAGAACGGACAGAAAGAGGAGATCGGAACGCCAAATACCGATCGATCCACAAATTCAACAAATTACCCGTTTGTTCATGGGTACAAGGACGACGAGGCCGTTGACATCTCGGTGCATGTCGTGGGCCCTTCCGGGACGCCGGTAAGGAGCCAATGATAATCTTGCCGGAAATAACCTACCCGGCCGTTCCCGATTGGAATCATCTACATCTGCCGTACATCGAGGTCATCGAGAGCTGAAAATCCTAACCTATCAGTGCACAAAGTTTACCGCAAGTATAAAAACAATGTCATGTGACGTCGCTAGGGAAAATAGCTATTAATAAACCCCAAATAATGTTGTAAAATGAATCCTTAAAAGCTTCTCAATAGTGGAGTAATTTAAATTCTTTTACACCAACTTTGTTCGTGTTCCGTTTGCGGCTGAAAAGGCCCACCCTGTCTCTTCCCTCCAGATCGGCCTCCTATGGAAATTACCAACTCTGCCCTTTTGAAAAATATTCAGTTGCACCGGTTGGGGACATGCGAGGTACTCACCCGCCTACGCCTTTGGTTGTCTCGGCGCTTGTGGGTTTCCCTATGGTGAGTTCCTCCGAAGAAAGTACTGTGACGCATAAACGACCCTGAGTTCCTGTTTGTTTATATCCCTTAAATTCCCACCCACTGAGCTTCTCCGAGTAACAGTATAGGATATTTTTATGGTCATTATATGATAGTTATTGGATACCGTCAAACGGGGCATCATGCAACAGCGGGGTTGAATGCAACATTTATATAACACCACACAGATTCAATTTTTAATTTAATGTAATGAGATAAAGTTATCTTTTAATGATTACAAAATGATGATGACATAGTTTCTTGAATCCTAAGATAGTTTTTTTAAGTTTTTGATTTTTATATAAAATTTGAAAAATCGAACAATGGATGTACAATTTTTTACATTTTTCGAAGCCGTAAAAAACTTTACCCAGTATGACGGATTGGCTTGATAATATCACTTACAAACTTTATACTGGTTTCCTCATCCTATACCAACATTGATCATGTGGAAATATTTTTCGAACAATCACTCAATTTTTTTAAATAAATATTTTTATAATTCAGTTACCCGTCTGGGGTAAAATGCAACAAAATGCAAATCGGAACTAAATCTCATAAATCGCGTTTCCATATGCTGGGATATGATTGTTTTGCATTATGCGTTAGTTAACATTAAAATTTCAACCATTTCTAGATTTATTTTCATGATTTGAGCTAATAGAATATTTTGTAGTATTTTTTACCCTAAATGTATGCAGAAGTTTAACACTTTTTTCTTAAAAACATTTTTGTCTGAAAAAATTGAAAATTTAATTCAAACAAAACCAAAATTTACTGCAATTGGTGCTTTATGCGTTATGACATCACAAATGTATCAAAAACTATGAATTTTAAATCGTTTTCATTTGATTTTTCATAAATTACAGAGTTTGTTGCAACTTACCCCTTTTTCTTAGTAGGGTGAAAATCGCATGTTTTTGTAAATTTAAAAAAAACTGGTAAAACCAATAATTTTTCTGACTGTGTCAGTTTGGTGTCCCATCAACCTTAAAACTTTTGATGTACAAGAGGTATGATTATCTGTAAGCATTAAGATTTTAGAAGCCATTGAAGTTGAAAATTGTTGCATGTTGCCCCAGTTGACGGTAATTAAAAAACGGACATTTTCTATGAGAAAGCCTGGAGAGAACAAATGGCTAAGAACCCTGTCAAATTGCTAAGTTTGGATAAAAAAAGAACATAGGAACAGTGGGAGGACCTAGGGAATTGCATGAAGGTCAAATTCCATTTGTTTTTGAGGCCAAAAATATTGAGAAACGTTTATAATTTTTGCCCCTAAATGTATGCAGCAAAATCGTCCATCTTTTAAGAATATTTGTTTTTGAAAGAAAACGTTGAAAAATTCAGTGGAGTCTAAAAAATTATTACTGTTATTGATGTTTTACGCTTTCTGTGCCAATTGGCAACAACACAATAATTTTGGAGATGTTGAGTTAAATGTATCCCATCTATCGGGAAGTGTTTCTAGTGGTGGAGGTGGATAGTTTAAATCAGGGGTGGCCAAACCATGGCCCACGGGCCACATGTGGCCCGCGGCTGTCTTTTTGTGGCCCGCGAAGCTTTATCCAAAATGTTACATGTGGTGTAAGCTCTATTTAAGAGTTGAAGTTTTTTCTTGGTTTCTGTACCATTTGGAGATGAAATTTATCAAAATCTGTACCAATTATTCAAGAATTCGAATCAAAATTAGGAAAAAACCTGTATATTTTTAAATTTTCTTATATTTCATACATGAACTGTAATTTCGATTAACAGATTTTTTTCTTATTTTATTACCACTTACCTACCATTATTCTTGAAGCAATAAGAGCTTCTAAATGGCTGCATGACACTAGTTTGATTGGTTTATAATTGGTTTATATACGACTTAAACAACTTTTTTGTCAAAGTTTAGAATTTTAGGCATTTTAGATAGGAGAATATACTTCATTTGTCAGCTTCCATTGAAATCATATGAGTTATCGACAGGTTGACGGAAGCGCAACACAAATTAGCAGAAACACTGGCTTCCCTAGAAACAGCGACAACATCATCAGCACCATCTTAGCTGATTCGACAATTAATCGTTCCCAGGACTACGTGACCGGACGGTGGGGCATCGGATTGCAGAACCAACGTGTGAACGGGAGTTGTGCAGTGAAAGATAATGTTGAATAAAGTTAGTCGTTAATAGTCAGTCGTGAAGTGTAGTTTAGTTTTAGTTTTTTAAAAACCCGAAACTCGGCCATCAAAATATAACTGGCGCAGTCGCGGTAGGATAGTGCGTGTGTGAGTTAAATACTTAGTTTTGTGATCGGCAGCAGCCATTCCCGGAGGTTTACCGTGAATTTGCATCGCGAACGATATAATTAACTCCCCCGCAGAAGAACTACCAATCAGATGTATAGGGTAAGTCATTTTAATTATTATTAGTCTAGAGTTCAAGTGAAAAACGGTGGCTTACTGTTAAATCGAGAACTTTTTAAAATAAAAGTGGATTTATATTAGAAGCTAAGCTTCAAGATAAAGTGTACAAAACGAATAATAATTATAAAACGGTGGTTTACTGTTTAATGATTATTCAACCTTAATAAGGAAAATTTAAAAAGCAAAAAGCACACTTTTACAAGAAACAAAGTTGAAGTATCAAAGATTTACAGTGATTATAATTATCAAAAAAAAATGGCTCCAACAACTAGATCGGATGAATTACAACAGAGAATCGAAGAGTTAGCTGCATTGATTGAAAACCAGCGCGCGCAGCTGGAAAGACTCTCAATTAACTCAACAAGTGTTGCGACAAATTCAAACGAACAATTTCAGGCACACTCTTATTTAACTAAAATACCCGATCCGCTCAAATTAATTCCGACCTATGACGGGGACGCAAAATACCTCCCCGCCTGGCTGAATTCGGTAGAGATAAAATTAAGTCTCTGTTTAAGGGACGTAAGGGCTAGTGATGTTTCAATAGTGATGCCACTGTGGGAGAACATAATAAGGGACAAAATAATTGGTAGGGCAAGTGAAGCCTTGCTCGCACACCATTGTGGTTCAACTTGGGAGAATATGAAAGCACTACTGAAAGAAATATTCGGGGATAAGCGTGATTTGCACACACTAGGGGCAAAAATACCGTCTCTTCGACAGGGTAACAGAGACGTTACATTATTTTACCAAGAGTGTAAAACACTCTTAGCCGATATACAGGCGAAAATAAACCTTAACGAAGAGATGCGCCCCTGTGCCAGAATCATTTCTGCTAATTATGAAGAAATGATCAAACAAGCTTTCATTGATGGATTACAGGGAGAAATCTCTAATCTAACCCGGATCTACCGACCGGAAAATTTAAAATCGGCGTACGAATGCGCCTTAGAACAAACCAATGCTGCTATCAGAAAAGCAGACAGAAACAAGAACCCACAGACTCAATTACATCCTAATCAACACAATTATAATCAATCAAACTATTATCGACCAAATTATAACCGGCCGGCTTATAACCGACCAAATTATAATAGAAGTAATAATTCTCAACAAAGTAATAATTATCAACAAAGTAATAATTATCAACAAAATAATAACAATCCTAATAAATTTCAATCACAAACACGGGGATCGGGGATCGTTAAAAGAGAAAAACACCTAAACAATCACGAGGACTTAAATTTTCATCATTCTTTCGGCCCACAACAGCCAGAATGACGCAAAACAATTTCCTTCCGTATCTTAAAGTCTGCACAAAATATGGCGTGTTAAGATTGTTAATAGATACCGGAGCCAATAAAAATTATTTATCTCCAGATGTTGTACCTACTGAAATTATGCAAAATGGACCCGCTTCAAAAGTGAAAAACATCTACGGAACGTTCAATATAAACAAACATGTGTTTATAAATATGTTTCCTCAAATTTTTGAAAAACCCCAGAAATTTAAAATTTTTAAATTCCACGAATATTTCCATGGCCTCATCGGTTATGAAACCATGGTAGACCTTGGTGTCGTTATTGATACGGCGACCAATAACATCATCGTGAATGGATATACGTTTTCTTTAAATAAAAAATATCCAGACGCGATTACCGTGAATTTCCATGAACACCAGTCAGCAGTTCATAAACTAACCGTACCCGTGTGCCAGGGGGACTTTGTTTTGAATAACGACGTGGAAGTAGCCGAGGATGTCTTTATTCCGTCTGGTTTATACTACGCGTCCAATTTCAAAACGTGTGTTCCACTGATTAACATTAAACGGGACACTAAACAGTGTAGACTATTTGCCAACTATGTGGATGCTATCTCCATGCATATGGAAATAGACAATTTTGAGCTTATAAAACAAAGGAAAGAGTTTAGGGGTTCTCATAAAATTGAATCAAATTTAAGACTCGAACACCTCAATCATGAGGAGAAATCCAAATTATTAAAAGTTCTATCGAAATACGATGTCTTTTACGAAGAAGGCACCGATTTGACTTTTACGAACGTAGTCAAACATCGGATCAGAACTACAGATGACATTCCAGTATATACGAAAAGCTATAGATACCCTTTCATACACAGAGAGGAGGTCCAAAAACAAATTAATGAAATGCTTGAACAAGGTATTATTCGTCCTAGTTCATCTCCATGGTGTTCACCGATTTGGATAGTTCCAAAAAAGGTGGATGCTTCAGGAAAGCAAAAGTGGCGCCTGGTAGTAGACTACCGTAAACTCAATGAGAAAACGGTTGACGACAGGTACCCTTTGCCTAACATTACTGACATCCTAGATAAACTTGGAAGATGCCAGTACTTCACTACATTAGATTTAAAATCTGGGTTCCACCAAGTGGAGGTTCACCCGGATGATATTCCGAAAACTGCATTTTCGGTTGAGCACGGTTTATACGAATATCTGCGTATGCCATTTGGGCTACGTAACGCACCTCGTACCTTGATGAGGTTGCTTGATCATGTTCTCCGTGATCTTGTAGGAAATTGTTGCTTAGTTTACATGGATGATATAATCATCTATTCAACATCTCTACAAGAACATTTAGAGAGCATCGAAAAAGTTTTTAAGGCATTGCAAAATGTCAATTTGAAAATTCAACTCGATAAGAGTGAATTTTTAAAGAAAGAAGTTGGATTTTTAGGCCACATAGTAACTGAAAACGGCGTCAAACCCAATCCGGATAAAATTAAAGCTATTCAGAATTGGCCGGTTCCTAGGAATCAAATAGAACTAAAAGGATTTTTAGGTATTCTTGGTTACTACAGAAAGTTTGTAAAAGATTTCGCCAAAATTACGAAACCCTTAACTGGTCAACTGAGAAAAGGACAGGAAATCGATCACAATGAAAAGTTTATCAAAACTTTTGAATTTTGTAAACAATTATTGACCCAAAGCGATATCTTGGCTTATCCCGACTTTAACCAACCTTTCATTTTAACAACCGATGCTAGTAATTTTGCCTTAGGAGCAGTGCTTTCGCAAGGTGTGATTGGAAAGGATCGACCGATAGCATACGCTTCTCGTACTCTTACAAAAACAGAGGAAAATTACTCAGCAATTGAAAAAGAACTTCTTGCCATTGTCTGGGCAACAAGATACTTTCGACCTTATTTATTTGGAAGAAAGTTTACTCTTTTTACGGATCATCAACCATTGACATATGCGTTGAGTCTGAAAAATCCAAATTCAAAAATTATTCGTTGGACTCTTCAATTAAAAGAATACCAATATGAGATAAAGTATCGTCCTGGCAAACAAAATGTGGTTGCAGACGCTTTATCCAGAATTCCACCCGATATTAATGCAAATGAAGAAATTTCTGATGAATCTGATTCCGCTCATTCTGCAGATTCCGATATAACTGATTTAGTACCATTTACAGAAAAACCCTTGAACTATTTTCATAACCAAATAGTTTTGAAAATTGGAAATGAAGAATCTGAAACTTATGAAGAAGTTTTTCCAAAGGTTCATAGAAGAACAATTACTAAAGTAATATTTGGGGTTCCTCTTATCATAAGGATCTTTAAGGAATATATGGACACTAGAAAAGTAAACTGCATTCTTTGTCCAGAAAACGTTATGGGCATTATTCAATTTGTGTACAAAAACTATTTTAGTAGATGTAAGACTTTTAAAGTCAAAATTACTCAAACAATTTTAATCGACTTAAAAAATGCCGAAGAACAAAACATAATCATTGAGCAAACACACGAGTCATCCCACAGAGGAATTTGGGAGAATAATAAACAAATTTGTACAAGATTCTTTTTCCCAAGAATGAAATTTAAAATTAGACAATTTATAAAACTGTGTGAAGTTTGCAATAAAAATAAATATGACCGCCATCCTTACAAAATTCATTTCGGCACTACACCAAATACTAAAAAGCCGTTCGAAATAATTCATATTGATATCTTTTTGAGTCAACCTTTGATATTTTTATCAGCAATAGATAAATTTTCAAGATTTGGCATAATAATTCCAATCAAATCCAGAACTATTACCGATGTAAGAAAAGGGTTACTTAAACTTTTCTCGACATATGGAACACCCGGATTAATCGTTTGTGACAATGAACCCGCTTTACGCTCAGTTGAAATAAGAGGACTAGCAAATAATATGAACGTCGAGATGCATTTCGTGCCTGCAAACCATAGCGAAAACCATGGTCGAAAGATTTCATTCAACACTGGCTGAAATCTTTCGATGCATAAAACCCCAATATGCGGATCTAACTAACAAAGAAATTTTCCGGATAGCTTCTACGCTATACAACAATACGATTCATTCAGCAACTGGACTGAAACCCCGCGAAATCTTTTATGGAATCAAAGATGGGCACGAACGGCCTCTTAACATTAATGCAATACTAGAGGAACGACACAAATTCTATGACGAGGTAATTTTAGCAAATGAAAAAACACAAAAGAAAAATTTAGACTACCATAACAAGGGTAGAGAAGGGAAACCTCACATAGATAGTGATGACATAGTCTTTAAAAAGATTCAGGGAATCAAGCGAAAGACTAAAGAAAAGTATCAACCGACCAAAGCTATTGAAGATAAAGGAAGAGCAATCCTCGATAGGTCTGGACGGGAGATCCATAAAGAAAATATTAAAAGACTATAAATTAATAGATTTTTATTTTCAGGTTGGAACCACCGCTCATCTCTCTAAGCCTTTCTATTTCTATTTTATTTAGACTAATCGTTTCTCAGCCCATACACATTTCCAGCCTAGAGAACAACCCTGAACAGCTTGTCCTGGAAGATGACTACTATTTCGTAAAAACGGGTCAACACAGACTTTTCATATATAAAAAAAAAGGGAATTATACGAACCCATTTTTACGAAACTCCAACAGAAACTGAATGGAATCGAATATCTTGGAAATTACTCAAATATAATCGAACTTTTGTCAACCAAGTTTAACATAGCTAAACACATTTGGAAAGAATTAAAACCAAAATTTACATCTAATAGAGACTTTTTAAATTTGGTCAGAACAGGAATTACTGGAAACCTTGACAATAATGATCTAACTCAGATATCACAAAAAAAAAATCCTTAATCTTCAGATTGATAACAAAATTTTCATAACAGAAAACAACGAGCAAGTAAAAATTAATTGCCAATTTCAAAATCACTTACAAAGAGTAATTAATGATCTAACAACACAACAAAATCCTGCAATTTTACTTTTTGGAATAAAAATTCAGTCAAAACAAAAATTCCAAATTGCAAGATTTTTTTTTCGAAGGGCGGAGAGGATGCATACTGAATTGAAAAAAAACACCTCTAACAAGATTTGTTTGAACAGAAATAAAGCTCTACGACAATAAAAAGCAGAGTCATAAACCCGAGAAGAAAAAAAATTAAATTAAATAAAATAAAATGAAACTTCATTATAGTACTAATCCATTACTAACACTTATTTTTCTTTATTTTTAGAATAACAGAGTAGCACTACTCATGATAGCATTATGCTTCTGTCAAGCACAAAAATTATCTATCAAACATTTTGGAAACGACCCAATCTTACTAGTAAAGGAAAGAGAATGTAAAATCCAAATTGGAACAATAAAAATAGTACATCCAATAAATTTATCATCAATAGAAGAAGCGACAGAAACACTTATAAGTTTTTCCTATAGAAATAACGTTGAAACTAACAACCCACTAAAAAACATCCTTAAATATAAGGCAAAACAATTGTACAACAATCTATATCAATTGAAACCACGTACACATCACCGCTCGAAAAGATGGGACACTATTGGAACGATCTGGAAATGGATTGCTGGGACTCCGGACGCCGCAGACCTTCAAGTCATCAACAGTACCATGAACGACCTCATTGATCAAAACAATCAACAATTTAAAGTTAACGAGAACATCGACAAGCGTATTCAGCACCTGACTAACGCCATCAAGGAAGTTATGTTACAAGCGAATTTCAACAAAATTATGATTAATGACATTGAAATCATCACCGCAATTATGAACACAGACATTCTGAACAAAATGCTCGAAGACATCCAAGATGCCATCATGTTATCGAAATTATCGATAACACATAACAGAATATTGTCGATTCGAGAAATTTTGGCGATCAGAGAGTTAATCCAAGATCAAGGAGTAAACTTAAATCTGCCCGATGAAGCTTTACAGTTTGTCACACCAAAGTTTGCAACCAGCTCTAAAATGCTTCTGTACCTTATGCACATTCCGTTACTGGAAAACTCGACAACATCGGATATTATGCGAATTTTTCCACTCGTAACAAATAACCGCATTTTGTACCAATACCCAACGCACATCTTGAAAACCGGCAGTAAATTGTACATTACTGAAAAACCAGACAATTTTGTTCAGAAAGCAGCCTATCTAAAAGAACTTAATGATGAATGCTTAGCATCCCTCATTGATGGAAAACAAACCACTTGCCGTTATGTGGTACAGAATGAGACATCCAAGGAACTTATTAATGATAATACGATATTGATCAGAAATGCAAAAAATCAAACGCTAGAATCAACTTGTGGTCCAGATAACAGAACCATAAATGGAAATGTTCTCATTTCATTCACCAATTGTACCGTTATATTCGACAGAGAAAACTTTACGAACAACGAACTTGAAAATCCAATCGATATCATCGAAAGAGCTTTCCACAATTTAAAAATCAATTGGAAACAACACAAATTATATGAATTGGAGAAAATTAATGCTGAAACTATTTCTAACCGGAAAAGGCTTGATCACGTTTACCTGCAACAATACCACCTGCAGCCGAATTCCGGTACTTGAAGAAAATCTCCGAAAATCTCTTCAAGAAAAGAAATTCTAAAATTGTCGTTCTCTTCATAAAAATGTCTTTTCTTCTTGGCTGATTCCGAAAAAGTAAAGAGAAAGAAAAAAAACCAAATGTAAGAGAAGAAAAAAGTATAGTTCACCTATTCACCGCTAGACGTCTTTGACGTTTATTGTCGGTGAGACTTTTCAAAACGACTTTTTGTTGGCACCGTCTTTCTTCCATGTTTCCCGATATTTAGCATGGTAATTAGAATAATATTATATTTGTAATACTGAAAACTATTTATAACAGCAATATTCAATATTGTTAGATAAAATACTTCAAATCTTGCTCATCGTGCATGCAATTAAATATGAAAAAAACATATCGTTGAGTGTTGAAGGCATAATTGGAAGTTTTGAAATATGAATCTAGAAAGTTACGTGTTTGTAAACAATCGGATGTGTTGATATGATGAAATATGTTACAGTTGTACATTCGAAAGAGTCATACTTATTGATTCAGATTAATTAGGTTAAATCGATAACCTGAGCCAAGATATCGCAATGTTGTTAGAACTTTTAAATGTATCGGAATTGTTGTGGATCTTTCATCCTTTAATGGGATAGCGTTCAATTGTTGATCCAGTAAGGTAATAAACTTAATTGCCAAACATTTTGGTATTCGAAAGAGTTTTTCGAAATTTCCATCCGAGATATCAAATGGATTACTAACACTGATAAACTGATATAACTCTGAACTACATTTCCATCAACCAAAGGTTCGTGTCTTAACTGCTTAGTATGTGATTTATACACTGTTTGTGATGGGACGCTAGCATTCAAAAATTACTCCACGTGTTCTAATGACACGTAGAAAAATATATAGAAATTTTATTATCTACCAAGCATTTTTAGCCTGCTTCAATTTTTCTGCGTGCAAAAGTATAAGTTGCTATGGTGTTCAATTTGTGTTATGTTTTCCTCCCAGTGAAAAAAGGTCCCGATTGTTGAAATGTACTAGATTCGTTGAGTTTTGAATTTTAGGAACAAAATTTGAAACGTAAATACATATGAAAAGCAATTCTTCATTTAAAAAAAAACAATTCCAATTAATTGGATATTGAAATTTGAAAATAATTTCACAATATAATTGAATTAAAGTTTAACAGTTATTAAGAATTAATTTTTGCAAATGAATAAAAGTTATCGATTTAAAGACTTTGAAAGCGAAAATGTTCTTTATCTTATTGAGGAAAAAAGTTGCAGTTCTTTAAAAGAGGATCTTCTGGTTAACGATTTAGTCTTGGCACTTTATTAGAAAATATACTGTTTAGATCATATGAAATTTCTTCAAATTTCCCCTTTGGATAAAATTTTCAAAAAATCATACACTCTTCTTCAATAAGAATGGAATTGATTCGATAATCTGAAACTAAAATTTAAACTATAAACTGAGTTACATAAATCTTCTTAAAAAATATTTTCGAATTGTCAAATGAAAATTGAATGATTTACGAAAAATTCGAAATTTAGCAATTGGTATCATTACATGATCGGGAAACGAAGCTTAGGGAATGATGAGCTAGTTGGCGCCAGGAGCTTTGGGCGATGAATATTTTTCTCCTACGCAGGGGGAATTATATCAGCTTATCAGTGTTACTAATATCTTTCAAATAACGACGATGCCGAAGCAGTTCGATTTTTTCTAGGCGTTTATACCACTTTTTTTACATAGTAATATGATCCAATCATTTGCTCCATTATTTTAAAGTTTTAATAGGTATTAACGTATAATTTTACAAAAATCCTCACTGAAAAGAAATGTCTTTTGAAATTTCCGAAGCAAAAATGCCGAAGAAATTAAAAATCTCGTTTTCTATTTCAAACGTCAAAAATTGTCTTCTTTGAATTGACCGGAATGTCAATCAAAGAAAATTTCGCAACGAAAAAAATCCGAAGAGATTGAAAATTATGTTTTCTTTTATAAACGTCAAAAAATGTCTTTTTTAAATTCACCGGAATTCCATGATAAGAAAATTTTGAAAATGTCTTCAATAATTTCTTTTCTTTCACGACATTTTTTGCCCGGAATTCGGCTGCTGGATTTGAAATTTTGGAAATTGATCGGAAGCTTCTCGTTCATTGGCACTGCAACGGTAATCATCATCGTGTTGCTGATTCTTAGAACGTACGGAACGGGACGTTCCTTTCGTAGGGAGGGGGTAGTTATCGACAGGTTGACGGAAGCGCAACACAAATTAGCAGAAACACTGGCTTCCCTAGAAACAGCGACAACATCATCAGCACCATCTTAGCTGATTCGACAATTAATCGTTCCCAGGACTACGTGACCGGACGGTGGGGCATCGGATTGCAGAACCAACGTGTGAACGGGAGTTGTGCAGTGAAAGATAATGTTGAATAAAGGCAGTCGTTAATAGTCAGTCGTGAAGTGTAGTTTAGTTTTAGTTTTTAAAAACCCGAAACTCGGCCATCAAAATATAACTTATGTACTGTAAATATCACGACAAAATAGATACATCCATTACATGACAATTTGCGTAGGGTATTTCAAGATGTTTACCAAATTTTTAAATTTTCTCATTTTTGCAGAAGGTACTATTTGATAGTTTTTGCAGCTTATTAATGATATTTCGAAACAAACTTTTTTTTAAATATTTTATTTAAAAAGCTATTGAAATTCACTGCGTTTTGATGTGCCATGTTATAATATCCATTAAAAAATTACAAAATAATGTGGATTTCATTTTTTTTGGCGAAAAAATATTATATCAAACGCCTCAGAAAAAAATTAAATCTGCAAAAAAGCCTGTATTTTAAAGTCGCATAAATACACAAATTTTGTAATCCTATGGAAAATTTAGGAACCTTGTCCTTGTAACAAACCCGTCGGATAATAAACTGTTCCCATATCTAAGATAATTTCGCAAAAGTTCGAAACAATTAAAAATTTTCGTTTTTATTCTCCTGCAAAAACAATTATTCTGTTATAGGCATATCTACAAGTTAAAAATGTGCCGTTATTCTTTGATAATTTTTTGAAATCTTTTATTTAAGGGGGGGTAGGGTCTAACACTTTCAAAAAATCAATTTTTTTATTTTTTTATTTTCTTATTGTAAAACATTTCAAGAATGTTGTGTCAAATTTTCAAGTCAATTGAAGCAAAACTGTAGAAATTATAGGCCTTTATCTCCTCCTATCTAACACTGCAAGAAAGCAAAAGCAGAAACTTAAAACGCGTTTTTCTCGAAAGCACATTTTTAAAGTCCGTGGACATCGTCATTTGAAAACTACTGATCCGATTCTTTTCAAATTTGGAACATATTTTCTACATATAAAATAACAGACCCCAACGTTTTTCTTTTTTGTTTTTTTTTACTTTGGGGAGATTTTACAGGTGAAAAATGGCGGATTTTTTCGTGAAAAATCGTAGTTTTTACTTCAAACAGCCACAAAAATTTCATTAATTTTTTTTTAAGTAAAATACAAACGTTGGGGTCCAGAAAAACATCTATTAAAAATATTTTGCTCTGATTTTTTGACTTCAGATGATTCTGTGCTGAGATACAGTGTCCACCGCAAATCCTGTTTTATAAAAAGCATCCTCGAAAGTGCTCCGTCACCGGCTCATTTTTCAATATTTTTCTACGAAAAAATAACTAAATGTTCTTTTAACAATGCTTTGTATAATGCAAAAAATTTGAATACATTTGTTTGAACGATAGCTCTAGAAAAAAAACGAGAAAATGGTGTTTTTTTTATACCCGTTAGACCCTACCCCCCCCCCCCCCCCCCCCCCCTTAAATCATGACTTTTGAACTGGTGCAAATTGAAAAAAAAATAAAACATCGCTCTTAAAATTTCTTAAAAAATCAACTTCTCGAATATGACGAAAAGATTAAGGATACATGAGAATCAATGAATTTTTCGAAAAAAACATGAAATTTACGCTTGAAACATTGATTCTCTTGTTTCCCTCAAACTTTTCATCATCTTCAAAAAAAAAGATTGCGTTTTTTTAGTTCAATCACCTCATATATTGGAATTTCATTCCCTACTTTAAATTTTTAAAATCTGTTTGAATAGTGTCAAATTTTGAAGGCGAGAATTTTTGGGATGTTTCTATAGCCGCGGTCTTTGTTTGAAAATCCGATTTTATAGTATGCATTTCATTTGAAACTGCATTTTGAATTGTTGAAGTCAGTTCAGTTTTGAAACTATCAATGAGGGAGGTCTGGTTAACTTTTGAATTAGTTATTATAAAATATTTTTTTTTAAAACTTGGTTCGCAAATGAATAACTGATCTTCCATTTTTTGGGCAGCGCTGCCGATTTAGTAGCGACATCTGAAATTATTTGCTCGGAAAATGAAAAAAAAATGGTGGTGTGGCCCGCCAGTCTATCGCATTTCCAAAATTTGGCCCGACTGTTGAAAATGTTGGCCACCCATGGTTTAAATCCTCCGCGGCTTCAGTCGAAGCCTCAAAAAATTTTTTTGTTGTGACTTTATTGTTTTGTTGGAAAGAATTCTCTACATAGCATAAGGAACACTCAATTTGAAATGCATTTTGTCCAATAATGACAATAATGACTTATTTTGACCATTTTTGTAGCGTTGAATTGCAAAATCTGTAGATTTTTCAAATATTTTGTTGTGGATAAAATTCACATGACAGTTTGAAGAGAAGTTCGGGCGAAACAGTAAGTGAGAGTTGGATATTTTAATCCCCGTTTCCTTTTTTCATCATATTTCTTAGGAAAAATTCACAAAAGCATAGTGTCAAGATTTCAAACAACTTTTGTTAAACGAAAAACTTAATCGTTGTGGAAAATACTTTGACACTTTTTTTCAAAATTTGCATAACCACAGGGGCTAAGGAACATGACTTTCAGTACTTTTTCAGTTGTCGTTTCTACTCACATCAACATTGTTTTTCCTAAGTTTAGAAATATTTTAAGACTGACTGACTACATAATTCATACTCTACATTTCTATATGATTCTTGTTTAAATTGTTCCACTAGTAACTGAGATTTTTATTTTATTTTCGAAGCATGCTCGGCATCAAAATTATCTAATCAAAACTTCCTTGAAAGCCTAATAAATTTATCGAATAAACAATTTCAAACATCAACACAATTTTGTTAAACTGAAAAATACACTTTGTTTAAACTAACAAACAGTAAAACGTGGTAAAACGATATTAAAAATGATTAAAAATGAGCTAGAATTCAAGAAGTGAGAAAACAGTAAAAGGATCTTTGTCTCGCATGAGCTTTTATTACGTCGTATGAAACAAAATGTAAACAAAAAGTTTTTTTTACGAAAAAATATAAAAACTAACATAAACTATTCGCAACTTCTTGCTATTTAGAATATTTTTAGCCTGGCTGGACAACATATTCTATATGTGAAATACAAATTATAAAGATGTTTTGATGACTTTTGCTGAAATTTTATGTGAATTCTTAACACTTTTGCGGTCAAAATTGACTACAGGCCAGAGGCTTCGTTGTAGCTCATCGGTGTCCTCGACAAAGTTACTCGACTATATTTGCGCTATCTATTGATGGATTTGAATTAGTTCTATTTTTCTCCGCAAGGTTGCGTCAAAATCTAACTTTTTACAGAAGTAAGACACAGGCATGGTATCTTCTACAAAGTTGTTCATTATACTTTTCACATCAACTTTGTAGAACATTGTTAAGCTCTATGTTGTGTACTCACCTTAAAAAAAAATTAAGGAAACCTTGCAAAAAATGGGTTTTTTTCACATATTTTTGTTTTTAGCTATACAATACCTCAAATTTCCACAGTATTCGATTGGAATGGACTCAAATGAGATATTCTAGTGAGTGGAAAACTTATTCGTTTCGCAGATTTTTTCTGTCAAAATCGCAAAAAATAGGTTAAAATTTTACATTTTTCAAATTGCAATAACTTGCTTGCGAGCAGTTTGGCGCACCTCATTTTTCGAGAAGTGACAGTTGTGATTATGATCTAAATGCATGTAGAAAATGTCGGTGGGTTCTCGTGGGTTCCTTGCCAAATGATTTAATAAAGTTGGTTAATTTTCAATAAAAATTCACATATTGTATGACCTTTTTCAAAGAAAACATCCGCATTTCTCGTAGAAAAGTCGAATTTTCATCGTTCAGTTATTGGATAAATCTATTGCATGATGATTGAATAAATAATTTGCACATTTTTGCACATTTAACCCATTCGAGACGGAGGCCTTTCCACGACATTTGAATCTATAGTACTTAACTCTTAAATATTTTGTATGTCGTTTGATTTTCATCAAAACCATTTATCACTACATTTTGCCAGAAATTTGCGGATTGCGGTTTGCGGAACTCATAATGAATGATTGTTCACAAAAATTCCATTGAACACACGGTGTGCAATCGGTCTCGAACGGGTTAGTCAGATTTGTAAAAAGATTTTTTTTTTAAATTAATAAAAAAAACAGTTTTAAATTATTTTTAATTTTTTTAATAAATTCGACCAAATGTGCTTAATCGCTTAATTTAGCATCGCAATTGACTAAAGCAATAATAAAACGACGAAAATTCGACTTTTCTACGAGAAATGCGGATGTTTTCTTTGAAAAAGGTCATACAATATGTGAATTTTTATTGAAAATTAACCAACTTTATTAAATCATTTGGCAAGGAACCCATGAGAACCCACCGACATTTTCTACATGCATTTAGATCATAATCACAACTGTCACTTCTCGAAAAATGAGGTGCGCCAGAGGCCTCGCAAGCAAGTTATTGCAATTCGAAAAATGTAAAATTTTAACCTATTTTTTGCGATTTTGACAGAAAAAATCTGCGAAACGAATAAGTTTTCCACTACTAACTAGAATATCTCATTTGAGTCCAATCCAATCGAATACTGTGGAAATTTGAGGTATTGTATAGCTAAAAACAAAAATATGTGAAAAAACCCATTTTTTGCAAGGTTTCCTTAATTTTTTTTTTTAAGGTGAGTACACAACATAGAGCTTAACAATGTTCTACAAAGTTGATGTGAAAAGTATAATGAACAACTTTGTAAAAGATACCATGCCTGTGTCTTGCTTCTGTAAAAAGTTAGATTTTGACGCAACCTTGCGGAGAAAAATAGAACTAATTCAAATCCATCAATAGATAGCGCAAATATAGTCGAGTAACTTTGTCGAAGACACCGATGAGCTACAACGAAGCCTCTGGCCTGGAGTCAATTTTGACCGCAAAAGTGTGGTTCCTGGCCCACTGTGCGACGTAATGAAAGCTCATGCGAGATTTAAAGAAAAAATATCATTTTCAGAAATCTTTCGTCTGAGGGTTCCTACCATTCTGGATCGATTTTTCAAAATAACAGATCCTAAATTAGGTAGGAGAGATGAAACATTAATCCCGTCTATAGGCGTACAAATATAAAGAAGATTTACTTTTCGGGTAAGTTGAATTATCTCAGTTATTTGTGTAAGAATTTAACAAGAATTATATAGAAATGAAGCTATGCGGCAGTCTAAAAATATTTTCAAATTTAGGAAAAAATTGTGGATATCTGAAAAAACTTCAACCTAAAAAGTAGTGAATTTGATGTTCCTTATTTAGCTGGTTAATGATCCCGCGTCGGTTCTCCGGCGCATAGAGCCGTTTAAAAGATCTCCACTGTTGAAGATTCGGGGCTAGCATCTTCTCTTAGCCCCAGTTAATGTTCTTCGCCGCCACGAGCTTCTGAATCTGCCTCTCCTTCGATGTCCTTCTGGATTCCAGTCAAGAGCCCCTCTTCAAATCTCGTTTTAATCTCTTCGCATCTGCACTTACTTTCTCGGATCTCGATTTCTAGCGCTCTCCGATGACACTGGCGATGGAGTTCCATGTTTGAGATTCAATTGCCAGGCCACCAAACGCGGATGATATTCCGCAGGAAGCGACTTACAATGTTCCTTAGCCGTTGAACAAAATTGTTTAAAATTTTGAAACTAAGTTTCTGTGAATTTTAGGAAATAAAAATACAAATACGACTTATGCAAAACATCCCATCTTCCAAGATAACAAATCTTGAATTGTTTAAATCAGGGTTGGCATAATTCAACGTCATTAGTCAAATGACTGTGACTGTTGAGCCTCTTGGTCCGTCAAACTCATTTGACTGTTCCTTAACGACCAGTCACTTCGTTTGCCGGTCATTCATTCCCCAGTCATTTGAAGCTAAAATATTAACCTAGTCAAGCAATCGCATTCAACCGACCGATGACGAAAAAGAAACGCATTTATTATTATTGTTGCTCCTGCCAGCAAGCCGAAGACGACCGAAGAGGAACAAGAAAAGCATTTATTATTATTGTTGCTCCTGCCAGCAAGCTCGTTTTCAGTTTTTTATTGCTATTGTTGCTCTCTGCCAGCAAGTCGTTCAATTAGTTGTACCTGCCGTCAGCAGCCGATCGAAGTGTGAAGAGATTTGCCAGTCACTCTCAGGAGAAATTTTGACCATGTGTAGGAGCTTCGCCAGTCGATGATGTAGAAATGTTGATTGTTGTCGTGCTTTATCCGTCATGCGAGTAGTGAGGCTTCGTCAATTGAGAACAGTGCCAGTCGTTTGATGAAACAAAACTAGTCGGGTCAAGCGTGACGGGCGAAATTTGCCATCACTGGTTTAAATACCCTACTATTTAAGCATTTTTTTTTTTAATCAAGCCGTCCAAACCGCGATGAATGGCAACAATTGACGGCTAAAAGCTTTACGAGAAGATGCTGACAAAATATGGCTGCTGTGTGATGGACCACGAAACGTATATAAAAGCCGATTTTAAGCAAATTCCGGGGTTGGAGTTTTTCACCGGCAAGAGCAAGTTCGATGTGGACGACAAATTTAAGGAGAATAAAATTTCGAAGTTCGCCTCCAAATATATCGTTTAGCAGGCCATCTGCTCTTGCGGACTGAGCTTTTTGTGACAAAGGGAACAGGAAATGGCAAGATCTACAAATCCGAGTGCCACGAGAAGTACCTCTTGTCGCTTTTGCAGCAGCACGATGAAGCTCCGCTATTTTGGTCAAATTTGGCATCATGCCACTATTCTAAAAGTGTCCTGGAGATGTAGAGGCTAATTCTGTACATTTTTTCTGTCAAGGACATGAACACGCCAAACTGTCCGGAGCTGCGCCCGGTGGAGCAATACTGGGCAATAATGAAGCGGGAATTTCGGAAGAGCAAGAAGACAGTCAAAGACGAGAAGGAAAAAAACTGCGAAACTGGTACCGGATGACACTATAAAGACTTTGATGGCAAGCATTAAGTTAAAATGCGTTCAATTTTACACTCAAGGCTCCTTCGATTAACTTTTCTTTTGATTTGTGAAGTAAATATACGTACGTCAGACCATTTTCTGACTTTTTTTTTTTTTTTTTTTTAATTTATTTATTTAATAAGATCTTACATCTACAGTTGTGTTCAAGGTTCTTAAAGTAGAAGGTTTGCTGACTTTTGCAGTAAGTAGGCGAGGAGAGCGCGGGTGTTGGTGGTGCTCGTTATCTTTGTTTATAAACATAAGAAAAAAATTGTTTAGTGAGGGAAGATGGTTCAATTTCATCAGAATACATTTTCAGCGTCCCCAAGTCAGCTTCCATCAGCCGGTGTTTTCCATACGAGCCAGCTTCCAAATAGCCAGCGCCAAAAAGGTTTTTCTACCCGCGGTCAACCAACTATCAAACCAAACCCTCGAATACCAGATCCCTTCCATGACACCAGCAGTCATCAGACAACCGATCATCCGCAGGATTGTTCAACCCGAGCTCATCCTTAACGAGCGCACAAGCCGGATTTGTTTGAAGCAGCAACAGCAGGGTCGGTGAGGATATTCGAGCCAATCCGAAAACATTGCAGCCTGTTTCTGCGATGGCAGAACGCAAAACTCACCGCTGGAACCAATCGAGTTGAGCTGCATATCATTTCGGATATTCAAAAATTGTTTGCCTATCTGTTTACCTCTGTGAAGGAATGAGATTCTTCTGGAAAACATACGTACATGTAACATATCAAACTGTTCCCGAAAATTAGGTTTGATTAAATTTAAGAAGTTAATAAAATGTTGAGCGCCATTATTTTTCATTGTTTTCACAAAAAGACCAGTTTGTGTGTGTTGATCGTTTATTTCCGTTAAACTACCGAAGAAATCTGCTAAGAAAGTCTTTAACCAGCAGTTGCACTCTGCTATAAATTTCACTCCAAGTTTCACTACTTTTTCGGCGGGCAACGGGATGTTCACATTTCGTTCACTTTTAGTAATAAAGAACGGAGTTCCTCGATTCTAAACCAGCCATCTTGTCGTCGACGAAGTCAGCTGTCGGTTCAAGTTACATTCTGGAACGCTATTGAAATCGGCGCAGAAAATAATGTTCGTCTGGTAGCTTAATGAGTAGCGCGTACAGGTTGTGTACTTACAGCATCGAGAAACCGTCGAAACCGCCCTGCAGTAGTGTGGTTTGCATCTGGATGGAGATAAAAATGAGCATCATTATTCAAATTTTTAACAGTAGCTATGAGCTGATAAGTACCTACCTCCGGACAGATATCGTTTAGCCCTTTAAATAAACTCTCCAACAGGCTGATTATCTTGCGGATGTCTTCGTCTTCGAGTGCTTTGTTGGTAAACAAACGCAACGTGTCCATGGTAGCCAACTTGAAAACCCAACATGGCTGATTTGATATTTTGGTTGATCAGTACACCTACTATACACTCCCCTTGGTTGTGTTCATTATCTTTAACATTATTTGAAACTAATTTATTGCATGTGACAAGTAACAATTTTTTGTAATCTCCTATTTCAATCGTTGTTTTTTAACAGTATACATCTATTTTAATTTATTTTTCAAAATAACTATTTCTTTTAGATCATTTAATGATTCAATATGTTTCAAAACTATTTATCCAAAGGTGAAACAAAACTTTTTCTTAGCAAAGCTCAAAACAAATGAGCTTAGGAAGAAAGATTATCAGTGTTGCCTCTGCTGTTTCGATTTTGATCTAGAACGAGTTAGAGCACTCTGTGCTTCTAAGAAGCTAGGAGATGGAGGAATAACTATCAATCCCGAATCTGATTCCGTAGATGTTTCGGATTCATTCCTGTTATTAGTTTTAATTTCCTTTCGACCACGTTTTGTTCGCTCCCAGTATTTTCTTGAAGATGCAGAATCCATTTCTTCAGTCCCCACGTCTCTGCTCTCACGCTCTGGATTAACTTGTGTTTCCGTTTCTTCAGACCGTTGATCAATATTTTTCCCTTCACTGCTTAGCTCGTTTCCTGCCGCCTCGATTACCTCGTCGTTATTCCGATTGCACGAGCTACTTTGTGATTCGATTTCAATTGTCTGGTTCTGTGTGCTCACTTCCACATTCTCTACGTCGGTAGCCGTCGATAATAAGCTACTAGTACCAGCAACAATATCACTATATTGCGGAAATTTTTGAGTCAACCTTTTCTGGACTGTGATACGCTTAGAACAGTTTGCCTTTATGTGTTCTTTGCTTCCACACACAAAACATTTGTTTACAAGACCCTCATAAAATACGCGGGCTTGGAAATTTCGCACGTGCACTGTCGCCGGAATCTCACTCTTAATTTCCATGTGTATTCCACGCACTCCCGTCCAGATTGGAAATCCCGTTTCACTCGCATACTTTTCTCTTACCATTCGTTGAATAACTCCAAATTTCATAAACACATCCGAAATCTCCTTATCATCTATCTCCGGAGGTAAACTAAAAATTCGCACGTATTTAAACACGCTTGATGCTTCCGAGAACGTCACTACAGTTGAACTTTTCTCGTTATAGTCAAAATTCATCGAAGATGGTAACCGCAACAATGTACTTTTCAGCAGTTCTTTACTCTTGAATTTCAAGTAAACACTATGTTCTTTGGCCTCTTTATACATAGCTAAGAGATTTTCACCGACAATATTCATTTTAAGTTTCAAAAACTGAAAAATTTCGTAGACCGACGGCTCAGCTTTCCCTGGTCCAAAATAAATTCGAAGCGAATTGGATCTCGCTTCCTCCATTTTGGATCCCAAAATCACACAAATCTCCGACTAGATATATGCTATTGTGTTAGACAATAGCAAAATTTTACAGTAGCTTGGCTACTCAAGGGCAAATGAAACGTAGCAGCAAAAAAGACGACCACTCCACTCGAGGTATGAACACAAACTGTAGAAGGAAAAAAACTGCGAAACTGGTACCGGATGACACTATAAAGACTTTGATGGCAAGCATTAAGTTAAAATGCGTTCAATTTTACACTCAAGGCTCCTTCGATTAACTTTTCTTTTGATTTGTGAAGTAAATATACGTACGTCAGACCATTTTCTGACTTTCGGGTAGGAAAATAAAACCAACTTTTCTTGAGGAAAATTAAAACCAAAAAGAATTTTTATTTCGTCTTTTGCCTTAATTACAACTTTTCCCGCTTAATGATGAACCAAATTACAAACCCGAGCAGACTTTGATGCCCAAATTGATAGCAAATTGAGAGCATGATAAGGTGTTAACAGCAAACTTAGAGCATCTTTTGCTATAAAATTTTGTACGAGAGCAAAATTAGGCATAATTGAGGACTCATACATTTCGATTTTACAGCAAGTTGAGACCACATTTCGGTATCAACAGCAAATAGTGAGCAAAATTTGGTAGATTTTAACTTGATAGCAAAACTAAGCATCATGGTGGAGTCCATTTTTTTTTCTTATAAAATGCAAACCCGAAACCAAATCTCTAATATCACTTGCTGTAAACTAAACCTATAGAAAAATTAGGCATCATTAGGGTAACTTTTATTTTGACAAAATAAAAATTTGAAATCAAAATTAAAACCTAACCTTCTAATAATGTATTCATTAACTCCAGGTTAAAAACAAAAATTGATAGTAAAAGTCGGCATCGTTGAGCTGTCCATATATTTTTTAATACAATCTTCGTCATGTTTATTAACCAATACAAACACCGGTAACTCAGATCTTAATTTACAAATTTTGGTAAGCGCCGAATACGTTTTTTTAAATCTTGTGCTTCAAATGTTTGTTTTTAACAATTTTAACTCATATATCAATTGAAAAGTAAAAAAAAAGATTTACCAATTCAAGCAACACAACTGAAAAGGTTTGAAAATGTTGTTTTGACAAACTTGATTTTTTTCAGCACGAGTCGTAAGTTTACATCGAGTGCTGATAAAATCGAGTTATGTAACAAGTTGCATACTAGTCAAAACCGATCCAGCTCGCTCGATTCGACCTAACTCCATTGAACAGACCTCATATTTGTTATCTCAAAAAATTCAATTAAAATTTTTTAATTTTTTTAACGAGGCCCTCAGAGCCAAACGGCTATGAATCCAAAATTGATAAATTTTAAGTTGATAAAGCCAAACGATTCTTTTAAAATTATGTTAGGAAACGATTCAGACTTTTGTTTGATTAAAATTGTATATTGATATTAAAATATAAATGTTGTTAAAATGAAACAAGATTAAAGGACATAATAACTTATATAAGGTGTAACTTATATATTTTACCAGTAAATGAGAGCAATATAAAAAAATTATTGTTAAATATCCTTGCCGAAATTTAACCGAGCTTAAATCGAATCGTCTCAAAATCGTGATGGCAAATTGTATTACGAAATGAAAAGGTACAAACAAGCCTATTAAGTGATGGGCCTTAATGAAATCAATTTCTTAAAAAGCCATCAGAGTTAAATTGGTATACGTGCAAAAATAATCAACTTTAAGTTAGTAATGCCAAACGAGTCTTCATTATTCAAACTATTTTTGATAAATTAAACTGATTTTTATAATTTTTTTTTATTTACTTCTACGTTCTAACAAAAATTTTAAAAAATCGAAAAATTTATGGAAAATACCCCAAAACTATATCTTAAAAGCGTGCTTTCACGGAATCAGCTATTTTGCACTTTGCAGTCCAATGTAATTTACTGCGTGCTATACTAATTATTCATTCAAACAGGCTGCACTTTATTTGAAGAAAAAAAATAATTCGATGATTTCTTAACTTCATAAACCGCAAACTTTTCCAAACCGAACTAAATTGTCAAGGCATATAACGAATATCACTGATCCAATTGTTGAAATCAACAACAAAAACCAAAGTAAACAAACTTGTGTTTACCAGATGCAGCAGCGATAAAAATTTCTCGGGAAAAACCATTAAAAAGTAGTTCCGTTTAGTATTAGATGAGAATCAAAGACAGTTTCAGCGTTTTCATAAAAAGGTAAGGCGCAAATTTAACATCAAGTGTGTTATGTATAAATAATCAAATTGGATTTACTCTTCATTTCTTCGACATGATGTCACTGATAAGCTGATATAACTCTGAACCACATTTCCATCAACCAAAGGTTCGTGTCTTAACTGCTTAGTAAGTGAATAATACACTGGTTGTGATGGGGCGCTAGCATTCAAAAATTATTCCACGTGTTCTAATGACACGTAGAAAAATATATAGAAATTTTATTACCTACCATGCATTTTTAGCCTGCTTCAGTTTTTCTGCGTGCAAAAGTATAAGTTGCTATGGTGTTCAATTTTTGTTATGTTTCCCTCCCAGTGAAAAAATGTCCCGATGGTTGACATGTACTAGATTCATTGAGCTTTGAATTTGAGGAACAAAATTTGAAACGTGCCTACATATGAAAAACAATTCTTCATATTTTGAAAAAAAAAACTATTCCAATTAAAAGGATATTAAAATTAAAAAAAAAATCACAATATAATAGAATAAAAGTTTAACAGTTTTTAAGAATTAATTTAAGCAAATGAATAAAAGTTAAAGATATAAAGACTTTCAAAGAGGAAATGTTCTTTATCTTATTGAGGAAATATTCACAGTTCTTTAAAAAAGATCTTCTGGTGAACGATTTAGTCTTGGCACTTTATTAGAGAATATACTTTTTAGATCATATGATTGCCGAAATTGCCAGAAGATCATAAACTCTTCTTCAATAAGAATGGAATTGATCCGATACATTGAAACTGAAATTTAAACTAATTGAGTTCCTTAACTCTTCATAAAAATTGTTTTCAAATGAAAATTGAATGATTTGCGAAAAATCGAAATTAAGCTATTGGTATCATTACATGATCGGGAAACGAAGCTTAGGGAATGATGAGCTAGTTGGCGTCAGGAGCTCTGGACGATGAAAATTTTTCTCCAACGCAGGGGGAATTATATCAGCTTATCAGTGATGATGTCTCCAACAAAGTCTCAGAAAATTGCAACCTGTTATCGTGTTCAGAGGCGATTTGGCTAAAAACAAGGCTTCCAACGGCATCACATAATTGACGAATTCAAGTGCCAGGATCTGCAACAAACGAGAGAATTACTTTTTCAACCGAAAGATTGACAATGAGGAAGGCCAAACATCTTTCCAGGATGACCGATATTTTGAGAAGCATGATGAGGAAATTAACGCCAACCGGTTGCAACCTAAAATCGTTGAAAACTGGTCTAGAAAGACCAGCAAACATATTATCTCGAATTGTGGAAAGGAGGTAAGTGGTTATTTATACTTTATAGCAGTCAAAACTATAGTTCTTTGATAATAACGCCTAATTCACGTAAGGTTATTTCGATTGCTGCAACGAGTTTCGAATCTCTCATTCTGTTCGAGACCATTTGGAACAGTCGAGTTTCCCGGAAAACAAAATTTGTTGCACCAACCATAATAATGAAATTGTGACTTTGATGAAATAGGCTAAAACACATAAGGTGACGTAATTTAAAATTGTTATTGCTGGAATCTGTTTCAAGTCAACCTTAACGTTACAGAATTTAAGAAGTAAGATTTAGGCAAATCCGCTTACCAAAGCTCATCATTAAAAGCTAACATTTATGCATTATAGAAAATTTAAAAAACAGAGTTTGTAGAGTTAACTAGCTTGAATTCGATTAATTTTATACGGGAGTAAAAATCATTTTTATATTAGATCCACTCTCTTTTTTAGACACGAGTTTTCTCACAGTTCATAATTATGAGCAGGTGGCAAAAAATAAGTTCAACTTCTTCGTTAAGCTGCTTGTAAAGATTACCTACATTCTATTTCAAAGGGTTCATTAACAGAGTTCTTTGCATAACCGAAGGCGTATTGTCTGCAAAACGCCTTCGGTTATGCTAGCAATACTCTAATAGGTTCATGTTCCCAATTTAAAAGCTGATACAATGTGGATAACTCTGCTTTCTTTCTTTTTTGTGAGAGAACCTTGGTTAAGGGATGGTGAATAAATCTCTATAATACTACTTGTACTTGATATTTCGTTTTTGACATACAAACGGCTACTCAACATGCATTGTATGAATCAAATCTAAGTGCTTAATAAATCCTTGAAATGAAATATACGTTTCAGTTTTTACTAGGTGTTTATATTAAAACAAATTAATAACATAACAATAACATAATAAAAATAATTGTTTAAAGTGAAACCCTTTGATGGATAAAAATTGTGTCAGTGAAACCAGTTAAAAAGTTGAATGTTTTTTAATATTGAAGGCTGAGTGAAATATATTTTTCCATGGAATTTTCAATAGGTCATTCAATGCAATAGAGACGAATATTAAGAATTTTACCAAAACGTTCGTTAGCCAGGTTTTTGAAACTATTCGATCATACACAACTCTCTTCTTTATTATCTCACTTGAAATTGCTTTAAAGAACTTAATGAATTATGAAATAACAGTTGTAGGTCAACTCGTAAACTTTACATGTTATTTCATCAATTTGAATTTGCTGGCCCACGATTCCCTACAATATCGCAAATTTAAAAAAAAAAGTTTTTTTAAAACAATCAGAACTCGGGGGAATAAATTAATTAAAAAATAAATAAAATTGCCTAATGGTAGGTTAGGAATGTAAAAAACAATACCATTTATTTTTTTTATTAGAATAAATTTTATTACAGAGAAGTGATGGAGAAAAAAAAGTGGCCCACGATACCCCACTCTCCCCTACTCTTTAGTATAAAAATTATTTGGACTCATGATGAAATTCGTTTTAATTTAGTTAATTATGGGTCCGTTGGGGTCCGTCTTCTTCTTCCAGCCTTATATTACAAAAGCATAAATTTAATTTAGACACGAATGCCATAATGCTGGTAAAGTGTCAAAAATAAAACCTAAAAAAAATAAATAAATTGAAATTTTAAATTTAAATTCGAGTTCATAACTCTGAATTGAATATTTCATAAATTTTACAGGTAACCGGCGTATTTGGAAATTAGTCCAACCCTTTGGTCCGGAATTGTTCGATAAGCGAGCAACTACGTTATTATGCAAACCTTCAAAAATTCCGGAAGGTTATAAGTCTGTATAAAGCCGTCCCCACTTACCCCAGGTAGGGTTTGGAGCCTTTTTTTTAATTTTATAAATAATCTCTTTTTTCTTCAGTTTTATCCGCCGTTTCTTTTTCTTAACTGGTTAATTGGAATGTAAGGATTGTTTCAATATAGAGTTTGTCGCCAGCTAGTTTACAAGAAATTTGCAATTGAAAAAGGTGCACATCAACTCGGCATTGAAGTTAAAATAGAAAATGAATATAAAATTGCTTTAAACATCTGTTGTTGTCGGAAATGTATCTCATTCACAGTTATTGGATAGATTACAAGTAAATTTAACATTCTGCATTTGAAGTTTAAAAAAAAATAGTGAACAGTTTTGTTCTAATGCCACTTACCCCGGTGTACCTGACATATTTCCATGTATAGTTTGCAAAAACGTTGCATACATGTAGGCGTTTCAGGTCACTGGAACAACTTTATAGCAAAAATTCGGCCAAATGCTATCACGCTTTGATAGTCTAATTTGCTGTTTTTTTAGTTGACTTGTGGTACATAGCAAATATAAGAGCAAAATTTTAATACACGGATTGCTTAGAACTCCCATATTATCCTTTCATCGAAACCTTAACTAGACCTCGTTTTGCTGTCGTATTTTTGGAAATTTTGATATCACGATGATGCTTAATTTTGCTATCATTGAAAATTATGTTATGCCTTATATTGGCATCATTTTGCTTTCCATGCTGTCGAAAAACGAGGTGTAGTTATGGTCTCAGTTTTAGCAAAATTTGGTATCACTTTGCTAACCATGTATGAAAATTTTTGCTATCATTTTTGCTGTGTACCACCTTATGTCAAGCAAAATGAGAGCAAATTAAACTCTCAGGGCGTGATAGCAAAATTTGCTATAATTTTGCCATAAAAGTCTGCTCGGGAAAGAATGAACAACTGGCATCATTATAGCGGTGGATAAATTGAAAGTTTGCTGGTCTACTTTACGGCGTTATCATCATCTCAGGGTGACCAATAGTGATGAGATTTATCAACGTATAAAACTACCCTAAAATTTTGGTTTGATTCTAAACATTATAAGAAAATTGGCATGACATTTTCGGTATCGTGTTCGCCCTCTAGCTACCGTAAACTGGGATAAAATTGATCACTTTTTTAATTCATTATTAAATATTTTGGAAGGGGTTGCTTCTTCGTAGCACTTATTGAGGAAAGAAGTACACTGCAAAAAATCCACATATTTGGAATATGTGTTCCCGAGCAGACTTTTATGGCAAAATTATAGCAAATTTTGCTATCACGCCCTGAGAGTTTAATTTGCTCTCATTTTGCTTGACATAAGGTGGTACACAGCAAAAATGATAGCAAAAATTTTCATACATGGTTAGCAAAGTGATACCAAATTTTGCTAAAACTGAGACCATAACTACACCTCGTTTTTCGACAGCATGGAAAGCAAAATGATGCCAATATAAGGCATAACATAATTTTCAATGATAGCAAAATTAAGCATCATCATGCTTTCAAAACTTTCATGAAAATGACAGCAAAACGAGGTATATTTAAGGTTTCATTACAAGCAAAATATGACATTTCTTTGCTGTCCGCGTTTGAAAATTTCGGTTTCATTTTTGCGCTGTGTACTAAACTTCAAGTCAACCAAATTAAAGCAAATTTAACTCTCAAAGCGTGATAGCAAAATTTAGTGGAATTTTCCAATGTACCCATAATTAAGTTTGTATAGAGAATGCGTTGATTAGAAGAGGAATGCAATCATTCGAAACTAAACTTTCCTTTCGTTAGATTAAACGCCTGGAGTTATACTAGAAAATAAGATTGTGCAATCATAGAACATAATTTGTTACTGGGAAACGAATCTGCTAATAAAAAGAAGAAGAAAACATTGGTAATTTTAAATATATGAGTATAGTCCACGTTCAAAATGTGCATGTGAGTTAGAAACTAATCAGAAAAGCTTCTTCTGAGAATCGATCGATGTGACAAGATGCAAATCATTAGACACTCGAATACAAGTTTTCAAAATACTTTAACGCTGATCTGAATTGTGAATGTTTATTCATGAACGAATAGGGATGTTGAATTTGAATTATAATATCTGAAAATTAATTCTTGATAAAAACTAAAATCCAAAACTGATATTAAAATCAGAATTTTACACGAGTATGTGAAATTAGAATCTGCATCTGATATTTGAAACTGAGATTTGTATCTGGTAGGTTGTAGCGGAGATGTATGGTGACCTCAACTCCTCAAAAACTTTCGATTAAAATACATATGTAGAAACATCGAATCAAGAAACACAGCTTTATGGAGTTGCTTTGTGGTAAATTCAGAGAAGACCATGAGGCGTTCAAAAGGGGCCGTTCAAATATTACGTAACGCAATTTTTAGGCATTTTCAACCCCCCCTCCCCCCAACGTAACACATTCGTCTCAAAATTTCGAAGCAAAATCCACAAAGCGTAACAATCTGCTATACCCCCTCCCCCCCTTAAAGCGTTACGTAATATTTGAATGGTCCCAAATAACCGAATGTGTCTAAAAAAACATAAAAAAGCTTCTACCCAGTACATTATAAGAACACATGTTAAATTCCCAGAATAAGTGCTCAATCCATTGCATAAGGAAAGGCGACATAAACAGTATGAACAATCTAGTTGGGTAACGGACTTATTTTGGACCAGGGGTCTTATTTTGGACCACTCTGTCTAGCGTCTTTAGTGCAATATATTTAGTGTCGAAAAATCACCTTTCCTTATGCAACGAGCTGGAATTTAGCATTGGTTTTTATAGAATACAAGGTGGTAGTGTATGCATTTATTTTTTGTGCCACGTTTTTGTCAAAAAAAAAATGCTAAAAAAAGAAATCGTCGGGTTAAATTCATTAAAAACTCAAATTTAGTTGCAATCACAAAAATTATTTATTTTTCTTTAGTTTTCGAAATAGAAAAATGTTTAGATGAATGTAATTACCTCTAAAAAATTTCATATTACAATTAAAACTGTGTAAATACCACGATATTCAGCTTTATATAGAAACTCTAACTTGGGCGATCAGCCACTAAAATAAAGTTTTAACCTGAACGAACTTCAGTAAAATCAATCCTAGATATGAAGTCTAAACAAATCTTCACAGGTATCCAATCAGCTAAACTCCTGAGTTTGTGCCTTCATCTCCATTAAAAACACGCCTTTATACTGACAACGCAGAGCTTATGCATGAGAAAATTATACGTTGTCTATCCAAAGGCGCTTTTAAATTTGCTTTATAAGTGAATTTGCAAATTTTGTTCTTAAGAAGCAACAGCACAAGCAGCACTGCAATTTATAAATTTGATGGCTTTTTTGAAATTTTTATTGCTGATCTATATAAGGGTGCAAAAAGATTTAAATTAGATTTCGTCTCGAAAATCAGGCATTTAGCAAATGCAAGAATTCAAAGGTATTATAGAATTTGAGTGAATATATATTATGTATAATGATAAATACGTTTGTATAATTGTGATTATAATTATTTTCTAAAACAGTTGAACGCTTGATTCGTTCAAAATTTTTGAAAATTTACGAAAATAACCTCAACTGATCATGTGATGCTTGCAGCATGGTCTTTTGGATATTTTTACTCTTGGCAATTCATCAGTTTCATCGCTAACAGTGACGTTTTATCGGGACAAAGCAACCCCGAAAGATAATAATGGAATGTCCGGCGTAGTTATAAATATTCTGGAAAACAAGCGCACTAAGCCCATGATAATAAAAACTGCACTTACCGATACTAGCAAATTGAATCTGCATATCTTTGATGATTTTCCTGGAGCGTCAGAAATGCTTGGTATTTTGCACCGAACGCAGTTGACTAGAAACCGACCGTATGTGCCTTATCCGATATGATAATAAATAATGTACTAAGGGCCTCGCGCGAAATTCGGTACTCTCGGAACACTATTCAGTTGCTGATCGCCAAGTTTCCGCTTCAAGACATTGACACCGACCTTTGCGTCCAGAATACTGCTGTTGACATTCCGCAGGAATCCATCTTCAAGAGCGCCACCTTGTTGTTGCTGGTTCATATTTCTTTGCATTTCTATTGCTCGATCAGTTTTGCTGGCCCTTTAGGTGACCAAAACCATGAAATCGCACTTTATTGTGAACACTGTTTCCTGAAAATAAAATATCCTTAAGTGGAGTCTTTAGATTGGAATGTAAAAAGTATACTCACCTGTATCTATCAAATAATGCAAAACAGGCTTCTTAAAAACGTTTTCGATTGTGGGCGATAACGCAAACGGAGGATTGTCAAACGGCAGCGTACTTTCGGTGTCGCGGGAGCTTCTTTTCTACGGCTGCTCAGCTGTTTTCGTTTCAAAACAAAAACACACAAAAATTTTGTTTTCATTTCGCAGCATCGAAGTGTGGACTGGTGACTTCGACTGTATGTCTATTTCTATTTTCACGATTACTAACTTTAATTAGAGTTAAATGGTTATGTTACGGCTGGGTAGAGTGGAGTGATAAGAAAATATTATTAATATGTATGTTTGTATGTGTTTTATTTTTATTATGAAAAGAAAATATGTTTTTAACAATCGCGATTTTTTTTTTGAATAAAATCAATGAAACGAGCTCGATACTAAAAAACCATAACAAACAATTATATAAGATCAAGAATCAAGAGTTTGATTCATGATCATTTTTTTCGTATTGAATTATCAATTCAGCGTAACTACATAAACTTAAAAACCGGCATAATAAAGGTTGTAACCAAATTGTTTCCACTCTATTTGTATTTGAAATTAAGAACAAGTTTGAATAAATAAGAGCCGATAAAAATTTAATTTATTGTCATTTTTAAATATCATTTCGTGGAGTTTTAGCCCTTTTCACTTGACACATCGTAGAAATTCACCTCTTTCAATATATTCTGACCTATTGACGTTGTTTTGTGTTGAGTTACACTTCTTCCTAACAACAAACATGAAAATCTTCTAACTCTTAACATCCAAACTACACGTTTTTCAGAAAATTAAAGTTTCTCATAAAAACATCAACCGGAATCCCGAAAACCGAAAATACGCCGTCGTTTTGTTTTCATTATCTAGTTTAAGTTTGATTTCTGTTTGAAAGAAATTATTTCCTGTTGAAGCCTATTTTATTTAAAGAAATCTAAACTTTTCCAAGATTTGTAAATAAAAAAAAATACTAAATATCATAAAAAAGTCAAGTAACTTTTGTTTTGAAAAAAAATCTATAAAATTTTACCCTAGATTTATTCTACATTCTAAGTACAATGAACAAAAAAATACTCAAACAAAGAGGGTTGCAAATATTATTGTAAATGTTTTTCCTTTTTCGTGCAACGAAAAACGTCAGCACTTTGATCATTGACTACACTGTATTGTTTTTTAAATACAATCTGCTCATTGGAAGCTAAAAAGCCAAATACCGTTCAATAAGCATCACATAAACATTAATGATACTTTATTTACGCCTAGTTTTGCTTTCAGCAGTAAACCTTGGAACGAAATTATGTTATTATTTTGTTTGTGTTGTATACTATATTATGAATAATTGATACTTTAACTACACCTACTTTTGCTGTCATAGGGAACATAAGATAAAATTCACTTTGCTGTTGGTATCTTAATTTGGTTTCAGATTGCTTTAGAAAAAAAAATCGTAACACCAAAGTGATGCCTAGTTTTGCTATCCTGTTGAATTCTACATCAAATTATGCTACCAGCTTGCTGTTACTACCTCATTTTCGTTTCGGTCTGCTATCTTTAAAAATATTCTGAAAGCTGCACGATGCCTTATTTTGCTATCGCAGGAAATTGAATACCAAAAGATGCTATCATTTTGCTGTTGACACCTTAAATTGCTTTCGGTTTGCTATCAGTTTGGGCATCAAAGTCTGCTCGGGTTAGCCTTATAGATTTTTGCAATTTGATTCTCATTTGGAAAATGCGTGCCAAACACATAGAATTCAAGATAATAACTTTTATATGCGTCACATAAAAGTTATAAAATCCCACACATAAATATTATGAGCCTACATTGTATTAAAGCATATGCCTACTTCAAGGCGTTTTCATACTTGCATACTCAAAGGCGATTTTTAATGTTGGAATTCTTTTTTCGGATGGAAATATAAATTGATTTTTGCTATCAAGACATTCCTTTCTAAATATTTATTTTTGATGCCGGCATGATAATTCCATATTTATAAATTTCGTTCCACCTACATTTTACTGGAACGGAAACTGGAACTCGGATCCTGCTCAATCTCCGGGAGTCGTTGTCGGGGTTTTACTAAAACAAAATATGTATTAGAAATCTGAATTCGATCAAATGAATATAAACTTACCTTCTGATTGCCGGTCTAGGTCTCCAAAATCATTAAAAGGTCGTCCACCCTGCCCTGAGTATAACCGGTGCCCGCAGGGAAGTCACCAGCCGGAACCCGGATGCGAATGGTATCAAACGACAACCAATACCGGACGACCAATTTCTGAGACGAATCAATTTCAGCATCTCAGTCAGTAGCCAGTTCCCTGCGGGGAGAAAAGAATAGATCAATGAAGATTCACTGCTATAATTTTTTAAATCATTACTCACCTAATTATTTGGCACAACGGATACGCAAACTTATTCTTCAGGTCGGCCATTTTGATAACATGAAAATTTTCAAAGACTAAAATCATAGAATTTATGTGTCATTATCATATAAACTTTATATTTTGAACATAAATTTTATGTGTGGCATATGATAATCATATAAATTACATAAAATCTAAGCGTAGAACAATTTTTCTGACGTATGTGTGTGGAAACATACATCAAAAGTGTGGATTTTTTGCAGTGTATAAAACATGATCATTGATTGCAGAATATTTAAACGATATTAGTGGCTACAATTAAATGTTTAACACAACACCAGATTTTACGTTTTAAGGGGCTGTTCAGATACCACGTGGACAACAAAATGAGATTTTTGACCCCCTCCTCCCCCTCCGTGGACAAGCGTGGACATCAGGCAAACCCCTACCCCCCTCCCCGTATGTCCACGTGGACAGATTTAAAATTGTTTTTTTTTTCTAAATCTAATTTGACAGTTAGAAAACACTACTTTCTGCCTTTTTTTTATTGAAATGGTTTATTTTGAAAAAAAAAAACGAATAATCCTGATATAAAATAATTTAAATTTTTTTAAAGTTCTAAATTATCATATTTGTCACTTGCTTTCAGATGGCTACTTATTGTTTAAACTTAAACTGGAAAGCTTTGCAATTTTAAGATTTTGATTTAAACATTTTAATATTTATTCACCTTTAGAAAATATTTCGGAAGAAAGTATGTCAAAATAACCATAAACGACATTCCGTTGTTGCTCTGTTGGTGCGCTGTTACTTGATAAATAAGTCACAAGAGATCTTCCTTTCAAAATAACTGTACAATATGATAGAATTGTTTGTTTTCGATGGAACACACATAAAAAAATGATTGTTTATTATCCATCATGCTTAAAAGGATAATGGCCTTTGTACATGTTCGCGTAGTGCATTGAAAACTGTGATGCATTGTTTACCATCTTGGTTTAAAAAGCGATTTTTTTTTTGCAAAAAAAAGCTTGAATTTTAAGCTAAAATATTACACTTTCTGATGTATTTAAAGCTATGGCAATTTTTTTTATATGCTCAATGGTTATTGGAAAAAAAATAATTAATTACGTATAAATTAACCATGAAATTAAATAAATATCGAAACGAGGCTGTTAGAGTTTTACTCTCAACCATTTTTGCACAAAATACTTTTGGAATTTTGTAAATATCACTTGTACTTTCGTTTTTATAAAGGTTTATGGAAACCTCTTAAAATTCACCTTGGTCGCCAGTCAGTGTATGCTCTTTTTTTATCGGTGCTAAAAGGGTTGTACCCCAACATTTTTTTTAATTTGGTGCCATTAAGAAAAACAGGCTTAAAAACATCGAATGCATTAATTTAGTTAAGATCAAACTCCTTTTTACGTTTTCTTTGAAAAACATTTACAATCGAAAAATTGACAGTGATGCTGCATACATTTAGGGGCAAAAATTGAAAACATCGCTTAATATTTATGGCTACTATTTTTTTTACTATTTTACCTTCATACAATCCCCTTGGCCCTCCAACTATTCCCATTTTAATTTTTTCTTACGAACTTACTCTTTGAAAATGCCTTTATTTTTTAAATATCAAAAATTTATCACAAAGGGAAAATGTTGAAATAGGTTTGTTTTCATCAGGAGAAGTGTTTGTTTGCGAACCTTCGAAAAAATAGATATGTAAAGATTTGGAAATTACATTTTTACCTACAGTAAAAATTTTCAAATGCAAACAATTTTTTTTTTTAATTTGAAACTCAATTTACATTTTTTTTCGATTATGTCGTCTTATCATCATTATGTAATTGTAAGATTTGAAAATTAAATTTTTACCAACAGTAAAAAATTCCAAATACAAACCAAATTTTGCCTTTTTGAAATTCAATTTACAGGCTTTCAAACGTAGAAAACAGTTTTCAGAGATTTTTAAACAATGAACTGAGTTATTGGTGATCAAGTGGAAATATTTCATGATAAACAAAATTACCCGGTGATCAAAGTTCCCCCAGTTAACAGCACTCCATTTTTTTTATTCCTAGAACCAAAATTGATATTCACTTTTTTTGTAGAGAAATGAATCCAACTTAGATGAAATTTCAGGGACTAGATAAGAGAAAATCGATGTTGAAAAACATGCGAAAAAAATTCGCCTTGTCTCCCGGTGAGACTTGAAGCCACATCTTGCGCCTCTCCGGGGCCCATGTATTAACATTCTACTACAGGAGACCAACCTGGCGAAATTTTTTTTCGCATGTTTTTCAACATCGATTTTCTCTTATCTAGTCCCTGAAATTTCATCTAAGTTGGATTCATTTCTCTACAAAAAAAAAAGTTTCGCTGACTGAATGTTTGAGTCAAGACCCATCTCTGGGTCGCAATTTAAAAATTGATATTAACTATTGAGTTCTTTTCTGAAGTAGAATGTTTTTCAACCCCCAAGGTTCACAAAAAAAGATCCCGAAAAGAAAACTAATTTTTTTTTTCATTTAATTTAGAGTTTTTGACTGTTAATTTGGAAGTTTTTTAACCGTAGGATGAAAAAGAAATCGCAAAAAATGATTGTATAACCTTGGCAAAAAAAAATCATGAAATTATTGGAAGCTTTAGCCAACAAAGCCTGCCATTTTTAAGAACATTTAAATAAATTCAGATTTTATGTTTTGAAATGGTTAGAACTTTTTTCATGAAATACATACTAAGATTCTTTTCATACTAGCACAAAAATGAAGCTTAAATTAGGCAAAACCAATAATTGAAGTCACCTAATTTCAATTACATCATTCAATATGCAAAACTTTCTAACTTCCATACGAATTTCCATAGAAATTGAGAAACGTTGCAATTATTTAATCGTCTATTGGATAGGGGAGAGTGGGGATACTTGATCCCTTTTTCTTATTTTCACCATATCTTTTTAAAAAAAATTAGCAACTCGCACTCTTTTACATTTTCTGACAGCGTGTAACTTCAAGTTTCTATGCTCCAAAAATTAGAACGATACTTGAACCCGTAGATGAACTAGAAGCATTTTCGTGGGAGTAAAAAAATTGCGATATTTTTGAAGTTAGGGGAGACTTGATCCTTTATTCAAGAAGCCCTAATCCATGGAAAAAATCAAACAAAACCCCAAGATAGAATGTTAATTGACTATTTTGGTCATGTTTGTTCTCATTTCACTATCTATAATTGTCATAAAAAAATTTTATAGCTTATTCTCAACCCTTATGACATTACATACTTACGGGCGCAATTTTTTATAAACAAGAGAAAATCAATTATTTTAGTCCTTTTCTTCAGATAATTGATAAATGAATATTAGCTATTGGATAAATATTAGTAATCTCGTAATCAGCAATGACCACGATCCATTGAGAAGAGGAATTTACCGGGATCATTTGTACCCATATTTTAGGGATCAATTGTACCCAAAAATCAACTTTTTAGAAAACTTTTTCTGTAAAAAGTTGAGAGTTTTCCATCGCTTTGAAAAGATTGTATTTTGAAGTTCATTTTACACTCGAAAGATTGATGTATTGGAATAAATATTTTAGTTATAATACTTCCATGTTAGGAACATTTTAAAATGATGAAAAAAGATCTTCAAGTCACATTTTGTGAAATTTTTCAAACAGAGTTCAATAACCCAAATACTTATTTTGTTAAAATTTTTTGAGCTTCAACCATTGCTGTTTTGTTCCATTTGGCACATTTTTTCTAGAACATTTGATCTTTGTACGACATTCCAGTTTGGAGATATAGCTAAGGAATCAAGTATCCCCAGGGATCAAGTATCCTCATTCTCCCCTACAGTTTTTTTTTTATAATGTGCACATTTTTAGTCGATTAGTTTTGAATTGGTTCTAAAAAGGCTCTTTATGACGTGGGAACCTTGATAATTCATCATATTCTAAAAGGTTTTTTATTCCTTGATAGTTTTCTCAGTTTAAATTCGGTCAATTTTTACAACTGTTCAGGATATTTTTCTTAATTGCACCAGTTTGATGTTTATAAAATGCATTGTATGTTGCAGGTTGATTTGTTGAAACTAAGTAATTCTACTAAATTCCAAAATAAAAATAATAATATTTTTATTAATATTATTGTCTTAAAGTTTGCGCTGCAATCAAAGATTCAAATTAGGAAACATTAGTTATGACATAAGAAGGACATTCTGCTTTGATTGAGCAATTCCGTCGTCGTGCTGCTCCTCAAATCGTTCACTAACGAGCTCAAATAATAAAGAAGCTTCACTACAAGCAGAAAAAAACCACCTGCCTTTCGGGTTTGTTGTCTCGCCATAATCAAAATAAAAACCCAACTCTGACATTGACTCCGGCTGGGCGCATAATTTAGTTGTTTAAAGGTTTGAACACGCAGCATCCGTTCCTGTCAGCATCGAATGTGATTGGAAGAAGGTTGTCCTCCTACGCGATCGACCTGATGCGATCATCTGCGCTTCATGAACCGTTTTCGAATCCCTCGAGCAGTTGTCCACGCAGGTTCCAATCCAATTGGAAATTCTACCTACCTTCATCAACAGCAAACCCACATGGTCGTTACAATCGACAAATCGAACCATAAAGGTTTGCTACCGGACCTGTTGTCCGGCGAAAGGCAAACAACACAGCTCCTATCGGAAGCTTTAAGAAAATAACAGCCACCCAAGACAAATTTGGCAACCTCGCAAACTTCTAAAGGAAACCGTTTGAACCTTTTGATAGGATTGTGTCGGGTTCGATTCGAGCAAAAGCTCCGATCGATTGATCGGTGGTGGCGGCCATCATGGATTTTTGGAGCTCTCCTATACGTATTTGTCGGAATTCGGATTCCACAACTACAAACGAATTTAAAGCTATCCTCGTGATGTAAAGGCACTCATTTTTTTTGTATAAAGTTCCGAAGCTCGAAAGATTGGGACCCTTGGATCGGAGCTTTAACGCTTCACCTTTGCTTGCTTTAAAGCTTGAATTCTCCCCTGATCTTTGTAGGGGAAGAGTTGTCAGGAAATCGCTACTGCATGCATGAGAAATGGTACGTGGAAAGATCGACCAAGATGATCGCGTCTCGTAAAAGTGGTTTGACTCGTGCGGAGAACAACTTTCCAAGCGAAAGAGTTGTAAAAGTTCGTTTATTTTTTGTTATTTTGTTCATTCTTTCTACCGTCCATCGCCGGTCTGAGCTAAGACTTGTTTTTTTTTATTGCTTGTTGGCGTTCTACTTCTTCATCCTTCCCACTTGTTTTACGCCAAATTTCAACTGAGAAAACAGTTCGCGATCGATACGAACAGATCCATTAGACGGGAGCTCGCTTGGGCGATTTGAAATGAAGATTTGCGAGTCGGGAGCAATTAGATGTTCCAAGAATCCCTTTTCAACTGCACAGATGGGTGTGGTGAGCAAAAAATGCTTCTAAGGTTAGGCAACGCTTAGGGACTGGAAAATTATTGGTCATTGTAGTAAACAACCTTGATTGGGTGCTTTCGAGGCTTATTCAAGGTGAATCAAATGCTTCTGACGATTAGAACGTTTAAAGCCTTACGGAAGCTAAAACTCAAGCGTATAGTGTTGATTATCATTTGTGGGTCTTGAATTACATAATTATTTTGAAAAGATTCCACAAATCTACAAAACTTACGCTATTCTGAGGTTCTAATAATTTCATTTAAAATCCATGAGCAACTTT
Organism: Uranotaenia lowii; assembly: GCF_029784155.1. Lineage (NCBI taxonomy): Eukaryota > Metazoa > Arthropoda > Insecta > Diptera > Culicidae > Uranotaenia > Uranotaenia lowii. The sequence goes on along the minus strand of NC_073692.1, from coordinate 241,640,451 downwards.
CGTGAAGACAGCGTATAATTTTGAACCCAGAGAACGTCCATCATCAATGAAATAGTTAAAGGAGAATGATGAATGACCCCTAAGGATGAACCCTCAGCTAAAACTTTTTTTGAGTTGCACTTCGTTTGAAAGATCTAATAAACTGTGACTTGAAGATCTTTTTTTATCTCTTAAAAATGTTTCCCACATGAAAAAATTATAATAAAAATATATATTATAATATGTCAATCGTTAGAGTATAATATGAACTTTTTAATGGCCTATTTTCAAAGCAAAAGTAAAGCCTCCATTTTTTTTTATAAAAAGCTTTTCAAAAAGTATGTTATGGGTCCACTAACAGTCTAAAAAAGATATATTTTTCTTCCGATAGGATGTTGTTCATTTCTAAGCACAAAGTTATAAATATTTATCCAATGACTTATATTTCTAAAATCATTTCCTACTAAAAAGGATCCAAAAAAAGCTTTTATCTAAAAAATAGAAATTTGCGCCTTTAAGTATGCAATGAAAATAGAGCAGTAGACAAAAGTTTTGAATTCTTTTTGTCTGACACTTGTAAACTTTTAAATGAAAACTAATATGGCCAAAAAAGTCGATGAAACTTTCATCTTAAGGTTTTGTATGATTTTTGAAAACCTTTGGGCACCCTGATTAAAAGATCAAGTCTCCTTTAACTTTTCAAATATCACAACTTCTTAAGTACCACGAATACGCTTCTCGTTCATCTGCGGAACAAGTGTATCGAACTACCTTTTGAAATTACACGCTGTCAGAAAATGCAAAAGTACAAAATTTGGATCCAAAACAAGAAGGTAACAAAAATTAATTAGGTATTAAAATAAATCTCTAATTGAGGTGCAGACATTATTCTTTGTTTTATAGGATTTTCAAAATTTGGATTTGGATTGCTTTCTTATAATATTAAAGAAAAATTTGGTCGCCCGCTGGCAATCTCATTTCTCAATCTTGGCCAATCATGCCTTAAATCGAAGAACTGTGAATAACTTTTCCTTTGATTTTAAAATTCTTGATTAACCAAGCCAGAGTACTTGTTGGTTTAATGTAATGGTCTAGAACCATTTGCCAACTAGCTTTTTTCCTATTTTTATTTTGTTCTCCAATGAACTTACTTTAAAGAAACATAGAATTGAACCCTTTCTTTACTGAATTTGGTATAATTTTCACAAACATAAAATTTGCTTTTGAATGAAATTTGATGATAATCACTAAAATTTCGTTCGAATTGCACCATATTTTAAATTGATCTCTTTGAAATCCTTCCACGTTTTAAAAAGGACCGCATCACAAAAGATCATCTCGTTATGTCAAAATCTACTTGTTCAAAAAAAAAATCATAAAATCACTTCAAAAATATTTAAGTTGAGTCTTATTTGCATTAATTTTGTAAATGACTTCACACCGTATTGAAAGTACGAACAAAAAAAAAATGCAATGATTCATCCCGTGTAGTCAAAGTTCGATTGTGTACTAAGTTTGATAAAAAAAAAAGAAAAAGCTATTTGATTTGTGGTGTATTTTACATTGATAATGTTTGGAAGTCCATTCTTTTTTTCTATAGAAGTTGTAGTAATAATAGAAATAAAAGTAAAAGAATTATACATCGGCAAACGAACACGAATTGGGTAGAAGTAATACCTAATAGTAGTATAAATAAAAGAAAATATGTATATTAAATATATCTACAAAAGAACACGAAATAAGTGGGTTAATATTTCGTTCAGTGTTAAAAATGAAGAGAGAAAGAAAGAGAACTGATAGCAAGAGCTTTTGTTGAGTTACGAAGTACGTGTACGAGTATGAAAAAAAGAGAAAGAGAATAACGGAGGAGAAAGCTGAATGTTGGAAGATCATTCTAAAAACGATTATCTACGCTAACGATTGTGTCTAAGTCGGCAGAAATTGTTAAAGTGGAATTTTAAAGAAATTCTAGTAAAAGGAAGTTCAGTGAAATGGAAGAAGTTCACGACAGAAATGGCGCAGTCGGTAGGATTCGTCTTGAACGATCTCTGTTGGCAATTGGTATTGCCAAGGGTTCTTGATATGTGTTACGAGTCGCCTGGCCCAAACGGTGAGTCTACTTGGACCCAAATCGCCTCCAAATTCGACGCTGTTTATTTCAGAAGCGTCAACAGGAGTTTCTCTTGGTTTAAAAAGTCTGGTTCGAAGAGATAGGATTGTTTCAAGGGCTTTTTCAAGTTCGTTTTCAAGTCTAGCTGATCTTGACTTTTTTGGTCTAAATCCTTCAACACTTGGTCCAGTTTATTTTTGTTGCTTCTTGGCTTTTCTGAAATATCAATAACAAATTCCAATTACTTTTCTTTTTTTTCTTAATTATTTGTTTTATTTTTAATGATTTTTTTTGTTTTTAGAGCAGTTTAAGGGGGGGGTAGGGTCTAACGGGTATAAAAAAAACACCATTTTCACGATTTTTTTCTAGAGCTATCGTTCAAACAAATGTATTCAAATTTTTTGCATTGTACAAAGCATTGTTAAAAGAACATTTAGTAATTTTTTCGTAGAAAAATATTGAAAAATGAGCCGGTGACGGAGCATTTTCGAGGATGCCTTTTAGAAAACAGGATTTGCGGTGGACACTGTATCTCAGCACAGAATCATCTGAAGTAAAAAAATCGGAGCAAAATATTTTTAAGAGGTATTTTTCTGGACCCCAACGTTTTTATTTAATTTAAAAATATTTTTCAGAAATTTTTGTGGCTGTTTGAAGTAAAAACTACGATTTTTCACTTAAAAATCCGCCATTTTTCACCTCTAAAATCTCCCCAAAGTAAAAAAATCAAAAAAGAAAAACGTTGGGGTCTGGTATTTTATATGAAGAAAATATGTTCCAAATTTGAAAAGAATCGGATAAGTAGTTTTCAAATGACGATGTCCACGGACTTTAAAAATGTGCTTTCGAGAAAAACGCATTTGAAGTTTCTGCTCTTGCTTTCTTGCAGTATTAGATAGGAGGAGATAAAGGCCTATAACTTCTACAGTTTTGCTTCAATTGACTTGAAAATTTGACACAACATTCTTGAAATGTTTTACAATAAAAAAATAAAAAAATAAAAAAATCGATTATTTGAAAGTGTTAGACCCTACCCCCCCCTTAAGGTTCTCCAAATCCTAGTTTTTCGCTTCAGGTCCTCCAAATTCTGTTTTGGAACCGAGCTATTCAACTTAAAATCCTTTTGTTTAATTGAATCGGCTTCAGATTCTCCAAATCAATGATTGGAACCTAGCTATACTTGTGCTTCTGGTTCTCCAAATTAACAATTTGGAACCAAGCTATTCCGACGGCGTCAAACCGTCGCCATTTTTTTTCACTTATCGATCTACCACTCACAAAATACACTCGAATGGTAAGCGATAGTTTAATATCGCCACCATTTTTTTGCCTTTCTTACAGAAAGGTATAGTTATCGGTCGATTTGGGAGATCCTTAATTATGGGTCTTAGATATACCTTTATAGGTACCTATCGAATCAGCTCGACGAGTTCAGACGATGTCAGTGTATTTGTATGTATTGGTGTGATTTTTTTATAAACTTTGTCACTACGTTTTTGCGAAACTGGGAAGTACAATAAAAATGATTTTTGTCTTAAAAAATTTGATTTTTTTCCCTCTTCAATGTATAAAAGAAAGAAAAAAAAACAAAATAGTTTGAATAATAAATTTTCATAGTAATTATCATCAAATCATCACTCCAAAAAACGTGTCAATTCGGCTTGCTAGCCACAACCAGCAATCACTAAAATCAAGATTATCGTATATATGACGTCAAATTATACGTGACGTCATAGATACGCGCTTGCTATCTAAAAGTATGAACCTGTCGATGTGTGGAAGGGAGAACAGACAGGCTTCGCTCCCACTCAGGTTTGATGTCATCGTGACAGAAACCGTGTGGGAGGAAGACGACAGTTCAAAATTTCCCGGCCAAAAGGTTGTATTTCATTTTTTCATTTAAATGGTTCAGTTTGAAACCGAACCATTTCAAAAAATTTCGGAACCGAAGCTCCGAAATATTTAACATAAAAATGGTTTTCACCAAGGGGTACGACCCCAAAATTAATAAAGTCGTTGATGAGTACGTCGTGCCCACACTGCATGGTACGAAAGTGATTGATACTTCAGCTTGCTCTGTGAAGGACAAAACGACGAAGGGGCGCGTGTGGGAGAACGAAGCACACCATATCAATTTCTTCACACGCTCATTTTCATTAACCATTTTATATGGTTACTTAATTAATTTTTTAATATTGTTGCTTTTGAATGAATTTTTGGAAAAACTGCAATCATGATGGTAGTTCTCATGTAAAAAATATTAAAAGGTTAAAAAAGTTCAGTGTAAAGTGTTAAAGTTAAAGTGTAAAGTGTATTAAATCGGGAGATCGTCTGGAAAAGGTGTATCAAATGTTTTTCGACTAATTTCAAGCAAAAAAGTTTCAAACTTCTTACCGCTAACTGTTATGGTAAAAGTGTTTCGAATTCTAACGCACCCAGGTATTCCGCCTCTACCATGGTCGTCTGTTAACATCGTCGTCTGTCATTTTGTCGCTCAGAGAAAAAATGAACCTCTGTGACTTGCAAGTACATCTGGAAAGTCACTCCAGGTTTGGCTCCCACCTGTCATGCTGGGATTTCTTTCCGGTACAATATTCAAACTTTAGTAGTATCAAAAACTTAAGAAATTCTTGCTGAAAAAATAATTATCATACATGGTGCTGGTTGTGGATGAAATAGCCTACCAACATTTTTCTACCGGATTCAAATCAGTCGTCCCCGTTTGGTAATCTGCATTGGGCTGTTTTGTACATTCTGCCAACTGCTTAATAGGTTTTGGTTTTTACTTTTCTAGCCACTGAAATAAGCTCTTTGTTTTTTTTATTTGCGTGCTCACAAATTTGCGTTGTTGCCAAAAAATTTTATACTGCCAATCGTGTTACTCGTTCATTGTTAACTTTTTTTGATCGTGCATATTCGAGAGTAACGTTTAGCATTAATTTGTTTGTTTTCAATGTTCACTTGGCTGAGCGTGCATATTCGAGAGTAACGCATGTAACGTGTTTACGTTTTGAAGAAAACATCAAAGTCCTGCATCACTAAACAGATTCATCTTTCGTCAAAATTGTCCGCGTTTGCCACAACAACCAGCAACCGGGAAAGCCACAGGAACAACTGAACTGAATGCCGACAAGATACTTGAAACTTTTGGGACAACGATCAATCAGAAGGCCCCCAACGAGCCCTGCAAAGCACTCACCGATCTATGGTTCCAGCAGCTCAGCAACTTCTGCCGTTAACGATCCAGTGGTCCTTCCCCTTGTGGGCGCAATAACAATCAACCGTGCATCACACTGGACTGCCGCTCCTCGCTCACACAGCACCTCAGGCATGTCACACACAGCGCGGAGTATGCCCAGTTTCTCCACAAAATCAGCAGACCTCTGTTCATCTGTACGCCAAACAACCACAAGGCGGCTGCACCGCACCTGTGCGAAGTATGACCAGGAAACTGAACTCAGCTGCACCACAATGTTTTTCCAATACGCAACCACTGTCGGTTCGTTCAGGCTTGCCCCAATCCAACAAAAATACTTATCGGTCCCTGTAGTAAATTCCCAAGCACTCAACCCTCCAAGTTTGCAACATCATTCCGTGCAGCACTGGACCACAAGGAGGCATGATAAACCAAGGTTCCCCCTGCTATTCCTGAATCGAAAAGGAATGCTCAATTCTGCGCTCGAAGGACTCGGCTGTAACAACTCTTCGAACTGCGCCATTCCGTGATGACAAGTGTAACAAACCCAGTTCTGCTATACACTTAACCTTCAACAGAACCAGATCAAGCTGCACTTGACTCCCAGTCATACCATGAAATTATAATGACATTTTTGGACAAAAGATACCACTGGTCAAATGATGAGCTCGAACTATCTATTCTTGAGTTAATTAATTGATGTTTTTATATTGTAATCTTTAATTTTATACTCATGTTCCTAATAGATTTTTAAAATATATTTTACTGATCATTGGACTCTATGCTAGAATTATTGATACTCTATTCTCGCTGTCTTCACTCCAACGTTTGTTCCCAGAGCAAACGCAAAATTATTTGAAACACATGGTTGGAGACCTTTTTTATACTGTAATCTTTAATTTTATATTCATGTTCTTAATCGATTTGAAAATATATTTTACCGATTTTTGTACTCTGTGTTAAAATCATTGATACTCTATTCTCGTTGTCTTCACTCCAAAGAGAAATCGTTTGATTATTTGAAACATATGGTTTGGGACCTTTTTTTATATTGTAATCTTTAATAAAAAATTCATGTTTCTAATTGATTTTGAAAATATACAATATACGGCTGGGGCTGAGTAAATGGCCTGAGCTTTGTACAAACAACACCATACACCATGCCGCAGAGGGTGGTTTGCACAAAATATTTCGATCTGGACGATTTTACTCAAACCGTTTGCGCGCTCATTCAAGCAGTGCCATACCTCCTGCTAGTCAGTTAGTGGTCCTAGTAAATCATTTGCAGTGTTTCATGGTAAATTTATTTGTTCAAAAATGTTTTTGAGTATGTTGACACTAATCACCAAGCAACGAGTAATTTCAAGTAAACATATTTAGTTTCAATTACTCATACCAATACATTCGATTACCATTCGAATTTTGATTTCTCCAATTGTTCGCTTAATTTAACATTGTGAAACGAATTCAAATCCATACGCAGAATACAAATTCAATTTACATTTTATAATTCATAATTTGGATCAAAAAACCAGCATCTAAATAGAATTCAAATTTGAATGCAGACTCACAATTCAGAATCACAGTTCAATTTAAAAAAATCATCATTCAGTTCAAAATAATATTAATATAATAATATCAGATTCAAATCTGATTTTGGAATTGTAATTCACAGTTGTGAATTCAAGTTCTGGTTTAAGATTCAAAATGTACATATTTCTGATAAAAAATAGAATAATTGAGGCCCTCAGGATCAGAGGGGTGCAAGTGCCAAAATCATCAGTTTTGAGTTAAGTATACCTAACGATTCCTTATGTTGCAATGTACATCCGGTGCAAAACTCAGATTTTTTATATTTTTTTTAACACTTGTTTGATTGAATTAAAACTGCTCGAATTCGAAAAATATATGAAAACTCGAGCACCTTCACAACTTTGAAGCGCGTTTTCTCGAAACTATCATTTAGGCACTTGTACCCCTCTGATCCCAAGCGCCTTAATTTGAATTTAGAATTTACCTCTACGTATTATAATGTCATGGGGCTAATTCATGAGATTTTATGATTTTATATTAAAATTAACGGGTTTCAAATTACATTTTCTGTTTTTAGAATTATATATTTGATTCCTATCTTTTCATGTTGTAGCTGCAGAATCAGATTCAAATGATTTTTAAATTGTGTAATCTAATCGAATCCGTTGATAATTTCAATAGATTACTTGTTTTAATTTTGTGTCAATATCAGTTGCCCGACCTATAACGGGTTTTGACGAACGGAGCTATAAGCTCGCGAGAATAAAGAGGCTACTTTGTACGTCCCGCAAGTCCAAATCAAGCTTTGCAGTCCGGATTTATAATGTTTCGGACAGATATCACATACCGTAAACTGGGGGAACTTTGATCACTTTTTTCATTCATTTTTTAATATTTTGGTAGGGGTTGCTTTTTCGTAATATCTAAAATTTTTAAAACCCTTACTGAGGTTAGGAGTATCAAACATGATCATTGATTGTATTAAATTCAAAAGACATTGGTGGTAATAATTGAATGTTTGTTACAAAACCAGATTTCGAGTTTCGGGGTGACTTTGATCACTGTGGTTTTTAAGTACCGCAACATCTCCAAAATTTTTGCTATGGTGCCAATAAGCACACAAAGCATAAACATTAATAACAGTAATTTCTGTTAGGACTATACTGAGTTTTTCAACGTTTTTTTTTCAAAAACATTTATAGTCAAAAGATGGACCATGTTGCTGCATACATCTAGGGGTAAAAATTATAAACATTTCTCAATTTTTTTTTGGCCTAAAAAACAAATAAAATTTTACGTTCATGCAATTCTCTACGTCCTCGCACTGTTCCCATGTATTTTTTTTCTTCAAATTGAACCATTTGATCGGGTTTTAGCCATTTTTACTATACGGGGTTTCTCATGGAAATACACCGTTTTTTTCCAATATAAAAACATTATCACCAAATGACCTTAAAAATAACACTTACACTAAACCTAAACAAAGAAAAAAGTTGAACTTTCATATTAAACAACGCATTTGTTCCTTATTGCTTGAATTTGATCAGGAGAGATGTTTGATTGTGAGCCTTCGAAAAACCAGATATTTTAAGTTTTTAAAGTTACATTATTAGGAATATCAAAAATCTTCTAATAAAAACCAAATTAAACTTATTCGTAACTAAATTTATAGGCTTTCAAACGTAGTAAACAGTTTTCAGATATTTTAACTTTTTGCTTAGTTAATGATGATTATCTGCAAAAATTTCATGTTGATCAAAGTAACCCCGGTGATCAAAGTACCCCCAGTTTACGGTACTCGCGTATGTCGGCAAAGTTGCGGGCAGTAAACTGACACTGTACAGCTATCACTTATGCAACATGTTGTCATATTGTCTGTACATCTGTAAATCTCATGTCTCGCCGGGGTGAATGATGCTCGTTTGCCCCTGGTCCGCTGTATGGCCGTAAATTGCCACTGCTACCCCTTTCCCTGGTCAATATTTACTAGGCTTCGGGTGGCTGGTGGCAATGGTAGTTACAGTTGAGGCTCATTTTTGGTGCGGCTGACGACTGCGCAGTCAGAACAGGTGTGTCTGACTGTGTTGTTGTGGCTTGCTAAAAACTCCTAACGGAGGCAAAATTAGAAAGAATTAGAATATTGTAACTGGATGAAGTTCTGGTGAATGCTCAATGGTGCCGTGAAGACGATTGATGGGTGATCACGTTGCCAGGGATCCACAGGTTAATGAAAGTTCAGGATGCCGCGTCACGATTTGGCGTGGCTAGGCAGGCTGTCTACTGGCAGTAAAGAAACGACTGCATCTCTGATGAAATGCTGGACGACCAGTGTGTGGCGGGAGTTTGATATCATATCATGAGAGAATTATTCTCTAACATTATTACAACAAAAACAACTTTCTAAAAGCGCAATTTCAATTCAAAGTAACATTTCCATTAGTCGTTGAAATCGTATGTTTTTATAAACTGTTTTATATTTACATATACTTTAAAAATTTCGGTGTAGATTTCATACATCATAGAATTGGAAATTCAAACCCGTTTTGTTTATATAACCTTTCGAATTTTTTTCTGCGTGAACATAATTTTTTATCGGCAGTATGATAAGAGGGTTTGTAATCAGGAACAAAGATTCAGGTTCAAAATTTAAATTCAGATAACAGATTCAGGATTCAGATTTAGAATTCATGTTCAGAATCTAGATTCAGAATAAAATCGAACTTGGTTCCTGCAACTGTTTGCTTCTTACTCTGTTAAAGAATTTAATTCATATTTACAATTTAGAATCGGGATTCAAAATTCAGAATTACCATCAGATGCAGACGCATAATTCAGAGTCACAGTCAAAATTCAAAAATCATCATCAATCCCGAATTTATATAAAAATGCATGAATTGAAATCCAAATGCATTTCAGTCATTTAGCATCAAAACTAAAATTTCGATTATCCAAATTTCCCCCCTATGGTAATATTCAAAATTTTAAAGTCGATTTTTGACAAAAACAGTTTTCGAAACAACATCACTTTGGTTGAATTTCACGAGCAAAAAGTGGTTTCTCGTATTTCTCGTTTCGAATCAACTACTAGATTTGCCATTTGGAAATGTTACGCGAGATTTGCAAACATCTCAATCGCCCACTCTTTCAAGCAAAAGCATGAATACACGCTAGAGCGAAAGCTATTTTATTTGGGAAGCAAGAAGGAGAGAACACCGAAACAAACCAAGTTATAGAAAATCGTATCGACTTTGAGAAAACGGAGTCTGGCGTGCGGAAAGGAAAATAAAAACAACGAAACAAATCTGGTTAAGTTGGCAGCTCCACCTGCATAACCTAATTAAACAGTTGGTATTTTCTAGCCGTGCTCCACCGATTGGCCACCAGCAACGAGCTGTTCGAAATTGGAAAAAACATCAAAAAAGGGGTTGAAACCGTGAGTATTTATTGAAACCAAATTTATATTTATTCCTGAACGGAAACTCTTTCTCTGACAGGACCCCTTCTTTTGATCGGTCTATTTTGAGCTCTCGAGATTCACCTTGTGCACTTTCGGTTCCGATATCCAAGAGGGCAACTCGCCACTTCCCTGTTGACTGAAAGCACATTCAGACGCCGCTACCAAGGAAAGCAAGTTTCGGCGCCCTCTTCCGGAGCACCCATAGATCGGAACCCCAGCAGGACCCTGGTGCTTACATGTTTGTGCCGATCTAAAGGAGTGAGCCATTCGAACCGAAGTCACCGGCCACCGCCTTTCATCCGCTGAGGGCACAACTGCCGGTTTTTTCGTATCTACTGGTGGTGGAACACGTTTTTTGAAGTCCCGTTTGTGGGATTAGCCAACTGCAGGAGGACAGTTTCGTTTCCCTAGGATCGATGCGGTGGTTCGAAGTACGAGAAGGGGTCACCGGTGCGGAAATACCCTCTCAATCGCTTGGCCAACAGATGACAAGGGAATGGAACACCAGAGATAGTCCACAGAATGGACAGGAACATCGAACGTCCTTCGGGCGCGCTGAAGTGCGCGGAATTGCAGCTGTTGTCAGCTGTATCACGCGTGCTAAAAGTGAATTGTGGTGTCCAATGTCAATGCCTGAAAGCAGTGTGGAGGACTGGATAGATCTGTCGTACTCAACGGCGGAAGTAACAGCCCACCCGATGTGGGAAGATGATACGGTGCGGCGAAGGGATTGGGCGAGACTCAAACAAGGTCTGCCAGCGCCTAATAAACGCCTGGAAGGTATGCAACCGGAGAACCGAAGCATCTAAGCAGAACCAACCGTAAGTCGTCGTAACTTTTATCAATATTTGGGGAAGAAATATATGGGTTTGTTTCGCAGTTCGGAACCTATCGATTGAAGTTAATCAACACTTCTGCTCGCAAAAGTTTGTAGATATTTTTTTGTGGCACCGACCAAACCAACCGTTGTTACACATCATTTCTAATTTTTTCAACGTGAACATATATTTATGTCAGCAGTAAAATAAGATGATTTATAATCGGAAGAAAAACATGAACTTAACATTTCATGTAATATTTAATTTGATGTAACACTCGGTATGATACATTGTAAAAGAATTTAGATTTGGGTTTTTAATAACATGAAACCATTTAACATTACATTACCATAACATCTTACCATAATGGCCTAAAATGGGTAATCACAAGAATTGTACACCGCATTCAATTTATTATTTATAAAAACAAAAATGTTCTGAATCTGTAAGAAAGGCTCTAATCCACTGTTAAGTGTATTAAATCGGGTTTTTTGTATCGTAAATGGAATCCTAGCATAGAACCTAAATTGGAAGAATATCAAAATAAGTTTAATTAGGACTTCCTGGTCGGAGCATCGACTGCGCCATTTCTGTCGTGAACTTCTTCTATTTCACTGAACTTCCTTTCACTAGAATTTCTTTAAAATTCCACTTTAACAATTTCTGCCGACTTAGACACAACCGTTAGCGTAGATAATAGTTTTTAAATGATCTTCCAACGTTCAGCTTTCTCCTCCGTTATTCTCTTTCTCTTTTTTTTCATAGTCGTACTTCGTAACTCAACAAAAGCTCTTGCTATTGTAGTAAATATAGCAAATATACAATGTGAAAATCAAAATGTGATATGAATTGAAAAATACACAATGATTTGTATCAGTATAAAGAGTAAAAAAAGAACAAAACACAAAGGGATCCATTGTCTTTCAACTCGAAGAAAAGAGAACTTAAAAAAAAGAAAAGAACAAAAAAAAATCTTGAGCGACCAGTTTGTAGTGAGAAACGGACGTATTCAAACTTTGTGCGTGCCAACAAACAGGCAGGAAGAGTTCGAACAAGATGGAGAATTGGATGGATGAGACCATCGATCACGACAGCTATCAGTTTCTTTCTTTCTCTCTTCATTTTTAACACTGAACAAAATATTAACCCACTTATTTCGTGTTCTTTTGTAGATATATTTAAAATATATATATTCTTTTATGTATACTACTATTATTACTTCTACCCAATTCGTGTTCGTTTGCCGATGTATAATTTATTTACTTTTACTTCTATTATTGCTACAGAAGTCAATTCCATTTATGAATAGTTGAGTTACTGTAAAAATATAATTTTTATTATCATGTAAATGTAATTAGGTGATTTCTTATTACGGTTTTACTCGATATTTTGATTTGATCTTACTGTCTTCATGAGACCTTCCATATCCCTTGAATTGAAAACAAGTGTCTGCTTTAAAGCTCCCATAACGATGCAGATCAGTTTCAAAAGTTTCTACGCCAAGCGTCACCCACGAGTCACGACAGAATACGTCTTACTTCGAAACATCGGAACAACAATACAGAGTTATCGATTTCATTCAAAATTATCTCAGATTTTTACCAAATCTTTCAATGTTAACTAGTAAAAATTTGAAGCTCAAACGATATCCCCGGTTTTTTAAAATTGGACAATAGAACCCTGCTTATCCAAGCTCCTGCTTTTCGAGCTTCCGCGTAATCCGAGCCACCATGTTTGTACAAAATCCATGTAGCTACCGAGCTATGCGCCTCGATGATATGCAAAACCAGAGCAGGTTCTACTGTATTTTGTCGTGGGTGACGCTTGGCGCCGAACAATTTTAAGAGTTTTAAAATTGTAATTCTAATTGTTGCCTTATTCAGCATAACCTTTTTATAGTATAATATTATATCAGTTCAAGAAGATTTCGCAGACTTTTTTAATCGAATGTAGCTGGTGTAGATCTGGGTACACATGTTTATAAATGAGTTTAGACCAAAAAAAAACATTCAATTCCAGAAAAAGCTTCGCGGGCCACAAAAAGAAGCTCGCTGGCCATGGTTTGGCCACCCATGATTTAAGGGGTTTTAAAATTACTTTTTCATGAAAAACTGTGTTTTTAATATCTATCTACTCTTGTGCTTAATTGCTTGCACAAATAGAGTGATTCAAACTTTTTCCAGGGTTTGCGCATTAACCCTTAACTGGCCATAAGTCGTTATAACGACCCGGGTGAAAAAAAGTGTTAAACCCAGTTTTTAGAACAAAATGTTATTGAACTAACTTAAGCACGTGTTTTAAAAGATATAAGCAAAGTTTTAGGAAAATTGTACTTCGGCCGTTCACAGGTTAGTAAGCCATCGAATGTTTGTCTTGTCCGAAATATGTTTTCATTTTTTTCTATATGTTAACTTTCAGTTATACTAGGTTAATTAGGTGCCAATTTGATCAGACAGAGTTTAGCTAAATCCACTGTACACTACACAAAAATTTCTTGTTTCAAAGGTGCTTGTTTTTGTTTTTCTGGGATTTTAACACTCTCGTGTTATTCATCCCCAATTTCAAAGGTGCGAATTCAAAGTAAGCAAACAAAACTATTTGTGAATACCATACAGTTTAGATTTAAAACCGGAAATTCACATCAAATTCATTATAAACATTGGGAATTTTTAAGATGATTTCTTTCAACTTGATTCTATGTGATCTGTTCCAAATTCAAAGTCCCTGTTTAAAAAAAAATCTAAAATTCGTTTTAGCTAAGTTTTACTCGCGAATCGCTTCTAAAATCATATTGAGTTACATTGCTGCATTGAATTCCATGGTGCTTTATAGTATAACATTTTTTAGCGTGAAGATATTACAATTTCAACCTGTGACAGCATTTTCCGCGGTATTAAAAACGACACCACATCTCGTTGTTTCCCTAAAACAAACCTTATAGCAATAGCTATAAAGTGCTGGGTCCAAAGTGCTGCGATCTTAAAAAATGACGCACACATATATTTTGAGTGGAAAATTATTCGGCTAATGCTCTTGTTTCCCGCTCATGAAAAAGACACCTCTACCACAGCGTAGCTCCGGAACCGCAGCAAAAATACGTCTTATTCCGTTTCGGATCTTGACAGAACACCCGAGGAAATGGCACTTTTTTATGTAGGTACCGGTTGGATGGTTTGCATCTTCCACTCTAGACGATGTGGCGTGAAAGAATGGTGGGAATTTTTCCAAATTAAATTAATTCATATTCATACAAATTCATTGTCGAGCGCCCCTGAGTCATCACTCGTCGAGAAAAGAAAAAAAAAACCTTCGAAAGAACCCAACCAAGAAGGCAAAGAAAAGCCCAAGTGTGTGTGAGAAATTTCGAAAATTTGAATTGAATCGGTGAAAAATAAACAAACGGACGACGCGAGACAATTTGACGGCTTACGGATTGCAATAAAACAAGTCGCAGCTGGAAGTGGAAAACTAACGAAGTGGAACTGTCATTTATTTTCCGTAGCTTTTGCAGTGGCTTTCGTTTCACCTTGGAAAAAGATTAAGAAATGAATTCACGGATTGAAAGTTTAGAAGCTTTAGATCACTTTCGAGTTCCCCCTACCAATTCTTTTAAAGCGTGCTTTGCCAAATGCATGGACTACCTTCAGGCGCATTAGTTGTATACCAGTTTGAGCGTATTATCGGTATAACAGTTTGAAACGGAGTGAGAAATGAAATCGTACAATAACGCATGCGTAACGATCAATTTGCAGGCATAATTCTAGTTGGGTTCGAAATGGATTAAATTAAATCTGTTATTTCAAAATATCAACGTTTTCATTTGTTTTAACAACAGTTTTTTATACTAACATTATTTTATTTTTGTTTTGATTTTATTAGTTGAATTAATGAAGGTTGCTTTCCTTAAAGGCTTAGAAGGTTCAGTTAAATCTGGAACAAAATTTTAAGTTATTGCACATTTTACATACACTTAAGACATTTTACATTTCAAGCTCTTATGCAAAAAAATTGATTTGATTTCTAATGTTCTGTTTGCTGGACACATTGATTTGACGTGAAATTCCAAAAGTTGATTACATACAGTTGCGTTCAAAAAAGAATGAAATCGCGCGAAGCTGTGCACTCTCTCTCAACTTTGACGAACTGCCATTTATCACTCTGTTGATATTTTTACCATAAAATTTTCACATCCTTCGATCAAACTTCAAGATTTTTCAATGAAAATTGTCAAAGATACTGCAAATTTTCCCCTCAAATTTCCCTTTATACGGGAATAGCTGGTCGTGATTCTACAAGACCTAAATAAACGCCAATTTGAAAAAAAAAACAGTTATCTATTGCAACGGATGCGAAACATGTCAAACTACCTATTCAATGAAAATCAAATAATTTTTCCTATTTCTTCTGATTTTATTAGAACATTTTAATGTTGCAGACAGTGGAAATGGCAAAAATGCGTTGCGCCAAAGTGAACTGAGAGCCATCTTAGAGGTAAAGATGAAGTGCATGTTTTGGTCATGAAAACTGATACTGTGCGAAATAATCTTACGTGTGTTGAATTTTTCGATTCTAAGCAGTTCTTCGGCATGTCATGAACTAATACAGTTGGGTTGAAAAAATAATGAAATCGCGTGAAGCTGCACACTCACTTCCAACTTTGACAAGCTGCCATTTCTCTCTCGATTGATATTTTTTCATGAAATTTTCACACAATCTAGTTCAACTATCGCGCTCCACACGCTCCACAAAATTTGAAGTCTTTACAATGACTGAAAATAAAAATACAGCTATTACCATAAAAAAGGGAAATTTGCTTCATTAAATTTGCTGTATCTTTGACAAATTTCATTGAAAAATCTTGAAATTTGGTCCAAAGATGTAAAAATGGTTGATCTAGTACCAGGCCAAGTTTCGTCAAAATCGATGAAAGTGATCAAAAATGGTGCCGGGTAGAAAATGAGATTCATTATCGCCCAACAGACGCTTTCATTCTTTTTTGGATGGAGATTTGCATGAAAAACATCGTAATCAACGTTTTCTTGGTTATTTCTTTCACAAAATCAAAATATATCACAAGGAATGTTGTAATCAAGAATACGCATTTCAAAAGTGCGAAATTTGTATGGCTCGGTTCACTGCTGCTTGTAAAGCGCCTATAAGTAGGCTCCTACATTTAGAATAAATTGCCCAGTCAAATGATAGTGCCTGGCAATTTTTTAACATTTTTGGTGAACTGGACGCAAACATATTGCTATGGAAATTCAGTTTTCTGCTTATTGTGTAATCAGAAATCGACCAGTATAGCCTCGACGGCTTTATAAGAGTCTAAATGTGATGGTAAAATGACATGAAATGGTATCAATTGGTAGGGCTGTGAACTTTGAACTCGATTTTCTCGAAATCAAGTTGATGGCGTTCAGTGCGTTCTGGTCGAATCCCGACCAGCTTATCTTTGTTTCCAGTCATTGTAAAGCCTTCAAATTTTGTAGAACGTTTATTGGATAGTTGAACTAAATTGTGTGAAAATTTTATGAAAAAATATCAACCGAGAGAGAAATGGCAGCTTGTCAAATTTGGAACAGAGTGCGCAGCTTCACGCGATGTCATTTTTTAACGCAACTGTATTATAAAACTGGGCCCAAAATTGACGCATCATGTTAACACACCTGATGACCTTTACAATAACAGCTTACACCATATGCCAATTAGCCGGATCAAAATCTTACACATCATATTATTTCCAAGAAATGGGCTCATTCATCAGGTCCCAAACACAAAATCCTCCAGGCTTGGAAACAAAGCCCCAAGACATGTTGCGTTGAGGATGAGGAAAAGTAAAAACGGCAAAGTTAAATAAGGAAATTTATACGACCGAGTCGTGACGCAGAGCGCCGCGCATAAAAGAGGCTCCCATCCCGATCGTTTGTTTTATGAAATTCGTTAGCCCATCATTCTATCGTGTCGTCCGCGCCTGAATGTATGCACCAGACATGCGACAAGGCCCGTTTTGCCGTTTCGGATTTGTCCTACGTTTTGATGTTTCATCATATGACAAACAACCGAATGGGGGCAGCGCCGAATGGTTTTTGGCGAGGCGACCTTATCGTTATACGGCAATGGCGATTCAAGTCCCGATGGGGCAACAACAGGCAACAGCAAGGAAACACGATTTTGGAAGCCAAAAGTGAGGTGAAAACTTTTAGATGTATCATCAAAGGCGATTTTTTTTATTTGTTTCGATAATAAGGTATGACACAATTTCGAGAAGTGCGTAGTTTTATGCTGTGGGATTCAGAATGTAGAATACCTAGTACATATGTACGTAATAATTCATTGCTTTAAAAAACTTCAGGTGCTATCTGAGTGTAGAGAATATTGGCATGGCTAACTCAAAAGAATTTAATCATTTGAGAAACGAATCAAATTCAAAAGATATCAATATTCGGAAAACTAGCTGGTATTTCGAGGGAACAAAAAGAAATATAGAACATCCCAAATTGAGATTGTTTTATAGTAAATAACTTTTCATAGGATGATACAAATAACATATTTTGTTCAGCAAAATTTGAGTGCACAAGAATCCGCATCTTTTGATTGCTTTTGGTCAGTTACACATTTTGGTCAGTTGATAAAAATTATATGGACGAAAAAAAATTTAGGACCCAAATTTTTTTTAAAATCAAATCTTTGAAAAGTAGACTTTTTTCAAAAATCGCGTTTGTGGAACCTCTAAAAATGATTTTTTTAGGTGCTCCCATACAAAAGTTCGCTTTCCACACCCAAATCTATCATTTCGAAGTTAAGACTTGAAACCCCAGATTCCCAAACACTAAGTAATTTGTGACACCCTAATGCAACATAAGTGTATTCCACAGCACTTGTTCAAATTTATTTTTTAAATTTAAAAATGTAATATAGTTTTTATCTAGTCATTTCAAAACTATGATGACTTGAATGCTCACACCTTGAGATAGCTTTGATTATAAAAAAATAATCATTAAGCTTTAAATTTAAAATTTGACAAATTATTATATCATCACGTTGATTAACAGTAAATTTCATTTGTCCTAATTAGATACCAATCATCATGCAACACTTTTCAACTTCATTGGCTTCTAAAAACTTAATGTCCACAGATAATCATACCACTTGTACATCAAAAGTTTTAAGATTGATGAGACATCAAATTAACGTAATCAGAAAAATTATAGATTTCATCAGATATTTTTAAATTTACAAAAACTCACGATGTTCACCCTACTAAGAAAAAAGGGCTTTTTTTCGACAGTCATAACGCATAAAGCACCAATTGCAGTGATTTTCAGTAACAGAAGCGGTCAACCCAGATCCTGTGGAACGACTGATCCTTGAACCCGTTACTTCAAATTTCAATACTCAACCGATAACAACTGAACTCCGTAGCATTTCCCTTTACTATCAGAATGCAGGTGGTATGCGCACCAAAACAACCGCTTTCTACAACGCGCTGTCTGCTAGTGACCATGATTGCATTTTAATCTCAGAAACTTGGTTGAACGACAAATTTCAAAACTGCGAACTTTCTTCGAACTATAGTATATATCGCTGCGAACTTAGTGCTGAGACGAGCACGGCTCAAAGAGGTGGAGGTGTCCTGATTGCTGTTAAAAAGGAGTTGAATGCAATCCCAATAACTTTAGAAGGTTGTGAACTCCTTGAGCAAACTATTGTCAGAATCAGAACCGATCCGGGATATTTGTACCTATGTTGCATATATCTTCGGCCTAACAGCTGCCTTCGCAGCTACGAAACACATTTCGCCGCAGTACAACGAATAATGAATCTGGCCACCGCACTGGACTCTGTCATCGTTGTTGGCGATTACAATCTCCCACAACTGCAATGGATCTTTGATCATGACTTAAATAGCTACCTGCCGACAAACGCCTCCACTGAAGCCGAAATTTCTCTAACTGAAATGCTTTTTTCCGCTGGCTTGCATCAAATATGCTCCATACCAAACAACAATATGCGCCTGTTGGACCTTGCTTTCTGCAATGATCCTGGTAATGTGATCATGTTCGAATCTCCGGTCTCGATTATTCCTACCGACCGTCATCACAAGCCGTACGTATTATGTGTGGAAGTTCACTCCAATTCTTCGCCGACCGATTGCACAGGAAGATTTGACTTCGTCTTAGACTACAGTAAATGTAACTTCGACCTGATTGCTGCTGCGTTTGACTCCACAAACTGGGAATTCATCGGTGCTAACGACAACGTCAATGTTGCAGTCGATGCATTCTACAGAAACTCCACTCCGTTTTGAAACAATACGTTCCTTTGAAGAGCTCTCCGAGACCCCAGTCATTTAAACACGCATGGTGCAACTCTGTACTCAGACGATTACGGAACCAGCTTCGTAAGGCCCGCAAGTGTTATACTAAGAATCGTACCGAAGATCAAAGACGCCGTTTGGGGTCTTTGGAACGAGATTTTAAAGAACTGAACGACAATCTTTATCGTCAACACATCAGCCGCCTTCAACAGAACCTGAAACGCGATCCTTCGTCGTTTTGGAAACACTTTAAAAGCAAGAGAAGATATGCAACTATTCCTGTGGACATCAGTTTTAATGGCGTAGCTGCAAGTAACTTGACGGAATCTACGAATATGTTTGCTGACTTTTTTCAAAGCGTTTTTAGTTCCGCCGACTATGAAACAGATAGCAACTATCTAGCCTCTATACAATCTCACGACGTCAACTTACCTATGCCATCTCTCACTGAACAGGAAGTTTTCGAAAGATTATCGACAGTCGACCCATCTAAAGGTACTGGACCAGACAATATACCTCCATCAGTACTAAAAAATTCCGCTGCATCCCTAGCTGCACCGATTTGTCACCTGTTTAATCGCTCACTCAGAGAAAGGACATTTCCTAACGCCTGGCGTATTGCGGCTATCTCTCCGATTTACAAATCAGGAAACGCACATTGTGTAGAAAACTACAGACCGATTTCGATACTCTGTGCAATTTCCAAAATCTTCGAAGTTTTGATGCATGAACGTATGTATGCTGCCATCAAACCCTTCATCGCTGACTCGCAACATGGTTTCGTTAAAAAAAGGTCAACTGTCACCAACTTAATGTGCTACGTGAGCTCGCTGAACAACAATTTGGAAAAAGGATGTCAAGTAGATTCGGTTTACATCGACTTTGCGAAGGCTTTTGACCGGGTCCCGCACAAAATACTGATTGCAAAGATGGATAGACTTGGCTTTCCATCCTGGTCGCTTGAATGGACTGCGTCGTACCTTGCTAACCGTCAGGCGTACACAAAAATAAAAAATTCACGCTCGAGGAAATTTGACATGCCGTCTGGAGTACCGCAAGGTAGTCACCTTGGACCTTTATTATTTATTATTTTTGTAAATGACTTGTGTGCAACGCTTCAATCTGACACGCTTATGTATGCCGACGATCTGAAACTCTATAGAAAAGTGATTAGCGAATTTGATTGCCTCGCCCTACAAACTGACATCGCCAAACTAGAGGACTGGTGCCACTCAAATGGAATGGCGGCGAACGCAAAAAAATGTAAAGTGGTTAATTTCTCACGTTCACGTAATATTGTTCATTACAACTATCAACTTTCTGGAGTGAGCTTGGAGAACGTGAAGTCTATTGTTGATTTAGGTGTTAAAGTGGATAGCCGACTCACATTTTCTGAGCACATTGCGCTTACTGCTGCAAAAGGTTTCGCAGCTCTTGGATTTTTGCGCCGAAACACTTCTGATTTCGACGATATCTATGCCCTTAAAGCCATCTACTGCTCTTCAGTGCGTAGCATCATGGAGTACGCTGTGCAGGTTTGGGCTCCTTCTCAGAACACCCAATCCTACCGCCTCGAACGAGTTCAGCGAAGTTTCGTTAGATACGCTTTACGACAGCTTCCTTGGAATGATCCACATCGACTACCACCGTACGAACAAAGATGCAGCCTGATGAATTTAGCGACACTCGAAAAGCGTCGAGCCGAGTTGCAGCAAACTTTAATTTTCGATACCCTAACCTGTCGAATTGATTCATCATATATTCTCCAACGTGTCAACATGTACGTCTCGACCCGAACACTTCGACAACGCCAGTTTCTCTGGATCCCCTATCACCGTACTGCATATGGCCGAAATCACCCGTTGGATAAATGTTGTGAACGTTTCAATTCTGTATACCATCTGTTTGATTTTAACATGTGTAAACGTAGTTTTAAAATAGCTATAAGTAGTGTTCCTTAATCTTAAGATACAAAGTCTGTAAGGTCCATTCACCAAAGACAATTCAATAAACAATTAAGTGCAGTGATTTTTGGTTTTGTTCCAATTGAATTTTACATTTTTTCTGTAAAAAAGGTTTTTAAAGAAAAAGCATAAGGGTGCTGCACACATTAAGGGGTAAAATATACTACAAAAAATTCTACTGCTGAAATCGTAAAAATTAATGTTTGGATGGATGAAATTTTTCAAATCAACAAACGCGTGATGCAAAACAATCATATTCCAGCATATGGAAACGAGATTAAAAATGTGAATCTTTGATTGGCATTTTGATGCATTTTATACCACACTAGTAACTGGATTATAATAATATTGATCTTAAAGTTTGGTGATTGTCCGAAAAGTATTTTGTCCCAACAGTGTTGGAAAGGGTTATAAAAGCAATAGAAAGTTTATAGGTGATATCATTAAACCAGTCCGTCATTCTGGGTTAAGTTTTTTACGGCATCGAAGAATGTAAAAAAAATACATTTACCTATTTCTGGTTTTTAATATTTTCCATCAGAATCGAAAACTTCAAAAAACTATCTCACAATGTGAGAAACTATGCCACCATCATCACTAAGTAAGACGAATTTATTGTAATGAGTTTTTCCCTAAATGTATGCAGCATATTCATATATCCTTTTCTTATATTGTCAGAAAATGTCTAAACTTTGAATTGAAAAAAAATAAAATTGACTATAGTTGGCTTCTAAATCCTTTAATATACAAAAGAACTAAAAATTTCTCGTAAATTACCAGTATAGAAGAAATTTGGTCTAGTTGAGTGACCTATAATTTAGGGCTCGCAAAATATTTCTCCTATTCGAGTTATCCATTTTCTTCTAAATATTTCTAAGAGTGTCCCGTAATAAGGCATTTCCCCACTTGTCTACCGAACAGCTGATTTTTCATGTTTACAATTTTCGGCAGGGTGGGTAGTATTATTTGGTGGTAGGGTAAAAATAACAACAACACTACGCATGTTCAATGCCCGGATAGTTAAGAAACCAAATTCGCGTTGCAATATCAATGGTTATGCAAAATTCTCAATTTTTTAAACCACCTAAAATTAATTAATTTTAAACATGAAATACTTTGAAGGTTATGTTGATGATTTGTTTATCTTACTAAATAACATAATTGGTTGCTGAAAACAACACAAATTCAGCTATTTTCCATTATTTTGCCAATGGATAACTTTAGTAGATAGCAGCACTGTTGCACTGTTTTATTGTTCACAAATTTTATTTGAGATTGTTTTTGTTGATTCAGTGAAACTCCAGAATTATTTTCAATCATGAGCGAGTTGGAAAATAAAAAAGTGAAAATTTACTGCGTTGTTCCTGGTTGCTGTTCCAAGTACCCGCGAAAGGATATGGAAAATATCGCTTTCTTTTGGTGTCCAAATATCAACCGATATAAATCTGCACATTTGTGATATTTGACACAAGTGCGAAAAAATAGCTGGTGTAGAGCTGTTTCTACAAAAGTATCGGAAAAATGCCCGGATTTGTTCAAAAAATTTTGTTTCAGGTATTCATGTGACAAAATACATCGTGACATACTATATGATTAAATATTACCTAATTGATTTTTTTCAGGAAAACCCGCAAATATCCTGCATAAGACTGATATCGATTGGGTACCATCGCTGAATTTGAACATAGAAAGAAACCATGAAATCAACCGTGTTTTTTGTCTAACGGAACTAGCTTGAATTCCTGTGGTAAGTCAAGGATCTGATGTTAACAATTTGTTAACAGAACGTTGAATAATTATCTGATTTGCAGATATTGCATCGGATGGTGGTTCAGAGAGTCGAACTGACACAGCTTCTGAGAACGAAGCTAATGAGCACCAATATGTTCTTCGTTCTGACCGTTCCGAAACAGACACAGCATCGGAAGTTGATCCGCGTTTTGGTAATTTTAAACGTTAACTGTAAAATGATGTAACAAATAATGAATTTCTAATTTGCATTTTTTACAGATTCAGATGTAACCACCAGAAGGATGCTCTCGAGAAAAACACAAGCAGTTCCATGTGTAAGATATCAGAAAATGCAGACAGATCCTGATCCATTATTAGTAGAAAATCACAAGATGGGAAAAGAAAATCTACAGTTAAAATCTGCACTTGAAATCCAAAAAACCAAATCGAGCATTTGCAATCATCCTTGGAGAAGGTAAAAGTTGGGCTAAACAAGCTTAAAACAGTTGCAGATTGCAAAAATTACACTGGCATTGACGACTACAATGTTCTGAAAAAACTTTTCGATTTATTGGAGCCCCATATGGTTGCTCCAATAAATATGACAAAGGAGCAGGTATTCATCCTGACCATGCAAAAATTAAGGTTTGGCTACCAATTCAAAGCGATTGGTTTGTTGTACGATGTGTCACCTCAAACCACTTCGAGATACTTTGCATCCACCGTTTATGTGTTGAGTTCACTGTTCTTCAATGTTGTTCATTGGCCCGAAAGAAATGTTTTAAAAAAACATACACCAAAATGTTTTAAGGATTGTTTTGGTGATTCAGTAACGGTGATAATTGATTGTTTTGAAATTCGGGGACAAAAATCAGCACAACCCATTGCGGCTGCTCATCAATGGTCCGAATATAAAAAAATGGCACTTTGAGGTATCTAATAGGAATATCTGTAACAGGAACGATAATATTCGTATCCAAAGCTTATGGTGGTAGAGCAACAGATACGCATATTACGTGCTTCTGTGACAGCAATTTGCATCTGAGTTTGAAAATAATATGCGTGTTTTTCTACCATTTTGAAGCCGTTCTTAGTTTGTCGTATGTATAGTTGTTTCTCAGCGCTAAGTTTTTTCAGGACGTTTTTTTCAATTTTGAATTTGAATGGACATTTAATTTCAATAGATACCTTAGCGCAACACGAACACAACAGCAAACCATCAGGTGATGCGGCAAGCTCAGGACATTCCTTGTCAATGAATTATCCGGGATGTTTGAAGTTTGGATTTAGATGTTTTTTTTAGAATCGATTTCAATTGACTAAATGCTACTTTCTTTTTAGCTTTGGCTCACGTGGCTTGCGTCGAGAAATATGTCATATCCGGATAGCAAATCAATTTTAGGATAGCAACTGATGGTTTGTCGATTCTTGTCGATGCTACTTTTTTCAAGTTGGATGCAGTGATCCTACCTATCCTCATTGTTTTCCATAATTCGGAATGATATTGATCTCGTGTACATTCTTCAATTTTCATACGAGTTTCGTCATCCATTGCCTAAGACATTGTTTTACAAAATGTTATTCCAATGAACCGCAAGCTTTCTAGAGATTTGTCCTGATGACCTGCTTCAAATAAAGTATTAAGAAGAATCTCGGGTGCAGCAAACGATTCATCAACGAGTGCATTTTCTTTGCACCGAAAACAATCGTTGCTCGTGCAGAGTTCTTGCATTACGGTACATGCAGCTGACGGTTCAATGTCTTTCAACTTTGATTTAATTTCGAGAACACTGAGAGGTTGAACTTTTTCAAGTGTCTCCGCATAGTAAAATATGATAGGCCGGATCATCAGTATTATTCCTTTCTGATTATACTAAGCTTCCCGTTTCACCTAGCGGCTTGGCTCAATGTGCTTTTGCTAAATCGGATAAAATATCATTCTTGAAAGATACGATCAATACTTCTTAAAACAAACTGATTATTTTTGCAACGCGCTTTAATGATACAAAATTATATCTGAAAGATCGACTAATCATCTTGGAAACAGATTGAGCATTTTTACAACACGCCTCTTATTTTCTGTTGTCATGTCAACACACGTTATTTTTACAAAAAAATTTTTTTTGGGAAAAGGTATTTTTGGATCCAGAATCGGGAGAAAGATGAATAACAATCTCCCCAAAACTACGCGGAAACTTCGAGAGATGACGACAACGCATGTGATGAAGGTAAGTGAAAACCTCATTGTATAGGGGGAATGTTAAATTATTAATGTCATTCTAGAGCATCAATAGCTTCGAAGAAAGAATTCGACTCGGAGTGGTGTTCCGGAAAGCTGCGAAGTCAAGAACCAGGATAAGCACGGCAGGAAACAACATCCAGAAAGTGCAAGGCTTCAACATAAACAACCGCAATGTGCTTCATGCAACATCCGGATGGTCCAATTGGTGCATTCAGATCGAAGACGAAGCATGTCGTTCATCCGGACGAACTCAGGAAGCTGCGAGTCAGCCAAACAACCCAGTGAAAAAAGGTAAAAAATACAAAATCTGCATTCGTGAAAAGAAAAACGGAAACGATAGAAGTGTTTTTCGGAACACCCGGAAGGTGTTTTCCGGAACATTCCTATAAGGTCCGAAATACATGATGAATTACGAATGAAATTGTATTACTGTAAAAAGTTTCTAATAAAATGAATTTGATTAATAAAACTTTTGTTTTTAGTTTCCGAGAATTGAATTTGAATAATATAAAATAATCAAAACCGCAGTACGGGTTTGAATCTTTCTATTGTTACTTGAAGATAAGCTGTATCGTCTTTTTTGGATGATTAGATCATTAGATAAAGATAACATGTATGATCCAACTCGCTTGGTGTGAGTAGAAAAAAGCAAAAAAAATGAATGGTTATTCTACTTAACGACCCGTTCCCTGTATCGTAAAGTGCATCCAAACGATTCCATTTCATGAAAAATTGATAAGCCTTATCTTACATTAATAATCCAAAACTATAGAAGTAATCTTTTGTGTGTCTTGGAAAGAAGATAATGGGAATAGTCATTGTATAATACTGATTTATGCGGGTCATCGGATGTTTCGTTCCATACACCAAAATTAATATCCATTAAAGATACTTGATGGTTTTCCCTGATGGACTTTTGTGGCCTACCCCATTGTTGTTCTCGGTCTGTCACTGCTACCTCACTACTAGGGGTCCGGGATATATTAACCAAGTAATAGAGTAGGCCTACTACATGCGAGCAAACTTCACCGAGCCCTGCCACACAGTCGCAATGTCCATTTAAAATCTTTGATTCGTCAATGATAACCCAGGGAGTTAAGCATTTATCATGCATGCGCATAGAGTGCATCGCCTAAAAAAATTGAACACAAATTAGTTAAATATTCATAATGATGTTCCAGCTTTTTTTGTTCTTTCCTTTCGCGAACTACATGGAATCCATTTATTATTGTTCCTTCAACTAATTGCACCATGCCATTCTCAAACCTTTTCTTAGCATCAACAGCCTTAAAACAATGTTGTTCGGAATTGCTATATGATGATTTCGCCAGCAAAGCATAATCTATTATGGATTCGTACGTCACCAATCTGGGTAACACACTGTTTGTTATCTGTATTAGGTACGGATCCATGTTATTAATAATCTCTATTTTCTTTTTGTACCGTTCCAAATGTTCGGAGCTCAAATTTGCAGCATAAACACTCAATGTACTGACTGAGGGTTGAACGAAATAGATAGGTATTATTAACAAAAACAATTTTAAGCTTTATTATACTCACAGCACAGTCCCGTATCAATCCTTTGTTTTTTTGTTTTGGAGCTGCATAAATCGCATCCAAATTATGAAACAGTAATGAAGACTATATGCCCACGTTCGAAGTAACCGCGATTTATTGTAGACTATTTGTTTATTCCTTATGAAAACGGTAAATAAATTAAAATATTTAACTTGAAACAATAGTTTCTTTTGAAAAATTCATTGAACAGTGTTAATCTGCCAAGTTCAAAATGGCGAGCAGCAGGTGTTTACTTTTTTCAAAACAAAAACAAAAAGCTACCCTACCACAATCTGTCTCAAGAACAGAGGTGCCAGGTCGTTTTGTAAAAAATCAGGACACCGCGAATAAAAAATCGGGATTTTTCAGGACACCATCAAATTAGTGAAAACAAAATGCAGTTCTGCTTATATTGCATAACTAAAGGCGAAATATAGATGCTGTAAAAGCCTCAAATTATGCAACTGAAGCGAGAATAACCTTGGCTGGCCTGCAGTTAATATCAAAAAACCTCATTTAAATGTCATTTGAATCATAGAATCTCATTGGTTTAACTGGTTAAACTATTTTATTTAAGATTTATTTGATGTTCTTATCATTTAACAATAAATTTATTTATGATTTGGATATTTTTTAAAAATCAGGACAAATCAGGACATTTTAAGGGCCATTTTTCAAAAATCAGGACAATTCAAGCGATTTTGAAAAATCAGGACGGTCTCTCGAAAATCAGGACAAATCCTGATTAATCAGGACACCTGACACCCCTGTTCAGGAAATACTCTATTCAAGTTCGATGATCGGGGATGACATTTAAGGACGATATCTGAAAATGCTCATAAATTTCCATAGGTTTTCATTCGATTTTAAATTTGAAAAAAGTTTTTTGTTTGTTTTTTTTTTTTTTTTTGTTTTCATGCATTTGCTTGTTCATTTTCTTACTTGTTTCTTCTGCCTGAGCTTTTTCAGACGTTTCCATGTCGCAAAAGCTTTTTTTTTCGTTCGGATACAATACTGAATCCATTGTAACTTTTTAAGATTCACTATACTTTATACATGATTAAGTTAAAACCACATTCTCCACAATAGGATCAAACGTTTTCGATTTCCATTCATATGATGAAAGACACAGTAAATTCGGTCCCATATCTGAAGTGTATGAGAAAATGGAAACATGTAATTGAAGATTTTTTATTTTTTTTTAAAGCAAACCAAGGGGTTGGAATAAAAAAAATCCATCGAAAAGTTGAAAATCTCTTTTGGAATGCGAACAATTCGCTTCGTTTCAAACCCTCCTTTTGACGAAACTGTTTTTATTGAGGATTAAAATTCTCCAGTCGAAGCTGCAGCAGACAACGAGTAATAGGGGAAAATTTAATTACCTTCAGGTTTTTTTTGCAAACATAAATTGATAGCGGAAAATATGGTAAACATGCTTGCCTAGAGTAGGGGGCAAACTCATAAAAATATTTGATCAGGTGGTTCAAGGCAAGCCTTCGGGGCATTAGCATTAGATATTGAAATCATTCCGATTATCGAGCTAGAAAAAAAGTCAAGTTATTGGGAAAAAGGGCTGCATGATAATTTGAAGCGTAATATTTTCAAAGTCCGTGAAGGTATTTTATGCGAAATCTAGCTTATTCTAGACCGCACAGTTTGTGTAAGATGCATAAATCAATGTTGTAGCGTACATAAATATAAGGTTCATTAGGGTAAGTGGAGAAGATTTTCGCAAAGTTCAAATTTTAAAAAAATCGTTGAAAAAAAAGTAATAGATCAATTTAAAATTACGTTCAATGTAATGCAGAACATGTTGCTTACAAATGCTGAAGAGATGAGCTTGATAGAAAAAAATAAGAAAAGTTATCACCAAAATTGTTATGAACTGTTGGTGTCTTCAGGGCGATAATTTTTCCCTTTGGTTTCTCATGACTACCTAATTTGTGTTTTCTTAGTGGAATACGTTAATATATTGTTCGAACAGCCCTTAACTCTGAAAAAAAATGCCTGATACTATAAGTATGGCAACTTTAATTGATTATTGTGGGTAATTTATGTTGTAATATACCAGAACCGATTATATCGAAAATATAAAAGGGAGAATGAGGATACTTGATCCCTGGGGATACTTGATTCCTCCGCTATATCGCGAAACCGAAATGACTTACAAATATCAAATATTCTAGAAAAATCTGCCGAATAGAACAAAACAACAATGCTGTTATCTCAACAAATTTTTTGAGCTATTGAACTTTGTTTGAGAAATTTACCACAATGTGATTCGAAGATCTTTTTTAATCACTTCAAATGTTTCCCACATGAACAAATTAGAATAAAAATATTTAACGTTAGAGTATATTTGAACTTCTTAATGCCATATTTTCAAAGCAATAGTAAACTTTAAACTTTTTTGTGAAAACAGTTTCCCAAAACGAATGTTATGGGTTGGAATGATCCCTAGAGTCCAAAAAGATGTTTTTTCCTTCTTTTGAATGTATCATGATCATTGATTATCACGAAACTACTAATGTTTGTCCAATAACTAATGTTTATAAAGGACTCCAGGACTCAAAATACTGTATTAATTAAAAAACTAAAAAAAATGCGCCTTAACGTATGCAATGACTATAGGGCAGTAGACAAACTTTAAGAATTCGTTTTATCTGATGCTGATTAAAACTGGAATACACCAAGAGGGACGATCCTTTGTCTGATGCTTACAAACTGTGAAAAGAGAACTAAATTAGTCAACGGACCTTTTTTCTTTGGATTTTGCTATATTTTTGCCAAGGGTCAGGGCATCCTGAATTCAGGATCAAGTCTCCTTTAATTTAAAAAAATATCACAATTTTGTTCGTCTCACGAAAATGCTTCATTTCATCTATGAGTTCATGTATCGTTCTAACTTTTGGAGCATATAAACATGAAATTATACGCTGTCAAAAAATGCAAAAGAAGGCGAGTTGCTGAAAATAAAAATGGGAAAAAGTATTTCCCCTACTTATTCGAGTACAAATAAGAACTTTTCCCAACTTTTCATCATCCGAATGCTAAAAACAACTAAATTGGCGGAAAGAAATATCGAAAAATGGATAAATATCAAGTCTGTATTAAGCCATCCAAATAGGATTTGAAGACAAAATTTTAGTATTTTGTAGAAATCTATTTTTTTCATTTTTAACCACTGTTTTCCCCATTTTTTTTCGTATGTTAGATTTGTTTCAATGAAGAATTTGTCGTCAAGAACCTGCTAGTTAACGAAGAAATTACAATTGAAAATAATGCACATCAACTCGACATCGTTGTTAAAAATGAAAAATAAACAAAATGTCGCTGATCATCCATTATTGTCACCATCGTATATTTTTTGCAGTTATTGGATTGATTACAAGTAAATTTAACATTCTGCATAAAAAGTTTTAGTAAATATAAGCCATCGTTCCCACTTACACCGGTTGTCTTATCGGAATTTATTAGATGAAGAACTGCCAACAGACGAAAATTCAAGTTTCAGTAAAGCTTGTTACTGAAGATTCCGTTAATCCTCGAAGGTTTAACATGTTGAACTGTTTCAATAAAATTATGAATTTAATCCAAAATATATTTCGAAAATGTGAGGGAGAAATGCGTGTATAATTTTGACGTAATTTCGGACTCATATTGCATAGGTTAATTATGTCATGGTTCTGTTCAACAATATTCTTTACACGATCTTCTATCTTAGATTCTTTTTAAATCACATCTTTGGAAAAAAAAGCATTGAAAAGAGATCTTTTTCGATTCACTGTTCCCAAATCGCTGCAATTCTAAGACAATGATAAGATCAAGAATAATACACCAAAGTCGGTTATTTCACATTTTCTCTATCAACCCTAAACATTAAGAACATCAATATCGTTTTCAAAACAATTGAGACGCCATCCATCTCAAACTATTTACCCTGTGGATTTTCTCCGTCCCGGCAACTTTTGAGGGGAAAATAAAAACAAAAAAAAACACCAAGGGACAAACATCATCCACTCCATGGTTTCCCGCCATTATTTCCCTTCTTGAGATAATATTGTTGAAGCCATTCTACGCATTATCCTTGCTGCATACATATTTTCCGACGCTATGCTTCCCCCAATGAGTTTGATTTCTCGACAGTTCAAGTGTCCATTCATTTTTCGCAAGTGGGTGCTGATTTGTATTCTGCAATAATGAAGTTTTATGAGCAATCACTTGAGTGGATAGAAATTTTAGCAATTTAGCACACAGTCGTTTGGCTTTAATTGAAATTTATTAACGAAAAAGTTAGTTTTTTTCTGTGAATCATTTCCGTTTGAAAATAAAACAGATACCTACTTACCCAAATAGCTGTTATTTTCAAATTAGAAAAAATCTTCACTAGGTACATGTTTCAATTCGTGTTTCAACATTCCTACATGCAAAGCAAGCAGGTCATAAAATGCATTAGAAGGGTAGTTTTCCCCTCCCAATTTCTGCATAAAATTACCTGCAGTTATGTTTACCTATATTCGCTGCAGAGGGTTTGGTCAGTGTTTCAGGCCTTTTTATGCATCGCTAGAACGAAATCGTTTTGCATTTAATATAAGTATCCCAATAATTGTCGTTCTCTCGTTCAAGCTTCGGCTGAACATATACTAAAATTGGAACGATACAGAGAAGATTAGCATGGCCCCTGCGCAAGGATGACACGCAAAATCGTGAAGCGTTCCACATTTTTTTAAACATTGAATCTTTTGAAATTCATGAAATTTTTTTGAATTCAACCAAAATATTTCTAAATAGGTGCAATGAAAAAGATTGTGATTTTTGTAAACTGAAGCAAAAATTTCGGCACTACACTCCGTTCGTTTTTGGCAACACGCCTGTAAATTTTGTGTTGCCAAAACCAAACGGTTTTTTTTAATTTGAAAATTAATTTTGATTAATGTATAATATAAAACTTTTTAATTTGACTCATTTATGTTAGTTTTAAGCTGTAGAAAATGAAAAAAAAAATCATTTTTTACAGTTTAAAACTAATATAATTAGGCCAAATTAAATCAAATGTTGCTAAAATCGAAAGGGGTCTATAAATATTATATTTTTATCCAGATATTGTATTGTGCATAGTGCATGCAATGCAGATTTGAATTTCTGATTTTTATTTTAGATTTTGTGGGACAATTCTGAGTACCAGATTATCATTTAGATTGAATACTGACATTCTCAATTCAGATCCAGAGTAAAGAAATTAGATTCAGATATCAGACTTCATACTCAGAGTGCAGCAGCAATGAATTTCTAAGTAGTTAAGAAAATTTCAGAATTTGGAAGTGGACAGAGATAACAAATTTTTTATTACAATTACTATGCTTCAAATATTTAATTAGCAACTAGGCCGGGACAAATTTCAAATCCTTCTTTTGTTATTCAGAGTTGGAACATCGCGACAATAAAAAAATGCCAAAAACATATAAATTGGAATAAATTGTACGAAAGCTTGTATGCAGCAAAATTACATTTAATGTCATGTCATTGCACAAATGAAGTAATTTTTTATCGAAAAATTTAATAAAATCAAGAAAACAAAAAATAAAATAAATCCCATCTTCCAAAATTTGTTTTTTGATCTTGTAATCTTTGGGATATTTCTTTTTTTTTTTTCGAAGTTTACATAAAATACTTCAAACTTTCCTTCCCCCTCACATTCAGGTTTTTTTGGAACATTCAAAGGGGAGGGGGGGATGACAAAAGAAAAAAAATGATATTTGTTCCAGTCTAATAAAACCTTTAAAAAATTATCTCACTTCTTACACTATCTAATAAATCAAAACTATTGAAAAAGCAATTTTGTTTTTGGGTATTAATTGCTTACTGAATGAAGTTAAATCCATTAAAGCATTTTTCCCAGGAATTCATAGTTTATGCCGATGGTGAACAGAGAATCTGCATGAAACATACAGTTGCGTTCAAAAAAGTATAAAATCGTGTGAAGCAGCGCGATCGCCCAACTTTGAGCAGCTGCCATTTCTGTCTTGGTTTATATTTTTAAGACATTTTCACAAAATCTAGTTCAAGTGTCTAACCTTAAAACTCCACAAAATTTGAAGACTGTACCAGTGACTGTACTATGACTGAAAAAAGATACAGTAGTTTTTCGATTTTATCACGGTCAGAAAAAATTTCACCGTGAATTTGGCGAAACCGTGAATTTGACGAAATTAAACAGGAAAATGTGTTTTTATTGTCTTTATTCAATAAATTTAATGTTTCAGTAGTGAAAACGTTTTGTATCAATAAGATGTAGTTATCAAGATGTAGTTATCAAAGTTTACTAAAAACAAAGGATCAATTTTAGTTCAAATTATTCTTGTGTAAAGCAGTTCTGAGAATTTTTTCATTGGAATGAAATCATGTAGAATATCAATTAGATAGTTTTGTTGGAAATTTAACAGTTGTTATCTCTTATGTCCATTTTGAAAAAGAATCTTAACACCTGGTTAACTGAAAATTTTACCTTTTCGAAAAATGTTTTGAAATTTGCTCAACTCAGACTTTTAAAGTGTGTTTCTCAAATTTTGCTTAATGGGCAGATCATCTTTTCATTTTCATAAGTAGGAAATCTTAAAGATGTATCTTAAAGATGTTTAAAGGCAGAGCTAGCAGATTTTAATTTTGATAATTCAAAATTATCCATCTTGACAATACTAAAGGTTGTCCAATCGGGATTGCGCACGCCACCCTTTCAAATAAACAAATTTAAAAAAATCAGAGACACTAATCTTCTCAAAAACGCTTAAATTCACCCACATCTTTATATGATTCGCATAACCAAAAAGTTTACCTTCTTTTTTATATCGGCTCAACAAGCACAAATAACAACACTAACACTAGCGTGACGTTAAAGTACTTAAGTCGATTATTACATTTTTTTTTAAATCCAAATGACGATTTTTAAAACTATACAGCTAAAGTAAGCAGTTCAATGTCATTTTCATATTATTGAATACTTTTATACCATAATTTAAACCACAAAAATATCATGAACAAAGACGCTCTACGCTTATGAAAGGAAATTAAGGTCCTGGAAATGGTTTCTGAATTATTTCTTAAAAAGCGTGATAAAATCGAAACAAGAAACGTGATAAAATCGAGCAGGAATTCAGCGAGTATTGATGAAATCGAACAGTGATAAAATCGAAAAACTACTGTACAGCTATTCTAGTATAAAAGGGAATTTTGGGATTGATTCAAAAAATTCGCTGTATTTTTGGCTATTTTCATAAAAAAATACTTAAAATTTGGCCAAAAAATGGACAAAAGGTTTGATCTAGTACCTGTCCAAGTTTCCTCAAAATAGATTGACGCGATCAAAAATGTGACCGGTTTGAAAATAAAGTTCACTATCGCCAGGCGATTTTATTCTTTTTTTTTGGACGGATGTTTGTACGGAAAATATCGCTACCGATGTTTTTTGAGATTTTTCTTTCACAAAATCAAAAAAATACACCAAGGATGTTGGTAATTGATAAAAACTTCATTCCTGATTTGTTTGGAAATAAAATTTTTTTAACAGCTCAAAATAAGAAGAACAGAGTTTCAGAAACGACTTGCACCAAAAAATTGATATACGAATTTGATACATATGAACTTGAAGCGAATTCTTAATCGAATATTTTCTTTTTCCAATCAAAGCAAGAATGAAATCTCTATCAATTTACTGTACTGTGGTAAATTTTGAAATTGTTGAAGAAAAATCCAGTAAAAAAATGATTACGATATCTCCCATACAAGCACCCGTCCAAAAAAAAATGAAATCGCCTGTTGGACAGTAACAAAACTTATTTCCAATCCGATCCCATTTTTGATCTGGTCAATCGATTTCGGTGAAACTCGGCCAGGTACCTACTAGATCAAAAATTTTTACATTTTTTGGCCAAATTTCAAGTATTTTCAATGAAAATTGTCAAAAATACAGCAAATTTTGTGAAGCAATCTCAAAATTCCCTTTTACACGAAAATAGCTGTATCTTTTTCCAGTCATAGTAAAGTCTTCAAATTTCGTGGAACGTTAGTTGGATAATTGACCTAGATTTTGTGAAAATTTAATTAAAAAATATAAACCCAGACAGAAAGGGCAGCTGGTCAACGTGGCAAGCGATTGCGCTGCTTCACGCGATTTTATTCTGTTTTAACGCAACTGTAGGGGAGAATGAGGATACTTGATCCCTGGGGATACTTGATTCCTTCGCTATATCTCAAAACAGGAATGTAGCACAAATATCAAATGTTCTAGAAAAATGTGCCAAGTAGAACAAAACAAAAATTCTGTTTTCTCAACAAATTTCTACAATTTTATTTTTCGAGTTTTTGAATTTTGTTTGAAACATTAAAAAAAATGTGATTTGAAAATCTTATTTTAGCACTTTGCAATGTTTCTTATATGAAAAATTATACTAAAATTATTCATTCTAATATATCAATCGTTAGAGTATAATATGAACTTCATAGTTCCATTTTAAAAAATAAAAAGTAACCTCTTTTTATTTTAAAGAAGTTTTATAAAATGTATGTTATAAGAATAATTGATCCAAATATAATAATAGTAGGAATATTCCTCACTCCCCAGAAACTTGAAGGAATAAATGAATAAATGCTATCGAGAAACCTAAGTTGCCTTAGAGAAATTTCGAAAGCTTCTGGCGAAAACTGTTAAGCTCATTATCACCAAAACTTTGTGTCCCGATCTGACAATTATACTAAATACAACACAAGTATATCTACTTTTTTTTTTCATAGTATCTTTCATGATAAGTAAGTTGACTTCGTTAATAAATTTTATACTCACAATATGATTTTGATTTATCGGTTCAACATGTTTTGGAGTTTCCAAAAAATGAGATGTGCCTAAATAAAAAATATTAAAAAGAGCTAATTCTACACGAAGAATTTTTTCCTTTACCAATTTATTCATTTTTAGAGAAATGCTGATTTCCATTTACAAAACGTGCTCCAGATAATAATAATAATAATGATGATGTGTTCTCTAATAAATCTCAAATCATATTTTAGAGTAGATTTTAAGATCAATTTACTTAGTAAATTGTTCTCTTTTTTGATTTCTTTTATGAAATATTGAGTGTTGTTCAAAATGTGAAATTTCCATCAATGATTGTTTCAATTCAAATAACATTAGAATCTCAAATTGTAGATATATAAGCATACTCCGTCAGTCGGGACCTTTTTTCCATTCGGCAGAAAACATCACAAATTGAGAACCATAGCAACATACTTATCTACAAGAAGAAAGTTAGGGTAGGCTGAAATTCCTATGTTTAAAATAAAACATAAGCAAAATTTTCTGCGTGGTCATAGAAATGCAAGTTCAAACACTTACTTTTGTAGTTAAGACGCGAACCCACGGTTGATGGAAAGAATGTTCAGAGTTTCCTCAGTACCTCAATGCTTGAAATTTCCTTCTAGTAAGAACTTTCTCCAGGAGGTAGTGCTGATATACATGTCCTTGCTGAAGTATATGAAGCATGCTAAGAGTTATGTACCAATGTTGATTATAATATGTTTGATTGATCCCTAGAGTCCAAAAAGATAAATTTTTCTTCTGAATGGATCAGGATCATTAATTATTATGAAATTATTAATATCTCTCCAATAACTAATGTTTATCCAGTACTTGTCTCTTAAAAAGGAATAGAAATGCTTTATTTATCTAAAAACTGGAAAATTGCGCCTCAAAGTATGTGATGAATGTAGGGTACACAGCAAAAATTATTTCCTGTAAAATTACGCAAATGTCCTGTAACAAAAAGGAGCAGGACATTTACCGTAATTTTAAAGGTCGAAAACATGATTACGTGACATTTAATTTTTAGTGTACCCTGAATCAAGGATCAAGTCTCCTGTAACTAAAAAAATATCACAGTCTCACAAAATTGCTTCTAGTTCATATACAAGTTTATGTATCTTTCTGATTTATGGAGTATATAAACTTGAAATTATACGATGTCAAAAAATGCTAAAGACAGCGAGTTTCTATATTTTCCCAAAAAGCTATAATAAAATTAAAAAAGGGAATCAAGTATTCCCATTCGCTCCTACATATCATAAATTTAGAATATATTGTTTGTTTATTGAATCTCAAAAATAAATCTGGATTTAGATCCAGCATCACACATAGATATTTTTGGATTTTATTGATCCATCATTAGAGCTTTTTATCAGAATTTTTAATGTTGTCGTTATCTTATTAAAGCTTGAAATTTATTGGAAAAAGAATAAATATTCAAATAATAAGACTGTGACCTCAGTTAAATTTCCTGTCTAAATTCCTAAATTGATGTTTTGAAATTCAATTTTTATACTCTCCATACGAATGCTACTATTTGATAAACCAAAGCTGATATTTTCCAATATTTTTCAAACTTAGTTGAACTATACCTAGGTACTATTTTTAAATCGGGCATTTTCCATCTCCTATGCAGAGGTTCACTTCGCTTCAGCTGATCACAATTCACATACGGCGATTGGCAAGCACAGTCCTGTTGCATATATTCTGGTGTGATTTTGGTTGACTAGCTAGCAAAGCATGCTCGATTATTTGTCCTACTTTAGTTGGCATAGGCGTAGGGGCGATCAGTTTTACGAATCAAAATAAAATACAACGTGAAATGAAAGATTTTAATAATGCTTGGGAGTTGCAGTAGCCTAAACTCAAACCAAAAAAAATTATTGAACTTTTGTTTCTTCATTCTTTTTCTATTAATCTGGGTTTAACCATTACAGGTTAAATTGCACTCACAAGAGTAGACAACTTCATTGCAAAATATAATTTTCTGATTTTTCCTGTTTTTTTTCTACAAGTGAAAATAATTAAGACATTTGTTAGAGCTTAGAATTTTTAATCGCCGGAGTGAGTTGATGTGTTCCTGTTGGAATCTGTCGAACAAACTTTAGAGTTATCCAAACTTGAAATGATTACATGAGTTGGTTCGATTTCATGTAGACAGGTTTGCCAATGTGCCTGATTTTCGGAGGTTCAACCTGAAAACCTGATAAGCCTCCGTTTTTCTCTTATTTTTAGTAATAAGCCTGATTTTTCATGATTTTTGTGAATATGATGGAAAATGAGTAGTACGGAACTGCATTAAGGACATTAGTGGAGGTTAAAATGTTGGTTGGTAACAAAAAAGGTCCTCACTTCGAACGAAATTTTCTTTAAAACATGTATTCCGATTTTAATTTTTCATGTCCCTGAATTTGAAAAAAAAAGTTGTCAACTCTGCATGTAGCTATATATTTTTACCTGTTACTGCTGCAGTTGAAGATCGGTATTTATAAAAGGCGAATGCACCAACTGTTTACAAATTGAGTTATTAGTAGGATGATAAAGTTTTACGTTCATTTTAAATGTACCTAAAAATAACGAAGTATTCTCAAAGATTTTTGGGGTTTTAATAAATAACGAACACCAAATAATATTTTTGCTAGGAGCTTATGGAGCTGTCAAACTTTGAACACGTTCTTCTCAAAACAATGATGTTGGTGCATTGGTGCAAATAAACACCACAATCTGGTAATGCAGCCTACCTCAAGGAGAATTTATATTTGTTTAGATAAAGTATCGATTACTCGCAACGAATAAGCTAGAGTTTCTACGAGCTCTACAGTGAGCGAAACAAGAATAGTACCACTATGTTTTCGGCTTGTTATAATATGAATGATTGAGAATCATCATCTACAAATTGTATTAAATTATTCAACGGATAAATCAAGCATAGGTTTACTTTTTCTGTTTAAAGCAATTTTCGTTGAGGTCCAAAAACATGACAAAAAGTGCGAAATAAGAATAGTACCACTTATGTTTTTCTACAAAATTCAAGAATATTTCTTAAAATTTACTGTGTTAAAGTAAACAGTAATGCTTCTACGAACTGTTTCAATAGATAACTGCATTACAAAGGTTTTAAAGTATGGATTTCTAGTAACAAATAAGCTAGAGTAGAAGGATCTCTATAGTAAGTTTCACACGCTTTCAGGATGATTAGTATAGGGTTGCCATCCGTCCCGTTAAAGCGGGACATGTCCCGCTTTTTTATTGAATGTCCCGTTGTCCCGCTTTTTCTTTTAAATGTCCCGCTTTTTTTTCTTGGACAACTTTTTCAAAGTTCACTTACTTACACTAGAAAAAATCAAACTTTAGCCTCAATTTGAATTCATTCGTTCAACACAGATGCTTTTAAAAACTTTTTTTTTCTCTCAGAATAAGCAGCAGCCTTCATATTTCATATAAGACAATATAAGACAACTCTAATGTTCTTAGCATTACAGAAAGATTCTGATTCAGGGCACCGTTCTCGGAGCACGTTTAACCCATGCAATGTTAATAACTTTGGTATAAAGAAAATATGGATAAAGTTGCTTCCAAATGATTAGATCTAAATTTTTCGTCTGAATCTTAATTATTCTGCCTTTTATAATAAACCACTTTTTAAGATTCAATTATCCAAGTATACAATGATGAAAGTTTTCTTGGTTTTCAAGTTTTGAAAACAAATTTGAAATATATTTATAACCCCACAATGGTTTTAAACGCGGCACAAAATCCACTGTTAACATGAAGGGCTTAAAATATTTTCTCTCAAATTCTCGAGAACAGTACAAATTAAACGTGCTTTTTGCAAAAACCAGGGAAAATAGAAGTCATGTAAGAAAAAACTGAACAAAATCATTTTTTTCGGCTGTGTCCCGCTTTTTTACCGTGAAATGTCCCGCTTTTTTCTGAAAGTACCTGGTAAGCCTAGATTAGTATGTACATATGTATACGCAAAGATCACGATTACAAAATCGTCTTTGAATGATTGCGGCTGCAATGAGCTAAGTTTTGTAGTCCCCCTTCTTAAGGTTATTCAGAGTGCACCAATGTTCAACGCCAAGGGAAAAAAATGTCCACCCCCCATCCCTAAGGACTAAGAACTAGTGACTAAGGATTGAACAAACAGCAAAAATCAACTATTTTATTGTAGGACCACGGGTTGGAGTGCAAGTCGTAGGTTGAGGTAAAACATCCGAGGGTTCTCTGGATGGCGGCAGGTGGAGTGAGATGTAGAACCTCTTTTTTATGGACATTTCGTGACCGGAGAATCCACCGAGGAAGGAAGCAGCTCGAGAAACTAACCAAACGTAGCTACATTGCATGTCACCGAATCGTAAAGACAAATCAGCGCGCGCTTGATGAAAGTAATCGGGACAAATATAGCCGGTAATAATTTTATTGGCGCTCCATTAGGGATTTTCGCTGTTTCGCCGTGTGCGGAAAGAAGTCTGGGGCAAGCTTATGTTTGAACTGGAAAGCAAAACTCTACCGGAAAAGAGGGGCGGAAGCGTTGAGTGGTGGGTGGAGGCTTTGTGTTGCTCTCCTTCATTTATGATTATTATTGCGATTCAAAGTTGGACCAGTGTGGAAATGAATTGTGACTGGAATTAGGCGTGTAAACAGAGGATTTTGTGTGTGAAGAATGGATTCGAAAATGGTTGAGCCATCAGGATCGTAATTCAACCATCATTAGCATTCAAATGGTCAGTTAGGGTCGCTAATTGACCTTGAATGGAATTTGTTGGTTTAAGCATACATTTTCTAGCCGTGCTTGGTGGTGCTAATGAGCTGACCTGATTGTTGATATTCATTTTTTTAACTTAAAGAAAAATGTTGATCTCGTTTGATTGCATTTATTTGAGAAATGGTAATTTTTCAATTCATTTGAAATTCTTTGCTACTATTCGAAATAAATTCTGGTTTTTAAGCGATGCAATGTTGATACTAAATATTCTTATAAGCTATCAAATCAAATTTTATTCCAACATAATTTGATTGTTATGTGTCAAAGTGAACCCCTGCATAATTTTGTAGTCAAATTTTCAATAACAATGAATCCAATTATCCTTTATGAACAATTCTCAAGTCTAGTCCACACTAGGAGACGGTTCGTCTCGAGACGGTCTCAGCGTCTCCCATTTTCTTCGGGAGACACTGAGACCTCCACAGGCTTCCAACAACAACAACAGACAACAAAGTTAGTCTCATAACAAAAATCGTAGTTCATGTTGCCTAGTGTGGACTAGGCTAGGGTTACCAGATCCTGCAACACCAAAAAGAGTACATTGAGATAATTTACCCAAAAAGTAAGAAAAAACGATATACCTTCAGTTTTCTGAGCTTCCAGCCATCAGGTTGATAAAAGATCCATTTTGTTATCGAGCTTTGCGCCCGGATGGTATGCAAAACAGAAGGAAGAAGATGTACACTTCGCATTATCTGAGGAGGCCCTACTACCTCGAATAAGCGTGGTTCTGCTATAATTGCAAACCGAGATATTTCTATACAATCAAATTCTGTCAATTTATCGAGGTTATGCACAAGTTGGATCATTCGAAGAGACCACAAAAATTATAAAACATTCCATTTCAAAAAGAGCGTTTTTTTATGTACATGTACTGTACGATAATTATTTGAGATTAGGCACGAATGCCATAACGCTAATAAAGTGTCGAAAATTAAACCTATTTTTTTTTTTGAGATTTGTGCGCATTTAAGCATATTACCTAAATATGTTTATTACTGCTTGCATACTCAAAGGCGCTTATCGCGCTGACTTCATCAAGACTTAACATGCATGTCAATGAATCAAGATGTTAAAGTAATTTGTTGTATGTCGTATTCCTTTTGTAGTTTTAGCATAAGATGTGAACTGTGTGCAACCTCATAAAATGGAAGAAAAACGTAGGTTTTTCAGATGACATGTCTTTCAACAAAAAAAAAGAGTACATTTGGTAAAATTTCACAAAAAGAAGAATACGCACATTTCTCGACCGAAAAAGAGTACATGTTCTCTTAAAAGAGTACGTATGGTAACCCTAAGCTAGTCACGAAATAAATTCAGTATTCCCATTTCTAGATACAACTTTTGTTGAGGAATATCCGGCCTTTCCGAAGCGAATCCAAATTCTGTCAGATACCTAATCTGAAATTTTTTACATCGACAGGAAGCAGAATGTCCGCATTCTTGGGTAAACAAGCCTCGAGCTCTGCCCGTAGGAAGTGTTTGTTCTCGCATTTTACACTTCATTCATCTGCCCGGTGGTGCTGTAAATACTGCGAACTAGCCCATCTGTTTGCTCCCGTCTAACGTTCATCAAAACTTACAACCGTTCCATCAAAAGTCTGGAAAAGCGTGTAGAAGAACGAAAAAAAAATTATGCCGAAATGAAATCACTCTCGCGAGTCAGTTTCACAACCCTTATCCCAAATGCCATCAAAGCCTGTGGAAAACCCTCAGCCACTCGAACGAAGTAAATCCGTGAGCAACAACGAACCGAGACGCGCGAATGTATGAGGCCGAGGCAACTTGACTGCAGGGAAGATCCGGTCGAGGAAAAAAAATAAACCTCGATCCCACACTCCTAACATGGACCTGGAACAGCAGTGCAGCAATTTTTCCTCTGATTGATATTTTCCCCGGAGGGCGGATTCGCGTTTCCCTGTCTCGTATGTTTTTTTCGGCAGGAATTCGTTTATTTCCGAGATTCATCGGGGAGTGCAAATTGATGGTTTTAGCGGCCCGGTTGAATAGATGCGAAATATGAGTGCTTGTTCTCTCGGCAATAGCAAGAGCAGACGAATCGCAAAACTCCACCGCACCGCGAGGTTATTGCAGATGCTCCGTCATATTCGGATGATGGCACATCAGTCGAAGGAAGATAGAAGCAATCACAGGTTAACGGACTAATGCTGTTGACAAAATTTGATGTGTTTTTAACATGATGAACTGTTTCGTTCTAGTTCTGTGGCTCAAGTCAACAATCTGGATGTACCTACGAAAACCATCGACTCGGTTGGAAAAGTTCGGCATTGCCCCTGGCGGCCATCGGATGGTTGTATTCCGACAGTTGTAAAACAACTCCGAAAACTCCGAGGGGAAACAATTGGTTGTGTTTATCTTTTCGTGTGCTACCAAGAACGTTTCAAAATATTCGAAACTGTTAATTTGGATTGACGTGAAATTCTTTCAAATTGATCTAACTCCATTCTCAATAAGTCCTAGGGTTACAACGTGTCTCTTGCTGTGTTAAACGTAACTTAATTTGATTGGTAGGTTATGCTTGACTGCTTTAGAAATACCTACACAAATTCAATAATTTATTTGTGAAGGGCTACAGTTTTTGGAATACCTACTATTTAACTTTTTTATAAAGCCCCTATCTAAGCACTTTGTAAATTTCCAATTGTAAAAGAACCATTATTGAAATTCAAAGCATTTTTAAATCGCTCTAAATGTGAAACAGCCATCCAATTCAAATTCTATTAATTCTAATTTTGTAACGAGTATGTTCGATTGGTGATCAAAATTGAGGAATTTCCAAAGGTGACCAAGAGGGGGTTTAACCCCCAATTTTTTTAAATCTTTTTTTTTCAGGCATTTTAAATCAGGTAGGTTTATTCATCCCGAACCCTTTTAATAAGGCGGTGCAAGAGAACGCACACCTTTGCACGCCCGAGGGAAAAAATAAATATAAACAAGTCTGCGTCGCGGGGCGTCGTTGTCAGCAAGCTTCATTTTCCCCTGGCATCGCGAAAATTGTCTGTAGTAACGTCACTTTTGTCATGGTAACTAAAAAACTTTACTTACTAAAACTGAAAAAAACTTTACCTTTGCTACGTTTCTTTCTCATCACCTCTCTTTCTGCCACATTGCACAATGGGAAAAAAAGGTTATAAACCACGAAGAAATTCAAAATCTTCCCTTCTACACAAACAAAATCCATGAAAATATTCTTTCCTTTAGTGAAAATATCCGGAAAATCGATTGGTGATACTTTCAGACACCGTACCGCCCCTATATGTTGTGAACAATCCAGAAAAATACTGATTTGGATAAGAAAATTTTGTACAAAAGTAAACTTATCTTGTTTGATTTTTTCCGAGAAATCGGATGAAGACTATTTGAGCCACCGTTCGCTTCAAAAAATGGAGTTATGACTGATTTTACCCTCGTTACACCAATATTCTTCAATTAGTTATGAGAAAAGTAAGTTCGGACTTGAAAATTTGAAGTAAATGATACCTATTTTATGTGATTTTTTTTCGGGGAATCGAATGAAGGCTGTTTAAATCACCGCACTCATCGAAAAATAGAGTTATAGTTGTTTTAACTCTAAATTCTCCTCTTCAATTTTTAAAATAATTCAAAAAAGCATGTTCGGGCATACAAATTTTTTTTTTCGTGGAATTGAATTAAAGCTATTTGAACCACCGCACGCATAGGAAGATGGAGTTATGGCTGTTTTACCCTCAATTTTCCTAAATTTTTCAATAAGTTGTGAAAAACGCATGCTCGGACTTGAAAATTTTAAACCAAATGAGACTTTTTTATGTGATTTTTACCGAGAAATCGACGGTTGTTTGAGCCACTGCACGCATTGGAAAATGGAGTCATGGCCGTTTTACTCTCAATTTCCTAAAATTTCCAATGTAGTTTAAAAAAAGCTTGTTTGGACTAGAAGATTTTGGAGTGAATGAGACCTATTTAGGTTTTTTTTATTTGAGCCGCCGCACGCATCCAAATATAGAGTTATGGTTGTTTTAATCCCGATTCCATACGATTTTTTTAATATTTCAGAAAAAGCATGTTCTGACTTGAACATTTTGAAGCAAATGAGACTACTCTTGTGTGATTTTTCAGGAGAATTCAAGTGAATAGCCTTAACT
Organism: Uranotaenia lowii; assembly: GCF_029784155.1. Classification (NCBI taxonomy): domain Eukaryota; kingdom Metazoa; phylum Arthropoda; class Insecta; order Diptera; family Culicidae; genus Uranotaenia; species Uranotaenia lowii. Next base: position 241,595,780 of record NC_073692.1, on the reverse strand, counting down.
TGATTGCTCGGGAAAAACCACACAAGATAAGCCACCACACGCTTCATAAAATTGAGTTATGGCTGATTTTGCTCTTCTGAAAACAGTAAGTTTGGACTCTAAAATTTTGCACCTTATGAGACTTATTTTCTGTGTGTTTTTTTTCGAGGAATCGTAAAATGGGTATTTCGGCCACCGCACGCATTGGGAAATGGACATTCGGAATTCTGCCGTTGGCCGAATGCCACCATTCGGTACATTTCTGGGCTTGTGATGAAGCTAAGCTGGAAAGTCAGTTGCTTCCTGAGCTGATGTCCGCAAGTGCAAGATTAACAGTAAACATCGAACAGGGCTTGTGATATAGCTCAGTTGGCAAGTCTGTTGCCTCCTGAGCCGATGTTCGCGAGTTCGAGCCCAAGAGTAAACATCGAACGCAGTTGTACCGGATAGTTTTTCAATAACGATCCGCCAACTGCAACGTTGATAAAGTCGCGAATGCCATAATGATGGTAAAACGACTATAATCGAAACAAAAAAAAAAAAAAAAAAAAAAAAAAAAAAAAAAAAAAAAAAAAAAAAAAAAAAAAAAAAAAAAAAGTAAACATCGAACACAGTTTAGTACCCAAAGGTATCAAAGTTACCTCGTTTTACCTACCTAACATAACCTAAGGGTCCGGCGCTGATTGACCGACGCATAGGGCTGAGATAAAAGATCTCCACTGCTGGCGATCCGGAGCCAGCGTCTTCACTTGCTGCCAGCCAAGGTTCTCGTCAACTGTGCGGATTTCAGCGGCTAGACTTCGCCGCCACGAGCTTTTGGGTCTAACTCTTCTTCGATGCCCATCTGGATTCCAGTCAAGCGCCACTCTGCAAGTCTCGTTTTCATCCCTTCGCAGCGTGTGCCCAATCCATCTCCACTTACGTTCCCGAATCTCGATTTCTAGCGCTTTTTGATGACACCGGCAATGAAGTTCCACGTTTGAGATCCAGTTGCCAGGCCACCAAGCGTGGATGATGTTCCGCAGGCAGCGATTCACAAAAACTTGCAGTTTTCGCGTCGTCACCGCATATGTGCACCAAATTTCACACCCGTACAGCAAAACGGATTTGACGTTTGAGTTGAAGATTCGGATCTTAGTTCGTAGAGAGATCTGGCGTGAGCGCCAGATGTTTCGGAGACTCGCAAACGCAAATCGGGCTTTTCCGATCCGGGTTTCGATGTCCTTCTTGGTACCACCATCAGGCGTAATCTGGCTACCAAGATACTGGAAGCCCTCCACTGTCTCAACCTGTTGTCCAGCTACCACGAAATTGGAACGATTTTCTGTGTTGATTTCCATCGACTTGGTCTTTCCGACATTGATTTTGAGACCTGCTGCCTTGGAGCTTTCGGTGAGGTCGTCGAGTTTGCTCTGCATGTCTTGTTGTGTTTGGGCGAGCAAAACAATATCGTCTGCCAGGTCAAGGTCGTTCAGTTGCTCAATTGCTGAAGGATTCCACGGCAATCCTCGGTTTGGTCTACAGTCAATCGATCCAGTCAAGATCTCATCCATTACGATGAGAAAAAGCAGCGGTGACAAAATACATCCCTGTCTCACTCCAGCAGTTACCGGGATTGGTTCGGACAAGACACCGTCGTGCAAGACCTTGCACGAAAATGCCTCGTACTGTGCTTCGATGAGATGGACTAGTTTCTCTGGGACCCCTCGTCGTCTTAGAGCAGCCCAGATGTTTTCGTGGTTCAGTCGGTCAAATGCTTTTTCGAAATCAACGAACACCAGCAGAAGAGAGTCCTGGAATTCATTGATTTGTTCCAGTATTATTCGTAGCGTTGTGATGGGGTCCACACATGATCGTCCGGATCGGAATCCAGCTTGTCGATTTTCTCCTAGATCCTGTTCAGGATCACTTTGCAGAGTACTTTGAGGGTTGTACAGATCGAAGTTATGCCTCGCCAGTTACCGCACTCTGTCAGGTCTCCTTTCTTCGGGACCTTTATGCGGATACCCTGCATCCAGTCGGCCGGGAATGTTGCAGTATCCCAAACCGTAGTCCCAAACCCCGTTTTACGGTAACCAAAATACATTTTCAGGTCACATATTGTAATTAAAAAAAAAAAAAACTGCAATAGCTGTTTAATTCTATTTGGAAAATTTTTCTAGAATATTTGGTCTTTGTAAGATATTCCAGATTCGAGATATGACTAAGCAATCAATAATCTCTTAAAAGGATATATTTCCACTGAGATTCACACGTTAACGTAAATGTAGTTATTTTGTCTCGTCCATTCCTTCGCATATAGCTTAAAAAATTGGTTCCCAGCATGAGTAGAGTCGTGTTCGCATTTTGTTAATGGGAACAGTAGCGTCCCAGGGGACTCAATTGAGTTTTTTGGTGTGGGGGAGTGTAGCGGGCAATTTAAAGGTAAAAAAAATGTCATTCTTTATAGCGCCGATGTGGTCTAGTGGATAGGCTGGCGCGAGTCTGGTGTTGGTATGCCAGGCGTACTGGGTTCGATTCCCGGTATCGGCAGAAAAACTTTTGGGTTCAAATCCCATTAGTGGCCGTCAGGTAAGATGTGTTTCCTCTTCTGACTATATAATAAGAATGTTCAATCAGTTGCGAGCTGGCCAGGTATATACACGGATGCCGGAATACCTATAAGTAAACTAGCCCACCTAATTGACTCATTCTTCCAAAATAAACCTACATCAACACAATACATTCATCCATAACAGTTCATACGAAGCCATGGGGTCCGGGTATGATATACGCATTGCATTGGAGATTTGTCGAACTTAATAATCTGAAGAATGCATGTGAGCACATGCTTAGGCAGAAACTGCGGTGAATCCGTGCACCCATGGTGGATAACCAACATACATACATACAAAAAAAATGTCATTCTTTATATTCGCTGACTCCCAAATTAAGATAAGAATACATAATTATAACAAATTTCATCCTTGTTCAAGTTTAAAAGGAGCCCAATATTCATTTCGAAAAATCGCCATATTTGCTGCGATATCAGCAAGGAAATTGATTTTTAATGCCTACTTGAAGGCGTTTTATCTATAAGAATATCGAAAAGTGTATTTTAAAAAGCGATATTTGCGATAAGTTCAGCAATAATAAATGGTTTTTTATCAAAGTATGGATAATTAACAAGAATATGATGAACATGTTAAAAATCATTTGATGGTTCAATTGCTATACTCTGTATAATCTGAAACTAGGCCTTCGACTAGCTCAGGACTCCAGCCAATCTCAGGGTCGGCTCGTCGTAGCTAGGAAATCACTCACTCACCTGTTCGACTTTGATTCCTCCCACCCCAGTTACTACCCGTATTTTAGGTATTTCGGTGCACGCAATAAAGTAGACAAAGATCTTTAAAGGGCAATTAAAATTTTTATATTAAAGAAATTTACGAGAAACTAAATAAGGAGCAAAATCTGATTTATTTACAAAAACCCCAGTTTTGACTCACTGCTTTTCTGCTTCTACTGCTGCTGCTGCGGGTACCCGTCGATGCTGCCGGACACTTCGGTGCTGAATCTCGCTGCCGTGGTACCACGTGGACTCGGTCGGCCGGATTTCGACCGGGATGGTGGACGATCTGGTGTTTCACGCTGAACCTTGCCTGCCTCAGGCTTTGTGGTGAACTCTGGTTTTTATTTAGCCTCGGATTCCTACCGACGGCTCTGGTAGGGTTTGGTATGGAGAACCGCAGTTCTCAGATCTTTCCTGATCCGTGTGTTGTCGTACGGTCAGGAAATGTCCTTAGCCGTATGGTGACGGACGGCGTGTCTTGAAAGCCGTATGTTAACGGACGGCTGTTCGGTCTTCTTGGGACGCGGGCACTTATTTTGGCTACGGTGCCTTGCACTACTTGCACTCGTCGCCAGAGCCAAGGTCCAAAACAGAACCGACAGTTGGTTGGCGGGAAATGTGTTGGCGGATAAAAAGGCGCGCACAAGTACCGAACGACACTCGGACGCGTTCCCAAGGGGATAAGAGGCCGGCCCATTGGTGCGTCGGTCTTTTATCACCTCCTTCGGTAGGACCAATCGGTGACGTCGACGCTTGTGATTGGGCCACGTATTCTCCACAGTGTTTCCGCATGTGGCGCGGATTCCGTCTGGCGCGGTTTGTGTCTCGGCTACATCAATTTTCTAGCAGTGAAGTCAACCTACACTAAAAAAATTCTCTATTCTCCTATTCAAATTTCAAAGCCTAATTTATTTGAAATATTAATCTAATTTAATATAAAACAACATCTTTACTGCGTGTAAATTTACATTTACTGTCATTTTGTATTCAGGGCAAAACTGCCACCGAAATACCCAAAATGCCAGTTGTAACCGAATAGGAGGTTACAATATCCACCTCTCCGGGAGAAAAAGGGGCATAAATTATTATGAACCCTTTTTCTGTTCATCAGTGATTACACAAGAACTCAAAAATAATTCGTTTGTTTCCAAAGCCATAGATATCTGGAATTGCGAAACGTAGTTTTTCATTTATCCTGATTTTAAAGTTTGAAGCTCATGATGTGGCTACATCTTTGCCCTCTTTTATTTACTTTGCAAATACGCTCATTACATTTCATTGGTGTAATTATTGGATTTTTTTTTTTTTGTTTTAATTTTTTTTTTGTTGCTCTAGAACAAATAAGAGTTAAGCAAGACTTCAGTAATTCGGGGTCATATATGTTGATCGTCATTTCTGACTCCATATCTATTTAGAGGGTCAAAACAATGTTTGATACCTTTACTGACCATCAGCGGCACTGGGCCTCCGGTCTCCAGCGAACACGTCGGTCAAGTCAACTTCATTTGTCTAGAGCTAGGATACTTATGAGTGAATATGAACTAGCAGAAATTTAAAAGAGGAAAGACAGTAATAACCAGGATATGCGTGACGTGGAAGGCGGATTGTTTACTCCCTCTCTAATAATTACTCGAGTTACCCTTAAATCTACAAAGTGATCCTTATCCTATCCTACGACTATTTGTTTTTCTTATCCTATCAGTATTTACAAAAGAAGTTGCAGTATCGAATAAATTCAGCAACAAAATTCTAAATTATTATAAAAAAATACAAAGAAAAATCGTAAAGTGAAGTAAAATTTAAGACTTAAAATAAAATAATAGAAAGTATAAACAATTAAACTGTAGAAAAAAAATTAAAAAATGAAAATAATATTAAAGCTTCAAATTCAATCCAGCTTTAAATAAAATATGATAGTGAAACTAAATTAATTTACAAAGATATGAAAAAAAAAAAAGATTTTAATTTCCTACGCTTAACCTGGCTTGAGGTGAGCTGCTGGCCACACCCCTAAGGACTTTCCTTGAGGGTCCTCAATTTCGTACGAAGAGGATCCGACTTTGGAAAGGATTTTCGCGGGAAGATACATTGCTCCGTATTCAAATTTCAAAGCCCAATTTATTTGAAATATTAATCTAATTTAATATAAAACAACATCTTTACTGCGTGTAAATTTACATTTACTGTCATTTTGTATTCAAGGCAAAACAGATGTCGCACCAGTACACTTATTTATTTCCTTTTTTCGACACGCTTATAAATTAATACTCATAGCTTATCTTAAAGGAGGCCAGTGCAATATATGACAGTAACACATGTTTTATGTAAAAAATTTTAAAAACATCACGATTTAAAAAAAATGCAAATCATATTCCAATCACACATAAATCGCTGTCATATGCCTTCTTGTATCAATATTGGCTCTGAATTGAAAGTTGAATTCCAAGTTTTGGAGTATGGACTGGGATTTTACTATCGGTAACATCAACCGGGATATCGACCCATAATTTACAATTATAACATTTATGTTCACATTTTCTGTTTTAGAAAACTATTTACCGATAGTAAAATCCCAGTCCATACTCCAAAACTTGGAATTCAACTTTCAATTCAGCGCCAATATTGATACAACAAGGCATATGACAGCGATTTAAGTGTGATTGGAATATGATTTGAATTCTTTTAAATCATGATGTTTTTAAATTTATTACACAAAAAAATGTGTTACTGTCATATATTGCTCTGGCCCCCTTTAAGATAAGCGATGAGTATTCATTTCTAAGCGTGTCGAAAAAATGAAAAAAAAAATTGTTGTACTGGTAGCGACATCTTATGGATGTTAGTCCACTTACGAATTGGTTTGAAACTGAGGTTGGTATTCTCACACACGTTTTCAACACATTTTTGTTCGGGGCTCGCTATCTGTTATCTGTGGTTACAAATCATTGTTTCGTTTCTGATCACCTGTGGTGCGTTTTTGTTTTAGTTTTTTACAAAATTGTCATTAAAATAGAGTTTTTATAATGTCTTTTCCCCTTTTTTCAGCAATAAGTAGAACAGATTTCAGGATCATCGTAGAATTGGATGCGCATCAATAGCGATTTGCTTAACTGGTGCGTTCTGTTCAGTTTTACCTAACATAGATTCCATTTTTTTAGAGTGTCTCTCAATTCAAATTCCGTAAATGGGGGATGAAAGCTTCAGACGATTTTAAGAACGCATAGAAATTTTCTCGCAAGTGACCTCTGTTTTGGTATCTCCTGTTTGATGAGCAGTTCCGATGAAGTTCCTGTCAGTGTTTGAGGACTTGACAACTTTGGATAAAATATCGAAGCTTCTTATGTTATTGAAACTTCGCCAAATCCGCCATTTCAAAATACAAAAATTAAGTTCTAATGTTTCCTAGAGAACCTAATTTTCAACCAACTTTTCATACATAGCAAAAATGATTGATTGTAGACCATGAGGTTTTTTTTCACTGCAAACGTTACATTTATAAAGTAAAAAAAATCTTAATCTGTTTTTCAAATCAATTTGAAAGACACAAATTAAAAAAAAGATTCAAATCATTGGAATTCTTATTTTTGATCATATACTGCTTTATATCAACACTTTTATGATTTTAAATGGATCAAATTAACTTTCGAAAGAAGAAACTGAAAATTTTATTTTTATGAGATACAATTTATAAAAATGACAGAAACGGAATCAGTTTGTACTCATAGCCACCCTAAAAAATTGATGAGCTAGAGACATATCCTCGAGCATGTAATCAAACGAGAGCGTCACGTTTTCGAAAATCGCACGAGAATTCATCAGAGCCTTATCTAATCGCGTGATCAGGACAACCTCGACCTGTGCATGAATGATGTGAAAAAGATTTCTATCCCATCCTGACAGAAATTGTTACCAGGCTAAGAAGAATCCGGCGAAGATTTACCACTTAGATACGGCAATAATGGCCATCCTTAGCAGCAGTAAATGTTGGATTGGAGTGGATGCTCTCAAGATTCTCGTCGAGTGAGCTGCCTGCTGCCTGCCGCCTGCGGGTATATATCCTATATTTGACTTGCCTTTCTTCGACGCCGAGTGCTGACTTTCTTTTGCGAGGGGTGCCAAAACATATGGACATTTTTCGAACGGGGGCGTTTGAATGCTTCGTCTTTTTCCCCTATTTACGTTCAGGGCTGAAAGTGTACTGTTCGTGCGTATGAACCCAACGACAATATTGCTCTCGGATATTGTCACTTGCTCAAAATGTGTTTTTAAGCCGCCTTATCGATGCTGTTGCATTACGGCTGGCTGAATGGAAAAGTGTGTGCATGGTGGATTTTATTGGCATTGAGTCATTTATTTTATCGAGTTTCGTGTTCCTGTTTGCGATAAACTGCATAAACTCTCATGCTCTTCGGGAGGATCTGCCTGGGAAACGATAAGGAAATTCAGCACATCAACACTGTCGATTTTATTTGAACCATCATTATTTTTGTTTGATTTGATGAGAATTTTCGTCACTGGAAACATTAATTGCGATTGCGAAGACATCATCCGTCGGTTCACATCCGTAAACTATAACTGTGAATATATTCAATGCAAACATAAAAAAACGGTTTATGCTTTTCTTGCAAAGACTTACCATTGAAAAACTGCACTTTTTTTCAAAAACTCTGTCCGAAAGATTTAAAACAATTGAAAGATTTAAGTTGAAGTTGAATGAACATTTTTGCCTTATATTTTTCAAGCTTTCGAAAACAGTATTTCGGCAGCATCGGAATGCTCTTTCGTTCCTGAATCATCATCCAGTGTGCCTGACCACAAACGTGAAGATAACTTGCTTTAGGTGCTCCTCGAATCCTACCAATTTTCGAAAAGGCTATTTTGAACTGCAAAAACCCTTCCTCCACAAGTGTGGAATTATCTTTATAAAGTGTTCTGTTTCCGTTTTACCGAAAGAGTGCACTGAGAGCTGCTAGTGGGGAGAATTTTCGAAGTTGCGTCCGTTGGCCCACGTCTGGAGTTTTCGGCTGCAGAGGAAATTACATCGTCTACCGCATGCATAATCACATCCGGCCATCAGACAGGCAGAGAAGCATCATTTGGACTGGCAAATTTCTCCACTCTGAGGACGCTTCATTCGGGAACTTTACGGCAAAGGATGCATTCTCGAGTGCAGCCCATTCTTCCTACAGACAAGTCGAATGCAAGTGATCCCGCTCGAATGGAAAGCCGGTCCGTTTCATTAAAGTTGTGTAAATTGCTTCGGGATTCCCTGCAGGGGTTTTGGTTTTCCACATGCCACTTCCACTTGGAAGAGGATGCTTTTGATGGACTATTTCAGGAGTGGTTTTGTTTTACTGAAAGCTTTCTGTGGAGCTTTCGGGGCGAGTTTCGCAAGAACAGCATTTTCCCACAACGGGTAAACAAATACGATTATAAGGTTCATTAGGATAATTCGACGGATTGGTAAATACTACTCCCATCTTGAATTGAAACCACTTTTATAAACAGGAAAAACACCGCTTCGAAGCATGCAGATTTTCTACATTAGACTTTCTACATTTCACACGATATTTTCAAGCGATCAGTGCTCGGAAAGTTCCTAATTTGGAAAATAAAGAGTGTCCACGATGAAATTGATTCGCAAAATTCGAGTTTTCATCCGATTGCCACAAAATTTTCAGAGATTGATAAATAACTATTAAACTTCATTTTAAAATTTTACTCGTAATTTATTTACAGTCCATACGCAAATGCCCGCACCTTGGCCTTAATTCCGGCCATAAAATTCTGCACAACCGTGAATCAACCGTTTTTTGCATGTAAACTCGAGTGCCCCAAATGACCCGACTTTTGAAAAAGTTATGCGCTGCAAGCTTAAATTGATCCTAGACCTAGTACAAGATCTCATGCCAAATTTGGGCCTGATCGGATCACGGAAATGGGTCGCTCAACGAGCCTGAAGATTTTATGGGTAGATTTTGAGACATTATGTTCGAGAGAAAAATGAAAACCCAGTTTTTCATCAATCACTTTGGTTCCCGTCGGCCGATTTTTTTCAAAAACAGTTTTTATCAAAGCCTAAACTATGACAAATATCTCATCCGAAGACAGTATTTCGATTCGAGCTAAGATAAAAAAGTTATTAGGCTTCGAAAATCGAAAACCACTAAATGTCGTTTGATTTACTGTAATCAATTAGAACTATCTCCACCGACTACAGCGTAATTTTAAGAACAACCCGAGATCTTTCCGGAAGTACGTTAAAAAACAGCGGAAAGAATATGGGCTTCCGTCTCAAATGTTTCTAAACGGCCACACAGCGAACACCGATCTTGAAATATGCAACCTCTTTGCTGAGAAATTTTCTAGCGTTTTCACAACAGGGTCCATTTCCTCAGAGCAACTGGATATGGCTGTAGGAAATATCACACCTCTAGACTCTTCCTCTAACGGTATTGCCTTCGATGACGCAGCCATTTTAAGGGCGACAGCAAAGCTTAAAAATTCATCATCTACGGGTCCGGACGGGATACCAGCTATCTTCTTGAAACGTTTCATGCAACACTTGCTGACTCCCATCAGACATATTTTTCGAGCTTTGCTGGACTTCGCAACCTTTCCCTCGCTCTGGAAAGAAGCTTACATGTTCCCTGTTCACAAAAAGGGAAATAAGAAAGATGTGAACAACTACCGCGGAATATCAGCTCTTTGTTCAATAGCCAAACTGTTCGAATTGGTTGTTCTGGATCCGATGTTCTCGTCCTCAAAACAATACTTTTCCAATGATCAGCACGGATTTCTGCCGAAACGATCCACGACAACAAATTTGCTGACTTTTACATCGTTCGTGCAAGATAGGTTCACCATGAAGTCACAAACTGACGCCATCTATACTGATCTGTCTGCTGCTTTCGATAAAGTAAATCACGATATTGCTATTGCTAAACTCGAACGCTTAGGATTCTGTGGAACCCTACTGGACTGGTTTCGAAGCTATTTAATGGGACGAAAGTTATCTGTGCAAACTGGAAATTACTTTTCAAGACAATTCTCCGCTTGTTCAGGTGTGCCACAGGGAAGCCACTTGGGACCGATAATTTTTGTCATCTATTTTAACGATGTTCTCACTCTATTGGACGGCCCAAAACTTGCGTATGCCGACGACCTCAAACTTTTCCACACCATCAATGGCCAAGACGATATCGATCTCTTGCAAAGGCAGTTCAAAACCTTCGCTCATTGGTGTGACACTAACTGCTTGCCTCTGAACCACAGCAAATGTGCGGTCATTTCTTTTTCTCGCAAGCGGAACCCTCTTCACGCAGAGTACAGTCTTGGGAACGAAATCATCGCCCGGGTGGACCACATCAACGATCTGGGTGTTATCCTAGACCATCGGCTGGAGTTTAAGACTCATACGAATTACATCGTCGATAAAGCGTCTAGAAGTCTTGGCTTCTTATTTCGCGTAACAAAGGAGTTCATAGATGTGTACTGTCTAAAAAGTTTGTATTGCAGCATTGTTCGCTCAACGCTTGAATATGCATCTGCAGTTTGGTCAGGTCCCGGCAACGATACAGGATTACCAACACCTTTTAACTAAGTGTTGGTGAATCTCGTTTTTAAGCTTTTCTTCCTCAGATTTAAGCTTTTTTGCCTTAAGAGCATAGGAGATGAAAGCTCAAATCTGAAGAAAAAAAGCTTAAAACTGTCAAAAAAGGGGAAATCTGAGGGGAAATCTGAGAGATGTGCTCCATACGGTTTGTATAACATCTTTTTTTTTTTGTTGAATGATATTTGATCAGAAAAACCAACGCATTTCTTCCTTTTTATGAAGTTGTTTCACATCTTATGCAAAAACAACAAAAAAAATCGTAATAAAGTGAGCGCTATAATCGCGTTTTAGTTTGCAAACAGTAATCAATATGTACACAATTTATGTAATATGCTAAAATGCGCAAATATTTCAGATAATCATTGTAAAGGAAATGTACATTCAAAAAAAAAAAATATTGTAAATGGATTATTTTATAATGTTTTTTTTTTGTAGTTTTTCAGCATAACATCTAAATACAGCTGTCTCTTCAAATAATCCAACTTTTTCATAATCTCAATAAATTGGCAGTATAAGATTGAATTGAAATATCTCTGTTCCAATTACAGTAGAATCCCGCTTCTTCGAGGTATTAGGAGCCTTTTCGTATAATACGACATATGTACATCCTTTTTAATTTTTTGCATACCATCCGGGCGCAAAGCTCGATAATTAAATGGATCTTGTATCAACCTGATGATTGGGATAATGCGGGAGCTTAGAAACCGGAGTTCAGGTAAGCGAGACTCTACTGTTTTTCGTTTCTACTGACTTCTAATGACCTAAATGATCTCAATGTACTCTTTTTCGTGTTGCGGGATATGGTAACCCCCGTTAGATCCGTTTCGTTTATCCAGTTACGAAAACCGTTGCCGCCTCATTGATTTAGACACGCTTCAAATTCGTCGTAACGCTGCACGTGCTCTAGTCGTAGCGGATCTCCTTGCGTCGAGGATTGACGCTCCCATGCTGCTGGAGGCTATTCCTCTCAGTGTGCGACCCCGAGGATTAAGAAACCAAAATCTACAGCTCTATGGCTGAATAACTACGGAGCCAACAGCGCTCTTATTGGAATTTTGAGAACTTTCAACCGCTTCGCCGAGTACTTCGACTTCGACGCTTCAAGGACTACTTTCCGAAGAAAAATTTTAATGGTTTCGAGAACTTTGTATATTTAACTAGTTTTTAACTCATTATTTTATTAAGTTATCATTAGGATCAACATGTGATCCGTTGATGTTTTTACATAAATAAACACAAATAAACATGTTTTATACTCCTTACCTCAGTAAGTGTTTAAAACTTTTCGATCTCACAAAAAAGCAACCTTTTTCAAATAATCCAAAACTGAATGAAAATTGGGATCAAAGTTTCTCCAGTTTACAGTATTTGTATATACCCGTTGAGATTATTAAAAAAAATGCATTTATCAACCGAAACTGGGTCGACATGTAACACTTTCAACTTAGAAATGAGTTAGACTGGAAAAAATACTTTTGTGTTCTCAATAAAGTATTGCGTATTCAGAGAAAAATTGGATTTTCGCAACGATAGTTAGACCCGAAATTTGACAACCGTAATTTGACAGTTCTGCTGATGGGTTGCATTTTCGTCAGTGTAGCCGAGAAACACTAAAGCAAATCATCATATGATATTTAAATCGTTTTTTAAAGATGCACTAAAATTATTATTTGAATGAATAAATCGACTTCTCGGCGAGTTTTGTAAATTATTACACTGCAAAAAATGGACACTTTTTTAATATGTTTCCCCACACATAAACTCTTCTCAACTGGTCCAAACATCGATTTTATTTGACGTAGATAAAATTTACTAGACGCACATATTTTTTATGTGTCAGATATTCAAGTTATGTGTGTTTTCACTTATTTGTTATGTTCAGCGAGCTTTGAAAATTTTTTGGATCCAAAATGACCGAAGTGAAGAAAACAAAGCATCACTGCTAATGTTTGATCCCTTGTTTAGTAAAAAAAAACACTTAATTTGCAGAAAAAAACAATTCAAAGGTAAGTTATTTGTATTGATGAAGAAAGGATTTCAAGTTATGCAAAGGCAACAACATTTATTTGACTTCCACAGCCATTTGCCGATTTCCTGTATTTGCCTTTGGAACCGGTTGCTTGCAGGGTGGTCGGTCTCTTCATTGATAGTGGAACTCCAGACCAGCCGTTTACACATCCGGAACATTTTAGAAGGTGAGTTTACAATTCTTTTGATGGGTTAACAAATGTTTTTTTTCTAGCAAGATACCGGTCCGGATGATGATGGTGTATCGACTTCCTCTTTTGTTCCAGTGAAATGGGAACGCGGGACATATTTTTTAATAGTGTATAAAATTGCCAAGATACCGAAAATGAAAATAAATAATAAACTATAATCATAACTTAAGCAACAACATAATTCTTCATTTCATTCGAAAAACAAATGTGAATTAAAAACCGCCTTTAAATAGGCAAGTAATTAAACGCCTTAAAGTAGTCTAAAATTTTGGTATAACGTAGACATATAACATCTATGTGTGTAATTTAGTAACTTTTATGTGTCGCATATAATGAAGATGCTATATGCGTGGCACATATTTTTCAAATGAGAATCACATTGCAAAAATCTATAAGGCAAACACATAGCCCTAATGTGTAGATTTTTTGCAGTGTAGAGAAAGCTGGCAAAAGTTTTAACTTAATTAGTTTAACTACTTTTTGGAATTTTTACTGAAACTAAACTCTGGAATAAGTTTTTGACAATTTGTTCCAAACACAAAAATTTGCAGAAGATACAAAGTTTGAAAGAATTTTTTTTTATATTGTATGTAAATCCTTCGATTTTATGTATGTATGTATGTATGTATGATTCCCCCATCGGTAGCAAGGTCCTGCCTATGTCTGTGTGGCTTGGCCTTCGAATTTCTTCTAGGGCTTCCACGGTCCGATGGTTCGTCAAAGGAAGGCATCCAACCCTCAGAAACCTACAATGGCCGGCTACCCGTGCCGCTTGCAATAATTTCTTCAGGTTATCCCCAGATGCATTCCTTCTAAAAAATATATAACGGTATAAAATAATATATGGCAGTAAGGAAAATTACTAAAATATTGGATATATATTTAAAGTCATATAAAATAAAGAAAAAAATATTGTTTATTGATAAAAGGATACGAACCTGAAAGTTAAAATTATTAGAACATATAATCATAATAAACGTTTGCTTATATCACAAAGGTGTCCTAAATTTAAGAAAAATCTTAAATTTGATCTATTTTGAAATAACAAATATTTTTAAAATTTTCTAACTTTCAATTTTAAGTAATTTTTTCCAATATTTTATATTTCTGATTCCCCCCATCCTTTCCAAAGATTCCATTTATTCAATTCTCATTTATTTATTTGAAGTTTTTTCAAATTTAAAATTTTAAAAATTCTAACACAAAAATTTTAATTTCCAATTACACTCAATATTTTCTAACCACTCAAACAAATTTTCTAACAATATCAATCAATTAATTTCATGATTTGATCAAAATATTGGAACACGTTAAAAAGAAGAAAAACAACTTCCGAGTTGAGAATTGAGTGCTTATAGCTGAAAAAAATGACTTAATTCAGTTTGATATTTTTCTGATTGTTAAAAGCTTCCTTCTTGCATCCCGACTTGTACACAAGTTAAAATTCAAGTAAGACGATAACATATTTCACAAATAGATTCCTCATGTTTTTCCTCGAAGGTTGAATTGCGTTAAAAATTTTAATCATAATTTTAATTACTGTTCGAAAACATTTAAATAGATTAATGGTTGACTTAACTTCTTAAGGGATAAAGTTAAGTTTATTAAAAGGAAATATACTTAGCTTAGTGTTAACAGAGACAGAGACATTGTATGTAAATCCTTCGATTTTATGTATAAAAAATGCGGAGAAAAACAATTCGAAATAAGCTCTGCATTCTTTCTTCTGTTTTTTTTATTGAAGTTTCAAATCAAGTTTACCATAGTTTTTTAAATAGGTAAACAATGTTCCAATCAGAACGTTACCATGTGCAGTAATCATTTTAAATGGTTTGAAATGTTGCTGAAAAATCATGATTGATTCTAAAACATGATGTTAATCTTAGTAAAAACGCATGGAAGTGTTCTGAAGATTTATTTCAGTTTCAAAGTTCGGTTTCCATGTTTGACGTTTGCGGTAGTGCTTCTTCTTCTTCAGGAAGAGTTAAGAAAATCCAAAATAAGTCTGAAAGAGCAATATTTCACACAATGAACACAATTTGAGGATTTTTGTTTTGGTTTTTTTTTTATCTTATATATACTAGTTAGGTTTATGGGTTCCAATGTGAGTTTCAGAATTTTCCGTCGATTAAGCAGTGTTTATGATTCTGGGTAAAATTATTATCGTTTTTTTATAATATATTATTATTTTACGTGACATTTTAAAAATGTTGTAGATTAACCTGTTAATGACCATTGGTCTTAATTACGACCCAAAAACATTGAATTTCAAAAATCGTGTGTCATCGGTTCTAATCATGCGTTTTTCTCCGATTTATGACAATTTAAAGGTTGAGAATAAGGACACACATTTCAATTTTTTAATGCACTGAACCACAGAGAACAAACGTATAAGCTAGCACAGGAAACTTTTGCGAAAATTCACCAGATGCAAGGTTGCCGAAAAAATTTCTGTGTTTTTGAGAAAAATTATTATGACTTTCAGTGATTTTACCCAAAAATTCTTCATGGATTTCAGTGATGCTATTTTATTGAATTTCGTAGAAAGTTCATGATAAATTGGGTATTTTTCGCATTTTAGTTTAGAAAAATCAATTGACGTTACTTATCTTATCATACTTTTCTAATTCAAAGTAAGAAATATTAATTTGATACTGTCCAAAAAAATTATAATTTCGGAAATCAATTCAAAATTCAAAAATTCTGTGAAATCTGTGAAAAATCAAAATTCTGTGTTCTGTGAAACAGATTCTGTGATGAAAATTTGCTCAAAATTCTGTGATATTACAGATTTTTCTGTGATTTCGGCAACCTTGACCAGATGTCTTCAAACACACCAAAGAGAACTGTAAAAAAACTGCACGGATAAAAAACATGATATGTTGTTATCAAAATTATTGTTGGCTCTTCTACATCACAAATTTTTGGTTGAACCCATAATTTTGCTTGTTCAATATCGAAAATAACGAACTGACTAGCGTTTATGTGACGTTGATTCGGCTGTATCAACAGTAGATTTGGCTGTAGAGGATTTCTAAATTGGTTGTATGTATGTATGTATGGTTCCCCCATCGGTAGCAAGGTCCAG
This sequence comes from Uranotaenia lowii, assembly GCF_029784155.1. NCBI lineage: Eukaryota > Metazoa > Arthropoda > Insecta > Diptera > Culicidae > Uranotaenia > Uranotaenia lowii. Next base: position 241,579,548 of record NC_073692.1, on the reverse strand, counting down.
CCTATGTCTGTGTGGCTTGGCCTTCGAATTGCTTCTCAGGCTTCCACGGCCGATGGTTCGTCGAGGGAAGTCATCCAACCTCCAGAGACTTACAATGGTTGGCAATCCACTCCGCTTGTAATAGTCCCTTCAGATTAACCCCAGATGCATTCCCTCTGAAATATATAATTATTTATACAATGAAACACATCTTACCTGTCGGCAACTTATGGGATTCGAACCCAAAAGTTTTTCTTACCGATACCGGGAATCGAACCCAGTACGCCTGGGTTACCAGACTCGCGCCAGCCTATCCACTAGACCACATCAGCGCTTTGTAGAGGATTTCTAAATTGGTTATCGCTATAATGATTCAACAGCTGGTAGATTCGGCAATTTTCTCCTAGATTTCATTGTACAATCTGATAGTAAGTTCTCAAATATCACTGATGCTTGACTAGCCCTCGAATTTTGATCAGCCAACATTTCTTCCTATGAACAAGTGATGATGAACAAGTAAGATTTTAATTTGAATAAGAAAAAAGAAAAATAGAAGAAGGAGATATTTGTTGTGCCTTTGCGGAAAATGTTGACTAACAGGAAAGGTAAATTGATTTATTTTAAAAGTTTTTTATTTTTTAATAGTTTTAATGGTTTTCATATGCGCATACGGCCGATTGACGAATTGGCTAATGGATTAAGGTTGACAGAATTTTTCCCACTCTTCTTGGGGACGAGCAATTTCAGGCATTTTTTTAAATAACCTGGTATGCATTTCAATTTTTAATATTTAGGTATTTTTTCAATTTAGTTTTTCAATTCAACATTTTGAATGATAGAACTCAAACATTCTTTCAGGGCCATAAATCTTGTTTTGATATATCCGTGTAGTTTAACATACGTTTCACCAAGTGATTTGCAGAACTGTTTCAGATTGTAATAACGTATACGTAAACGTTAAACAAATGTTGGGATTTATTTCGTCCTTGAGCTGTTTGAAAAAGTTTGCGCTGCCCGTGCGGTTTTGTTTCCAAAATTAACCGCTGCGTTATCACTGCCGAAAGCGATAATTTTCATTTGTATTTCATATTTCGTAGCAGCTGTTTTCAATAGGTTTTTGATCACATCAGCCGTTTCACCTGAAAAATAAGATAATTATTGACAATAAAAACAAATTAGTCACACCATTCGAAAGAGAGAACAAACGTGCAATTACACGAAACATTTTCATATCAATATATTTATACTAATTCGATGTATCGGATCACTCTTGTTTAATTTCGTCGACGATTTTTTGTGCAAAAACGATCGCTGCTGCTCACTTTGTTCGGCCCAAGACCTCCTTAAAAATTTTGTTTTCGCATTCTGATGAGTTGAACGATTGATTTTAGGAAACAACAAACAGCTTCTTTCAATGCATTTTCATGCACGTTTTTCTAATGTTTACTAGAAAAAAACCCCTAAACAAACAGTTCATTCCAATTCAAAGTATTTACCATGCAAAATGTGTCCAGAGTTTGCATACCAGTTTTCTTATGCGCATAAACAAGATGCTCTTTTGAAAAAAATCTTTTCTTCCAAGATGAGCTTCAATGTCATCCTTACCTTTGAATTTCAGCGACAAATCTTTCTGGAAAAAAACAACAACAGAAATGATCCTTTTTCTTATTTTAAGCCTCCGTTATCGCATCGTACGTAGCACTTATTTCGCCTGTCAAATGCACGAACCACCCATTCTTATCAGATTGAAACTTTGAATTCTTACGAAAGGAATCTTGAATGTTGTGAGTTAGAGAAAGCAATAGCTTTCACTCCAATTTCACTCCGATTAGCTGTCATTCATATGGAAATCTGTGTAAGAGTAAAGTTTTAACAGGCCCAAGCCCAATACTGAGATAAGTAGGAAGAGAAGAGTGATACAATCGAAAAGGCCTTTGAAAAATGGCGTTTGAATTTTTCGGCGAAATTATTTGAAACCGATGTTGAAATATTTTTTTTACCTTTTTTGTTTTCTTTGTGAAAATTGTGGAAAGATCCGGACAATATCCGGACTTTTTTCACGATATCCGGGCCGGGCCGGAACAGACTTTCCCGAAATTTGCATGCAATATCCGTGTACCTAAGGGGCGTTCACTAATTTCGTAAGCATATAGAAGGGGCGGGGGCACACATTTGCTTACGATCACTTACTGTGGGGGTAGGGGGGTTTCCGAAAATCTTACGTATGAAATGTTACATGAATGATTCGTTACAGCCATACGAAACCATATGTAGTGTATAGTACCGGTAGAAAATAAATATAATCATTTTGTAATGAACACTACTATTATTTTGAAATATTCATGCGTTTAATATTTAATTATATTGTTAAATGATAATTTCTCTGTGTAGCGTGTAAAACGGTAGAAAATCCTAGAAAGAAAAGCAAACGTAACGATAGATCTCTCTCTTTCTCTCGGATTTTGAAGATGAATTAGTAAACGCTTGAATTCAGTTTATAGGAGATTCTAATTGAGGACGCACGCGACTCGCTTTGCTCTTCCACTTCAGCAAGTACCGTCACGACACCATATTACTCAGGTTTTTTTTTCCTCATTACTTTTTTGTCGTTTTTGTGTTATTAATCTTTAAATGTCTATGAGTTAATAAAAAAAATTGCTTGTTCTATAAAATGTATAGGGAACACATTCAAATCAAAAATACTAAACCACATTTTTTAAAAAGATCGTTGATTTTCGCTTTCGTACTCAAAATTTTACGAAGGATTTTCCAAAAGAATCGTTAAACTTTATCGCTTACCACTGAAATGGGGGTGGGAGGTTTTGGAAAATCTTACTTTGGTTTATCAGGGCGGGGGGGGGGGGGGGGGGGTGGTGGTTGTGGAGGTAGTTTTTAAAAATTTCCAAAATCGACGTAAGCACAATTAGTGAACGGCCCCTAAAACCGGGCAATCTGGGAAGCTTATGATAGATCAACATATCTAATCAGTGCAGTTTGAGAGTTAAACAGTTTTGTTAAAATGAACTTAAATAATCGTTCGTTTACGATCTGTAAACCAAAATGTTAATGGATTTTCTTCCTTCATCTGAAGTTATAAATTTTAAGATATTGGAATAAGAGACAGGTTTCGAATGCCCATATCGAGTAGTTTAAACGCATCTATCAAGAAAAAAAATAGATATGCCATAATTTTTTTACAACAATTACAACCTTACAGTGAAAATTGAATAGCTTAATACTTTATAAAATATATGAACAAAATATTCAATGAAATAAGGCTATACTGCATCTATAACGAAATATAATGCAAAAAAACTAGTGATATCTAAAATTTCGCCAAAATTTCAGCTTTGACGTATTCTTAACATCTGTTTCTACCATTTTCAATTTAAGTATAAATTATAAAATGGCAAGTCGAACAGAAATATGGCTAAAAACATGCACATTTAGCTCTATTTCAATTACTTTTATTATAAAATCATTTTCTCAAAAACTGTAAGAGATTTTATAAAAAAAATTGCTCTGACGTATATAAAACCTATGATCGATCATGTGTACATTTAGTTTTCAGACGCTAACTATTGCAATATGAAAGAAAATGAGTATCCTCCTTAGTATGCGCATTAAGCCCCCCGCCTCTCCCTACAAATGTGAAACATGCGGTTTTAACCCAACTTAGAAAGGGGTAAGTTGCAACAAATTTTGTTATGTATGAAAATTTATAGTTTTGGATATATTTGTGATGTTATAACGCAAAAAGCTCCAATTGCAGTAATTATTGGTTTTGTTCGAATTAAACTTTACATTTTTCCTGTCAGAAATGATTATAAAGAAAAAGCATAAGGGTGCTGCATACATTTAGGGGTGAAAAATACAACAAAAAATTCTTCTAGCTGAAATCATAAAAATTAATGATAGGATGGATGAAATCTTGAAATTAAAAAAAAGCGTGATGCAAAAATGATATTCCAGCATATGGAAACGAGATTTACAAGGTGAATCTTGGATTTGCTTTTTGATGAAATTTTTCCCAGACGTATGTAACTGAATAATAAAAATATTAATTAAAACAAAAATTAAAGATTTTCCGGAAAATATTTTTACACCAACAGTGTTGGTATAGGATAATAAAAGCAATATTTTTAGGTATTCCGTCATACAGGGTAAAGTTTTTTACGGCATCGAAAAATGTAAAAATTTGTACAACTATTGCGCATTTTTTTTAAGACGGAGCAAGCCATGACTTGTTGGCAACTGACGTGTTTTTTTTTTGCTCCGTCGGTAAAAATTTTATTTTCAAAATTTCGAGAGTGTTTTTATTATAAATTTTTTTCTAATTTCTCTTAAATCGAAAGGCCGGACAAGCCAGTGTATCAGTGATATTCAGGAGAAATATTATCACCATCGGTGGAATAAGTGTGTCAATCATCGTTGTTCTCAAATACTAGAAACCAGCAAAAGCTGACTGAAAGAAGCAAATCCGCCTTTAATGGTGACTTCATTCCGTAATGTGTTCGTTAATTTGAAATTTAAACTTAATTTTCGCCATCATAAAGAGGATTTTTCCTAGTTGAATAGTTCCTAGTTCTTCAGTGTTCTTGGAGGCAGCGAGGAATATTTGGTAGAAATCAAAGGAAGGAACAAAGCTTTTCATGGAACATGCATTTGACTTTCTGTTTAAATAATCATTTTCTGAATGAAAAGTGTTAAAATGTAAAAATTGGGTATACCAACGTGTGTCCCAAGTGATGCGCAGCAGATGAGTTAAAAAAACAGACAGGGCGAAGACTTGCGTTAACACTGTGTCACAAATAGCCCTTTGGAATAATGAATCTGAAAAATTGAAAAGTTAGTTTTTGAGGGTGTTTTTGAAGCTGGTCGAAACTAAAAGATTAATTGAGTGAAAATGAATTTAAAATAAAAATTGGAGCTTCGACGTTCTTCGTACTTTGAATTTTTTGAGCAAACGTGTAGTTGTTATTACCCTTTCGTGCACGTACATGGGTTGGTATGAAATACTAGACTGTTGCGGTTAGTTTTTTTCGTAATTGAAGAATATGCAGCTTCCTATGTGGATCGCCGAAAAACTGCTGAAGCTATATGATAGCTTAAAGATAAGTATCCTTTCATTTCATTACTTCTTCATGAAAATTTATTTATTCAATAGCTTAACTCTATTATTTGGGATTAGTGGGGGGTAGGACAGGACATCAAACGAGCGGAAAACTGATATACAATGGATTGTGGGTTCAAGCCAGCCGGAGTATCTCGGCAAATTTGGAATCATGAGTAGGTTACTTAGGTACCTTTTCAGGATTCCTCATTTGTTTCGAACAGTTTGAAGGGAGGGAGATGAGTCAAACCTGTCCCAAGCCAGTGGTAACGGACCCCTTGGTTGTGCTGCACTTATTGTTGATGAGTTAAGCATGAACAATATTTGAATGTGCGATCGAGACTTCCCGTACTGACTCGGGTCGAAAGACCTATCAGCCACTGGTGGGTCAAACATACATACATACATACATACATACAACTATTGCACATTTTTTTAAATTTTCTATGAGATTCAAAAACTAACTTACGATGTGAGAAACTATGTCACCATCTTTTTGTTATCATTGAATAATAACTTTATTACATTATATTACAAAAAAAGTGTTGTGGTATACAAAGGTTGCATCTATCCCTGCTGTTGCATGATGCCTCGTTTCACAGTAGGTTTTATTTCCAAACGATCAAATGTTTTTTACTTTCAAATAAGAAATAACAAAAAATTTGAACTTCTTTATTTTATTTTATTTATATTCTGAATCTTCATTTTTCTACATTCGGGAAAGAACATCAAGTATGGTTAAAACAGCCATCCTTTTGGATTTCATCCATTGCTATATTAGCCATAATCCATTTCTTGGCAACGGATAATTTTCTGGTTGGCCTGATCGAATTTTCGTTGATCCAGTTGCACCAATGTTGATTCTGTTAAAGTTATGATCATAAAAGTTGTATTGGAAAGAAGTTTCATCTTTAGCACCTTGTTACCGCTTTAATCTGGTGTTCAAAGTCGGCAACAAGTCCTACGGATGACACCAATATTTTTGTTCTTTTGTTCGCGTTAGTTTATCTTGTTTTTTGTTATTATGGCTCGATCCGTTGAAGTCAATTTAAATTTAAATTCTTGTTGTAAATGTACTTGCCCGCTGTTGTCCTATTTGGGGTCTATCGTCAACTGACAGTTGACCTAATGCCAGTCATGTATTAACCGGATATCTAAGTTCTAGGCGAAGAAGAACCAGGGGAATGGGTTGCGGTGAGATGCGGCGAAAAAGAATGGGGTCTTGGGGCTGCTGAATGCTGAGCCCCGGTCACTTAGTTCGAGACTTGGAAAGTGAACAGTTATCTACTCCGTAAAATCCTCACTTTACGATACGTTCGGGTCAGAGTGCGCGTGTGGCCAAAGAGCCAATAAACGGAAGTGTACGGTGGTTAGTTGTGTCCGTTCTGGTGAGCTATTCTCGTAGCCAGGGACCCCGTGAGGTGCCGTTGCGACCACCGTCAACATTGGTCAAACAGGCTGAACCCCGTGCCTTCCCGCCCGTTCCGAGGAGCGCCACGCTGCTTTCCAGCGCTTCGTCGGATTAGTAGTCTCGACCGCACCCGCTAAGACAGCCCACAGCGGACCCGAACGACACCACTGGCATTCGACCCACCTGGTGAAATTATCCGAGGTATCGGAATCCGCCAACTCGCTGACGGCCAACATCCCCTTGCCGAACCGGTTGGTGGATACGTAAACAAGCCCCTAAGACGCTGATCGACGACGTTCCTGCAACCCAAATCGTGCGTGCACGACGCTCGCACACCGACGGTACACGCTGGTTTCCGAATCCGACCGCTACCCTGTTGATGGCCATCACGTTCGCCCGACCCCAAAGACTGGCACCAAACGGCAAGTTAAAAATAAACCCTCTTATTACCGTATCATTTTGTTACTTTGTAATATTTGTCGAGCCATAGGTTATATTTGTCTTGTCCGCCAGAGATTTGTCCGCTTTGATCATTCGATTGGTTGTTCCCATTCTCCCTAGGACGGCGTAGCGACCCTGAGAGAACCGTAAGTATCGACTGAGCTAGCTGGAAGTACTGGCCAAGGCCTTTACTTTCAACCTTCAAGCAAACATAAGGAAAAAGTTCCTTAGTATTAACACATAAATACTTTCTGCTAAATTCTCAATGTGCACGGTGTCCAAACTCTAGATTTGCGAAGTCCTTATGCTTGAACTTATGATTCTTCCAATTTCAATAAGGAATACACGTTTTTTTTTTATTGCCTTGTGTGTAGAACATAAATATGTGAAAATAATATTTTTTCCATATTTTTTCATTCATGTACTCGTTACTGCACACTACTGAGATTTTTTTTCGAGAAGAATAAAAAATGAAGGGTTAATAGGCCGTCTAATGGAAATTTCTCAGCATACCAGGGATCGTCCTAAACTTTTATCCCCCGATAAATGAGTTTGAACAACGAGGCACTCAAAATAATATTGTAGAAAGAAAAGGAGGATAGGAGAGCTGTGAGCTTTGACAAGTCCTAAGTTGTCCTCAACAGTTTTAAAAGCTTAAGCTCTTTAATTTTATTGTTTTTAGACTGCATTTGTGCAACTTTTAAGGCCATTAGGCATAAAAACAGCAATTGCAGCAATTTTTGTTTTATGGCTGTACCAAATTTTAAAACTTTTTTTTCAATAATGCTTATATGAAGAAGCAATGAAAAATTAAGTTTACTAATACGTAGTTAAAATATCAAAAATACAAGGTTGGATGAATTTAAGTCAACTGTTAATAAACGTGTATTAAAAGAATAACCTTAAACTGGGGGAACATCGATTACATTCATTTTTGAATATTTTGGAAGGGGTTGCAATTCTTACTGAGGTAAGGAGTAAAGTATGATCATTGATAACAGAATATTCAAACGACATTAGAGTTATAACTAAATGTTTGTTACAAAACTAGATATCATGTTTCGGGGTAACTTTGATCACTATGGTTCCAACGTATCTCAACATCTTCAAAATTATTGTTTTGATGCCGATTAGCACTGAAGGCTTAAAACATCAATAACAGTCATTTTTTGTTTGGACTCAATTGAATTATTCAACTTTTTTTTTTCAAAAACAAATATACTCAAAAGATGGACAATGTTGCTGCATACACTTGGTTGCAAAAAAAATATAAACATTTTTCAATATTTTTTGTCCTCAAAAACAAATGAAATTTAATCTTCATGCAATTCTCTAGGTGCTCTCACCGTTCCTATGTTTTTGTTTATTCAAACTTATACATTTGAAAGGGTTTTTAGCCATTTGTTCTATATAGACTTTCTCATAGAAAATGTTCGTTTTTTTTAAATATCCAAAAACTATCATAGAATGACCATAAACACAACTCTAAAACTATACCTGTACAATGAAAAAGGGGTTATCATTCATATTAAACAATTCGTTTGCTTCTAAATGCTATCATATTATCAGGAGGGGTGTTTATTTGTGTGTCTTCGAAAAAACAAATATTTTAAAACTTGAAAACTACATTTTAAGAAATATAAAAAAAATCTCCAACTACAACCCAAATTTAGCATATTTCAAACTCAATTTATAGGCTTTCAAACGTAGAAAACAGTTTTAGGATAATTTAACTTCAGACTTAGTTAATGATGATTATCTGCAAAAATGTTGTGTTGATCAAAGTTACCCCGACGATCAGAGTCCCCCTCCCCCCCCCCCATTTATGGTATATGTATACAAAATATATAACTTGTACTTTTATTGCATTTTTTTATTGCTTTGCATTCTATAGTTGTTTAAAACTTGAGACATAAAATACTCAATGGATTCTCGTACACATGGTGCGTTTTCAGTTAGCCAACACTTGTGAAACCTAGTTATAATCAGACGCTGAATTTCATGTATTTTCCTGCTATCGTTTCAATTTGTATTTTAGAGCCGATGAAATTCTTAAATGCCGATTTGAAGAAGTGCATGTTTTCCAAATTTTTTTAATTCGTTAGCAAAATTTAAATAGTTTAAAATTTATAAATGGTTTTTGCATTTGACATGATCAATTTAAAAACTCAGTAATCTCGAAAAACAGACAAAGATAGAAGACGAGAAATTAAGAAGCGATATGGGAAACAAAAGCAAAAAGATTTTTTTTAATTTTTGAAGAAAACCTTATCAAAATATGGTTATGAATCACTTCAATGTGTCTCTAACTTCTAGACAAATTCGTTAAAGTTTGTAAAAGATCAACCGAAAAAGTCATACTAAAAGTTTACATCTTCTACTCCTGTGGTTATGTAAAATATTGTTCATAAGATTTAACTTTCTAGAATGAAATGATTTTATATAATGACTAGCTGATCCCGTACGAACTCCGTTTCGCTTTCAACTTGAAATATGTCATGAACAGTTTGTATGAAAGTCAATTGCCAAGCATTTTCCAGCTGCACTTCCGAATCAATGGACCGTGCCAAAAAACCCCCGTGTTCGAATTCCAACGCGATCGTTGCATAACAACGCAATTATTGCCAAAAAGTTAAAGCTCTTTCTGTGGCCTCTAATACAATCTTTGATATCTCAAATCAATTGACATTCCCTCAAAACTTCCGCGTGCAAATTTTCGAAGCAATCCAATGCTCTATAACGTAAACATTGCTAAAATAGTAAAAAATTAACTTATATAGACGACCCCTTTCGTCGACCCTTGGTAAAACATTTGACATCTGAAATCGATTGCCTGTCCCTGAAAACTACCGTGTGCGAATTTTCATCCCAATCCTATGTATAATAACGGCAATATCGCATTAACAGTGAATAGTTTATATGGACGACCCTTTTGGCCGACCCCTGACTTTAATTTGGATAAGCGAAATCAATTTTTTGTCCCTAATAACTCCTATGTGTAAATTTTCATCCCAGTTCAATGTATAAAAAAGTCAATATCACTAAGATATTGAAAAGTTAATATGGACAAAATTAAAAGGGATTTGATACATCGAATCGATTGCACGTCACTCAAAACTATCGTGTGCCAATTTTCATCTGAATACGATGTAGATGTATAATAACGGCAATATAAACAGCGAACAGTTAATATAGACGACCCCTTTGGCTGACCCCTTACACAAAACTTGACACCTGAAATCGGTCTTTAAAAACACTTTTGTGCAAACTTTCATCACAATCCGACGAAAAGTAACGTCAATATCGCGAAAACAATATTTGTCTTGTATGGACGACCCCATTCAGAAGGGGTCATCCGAAAATCTGAAAACATTTTTCATCATTCCTGGTCCTTCTCAGACCTCTAGCTCTTAAGACGGCTGAGTCTATAGAGAACAAACAAACAGAATTTACTTCATATATAGGTATAGATAAAATTGGTTTGTAATCATAAAAACTATCTTTTGTGAATTTGGGTTTTAGGGGGTTAAGTACAAACTGTTTTTTTTTACCCAACAGTATAAATTTGTTTCCCCAAAATGAAAAACGTTCTCTCCATACTTCATGTAGCATGGCGACATTTTGGCGCTCTAGGCTGTTGAAGGGCACATTTCTAAGCAGTTTTATTAGGGGGAAGTTGCACAAAATTGTCCTCTCCGGCTAACTATTCAGAAGTTGAGACGCTCCACACCGTCGGAATTTTCCTCGCTCTTCCGGCAATTAGAATTAAATCGGCCAAAAAATGATTATTTTCATTTCGGCTTCCTGGAGGCAGTGCCAGATTTATACCCTCAATTTTGAGGCAGAGCCAGAGTGAAATTAATATTGCCCAACATTTTGAGGAAGAATGTCCAATCGTTGCTTTTCGCTTGTATTGTGATTTATGAGCTCTTTTAGCGGGTGGCGCAAATTTAAACATATTTCATCGTTTCCAAGGGGAATAAATTGACTTTAGGATCCTTTTCTTTAGTTTTTTTTTTACTGATTTTTATTGGAGAACATTCTAATTTCATGCATCGATTGTGACTAGGGTTCTATTGTATTGTCAAAAGTGCCATTTTGTTGCAAATTTGTAGCCCATCTTCCTACCATACATGGATGATTCCTGATAGAGGTTCTTTCGCTTACAGAATAATAATACCTACATGATGGCCGAATGAACAACCACGTTAGTTTGAAAAGGCATGAAAATTTGTTTGACCAAAGCAGCGAAATCCAGTTGATCGTTGAGCAGTTAGTTACTCGGCTGTCAAAAAAGTGCAAATGCAATGTGGGTTTTCCTTAACTTCATCTTCAGAGACTGAACACTAACTATGCAAAATTGAAAATGTTTTCCAATTCCATTAGCGACTGATAATGGACTCATCATTACACAACGGAAACGTGTTTTTGGTGGCTTGAAACTGCTCTCGTCCAGCGAAGGACCGTTAGGAACAATTCAATCCGAAAGGGGAGAAAAACTAAGAATTCAATTAAAAGTTGAACATTACCTCCGCTTTTGGTACCTCTCCGGTTTCGGGATGTGCAAGCTGGCTAGGCAACCACATTTCGCTGGATTTTTTTTACTTTGCCTTGCACCCCGGCCAAGGCTGTAAATGAACGATCCGTTCTTGTCAAAGGCAGCACAAAATCAATCATCACTTGGCGTCCGAGCAGCCACACAAGAATAAATATTTTAATTAAAAAAATATTAATTGAATTTAAATCGCACAATCAAACAGCGGATTTAATTTCTACCAGTTTGCGATTTTTCCCAGTTTTCGTAGGAAGGAAAAAACCGAACATGATCAGAGCACACAATCATTCTCAATTTTGGAATTTTTCGACAGCTTTCCATGAAATGAAAGAAAAGGCTACTGATAAAAAGCGATGTATTGGTTGAATGAAAATAAACATCTTTGAAACATTGAAATTTCTTCAAGTTTCCGAACTGAACAACAATTGAATACGGTTTTATTTTAAAATTCAAAGTAATGCAAACAAGATTTTCTAATTACACCATTCTATACCTCAGTGATATTCAGTCAGACGCTGATTACTGTAAATTCAATAACATACAAATATATTGGAACAATTCAGATAGGAGTTCGATTAGCTTGCAGTGGAAGAAGGGTAGCTGCTAAATGAAATTTGGGAATGTAATAAGTCATGCGCTGGTATCGCGAGAAGAATCAGGTGCTCCCGGATTCAAGAAAACTTAACTTTAGGTTAGGTTTATGTTTTCGACCAGGAAGATGTTATTAAATTTTAATTTTTGGCTTTTTACGGTCTTGGATCTCAATCAAACAACATATTATTTTAAATGATTATTTCAACTTATTTTTTAAACTTATTATTTTATAAGTTGTTTGATTGAGATCCAAGACCGTAAAAAGCCAAAAATTATAATTTAAGAAAACTTAACGTGTAACACGACCGCCATATAGAAACTTCCATCTATGTGTATCGGTTGTCAATGTTAAAATCAGCTATACTAAGAATAATTAAGTACTTCGAACCAGAAGCATTGTCAGTTCATATTAGAGATGTACGGAATATTGGGTCGGCCAAATACCGCTCAAAAACGGATAAGCGGAATATTCGGTTCACCGAGTAGTTGAGCTAAGTATTCAACCGATTAGGCCCGAATACTTATTTTTGAAATTCATGCAATATACGATTTGTCAAATTTTTTAAATGATTTTGGATGATTTACAAAATATGTAAAAGCAAAATTGAAAAAGCTACACGATCATCAACAACTTTTGATGGTTTTAGTAAAACATCTTAGTTGTATCCGGGTATCTTTCACTGTAGATCGTACAGGAGAAGTATCGTTTCATACTTTGATTATCGTTTATTCCAGATTTCCTTGATATATCCAGGCATGCTCATGAATCAGATGAAGAATTTGAGATAAGCTATACCTGACCGGGATGCCCAGATATTGTTCAAAACTTCCAAGGTTTATTCAGATTATTTTCTAAATCAAATTTTGTGTTAAAAAATTGTTTAAAATTTTTAAACTAACATAATTTTTTGTTTAATCTTTAAATACGATTTTAACACTGCTGATGTGATTCAATAAACACTATAAATTTCAAGCTATTTTCTTTCTTTTTTCTCTTGTATGTTTTAAAATAATTCCTAGATTTTGCTCAGATTTGCCTTTCTTACAATTTATTCAAAAATTCAAGATTAAAGATCATTGTTGTTTTTACAACTATTTTGAAGAAATCTTGTTCAAATTCGACCTAAATCTAATTCGATATCAATAAGCAATATCTAATTGATTGGCACCTGTTTCGACATGTTTTGTCCCAGATTTCACAAGAACCTCATTTCTTTGATGATAAACGCTCTAGAAGCGACAAGTCATCTGATGTCATTTCGGTTATTCAGTTCTTTCAGTTACATTAAGAAAATCAAAGAGACACCTTCTTGAAAACGATAGTAGTCATCTTGTAATATCATCTGGTTGAAAATAATCGACTCAAAAACATGAGGGGCATTGAAATGGAAGAAATAAAAGAAAAATGAAATAATCGCTTTTGTTTTTTCATTAAAACCCCAATAGAATATTCGACCGAATCTTCGGCTGGATAATCGTTTGGCCGAATAATTGAAAAGGTCAATATTCAGTATCCGGTACATCTCTAGTTCATATCTATATCATATATTCATCATCGCATCAAAAAGTATTCGCATGAGTCAAAGCCTTAACCTTCGTAGGTAGCATTTAAACTAGGGATACCGTACGTACTCTTTTAACAGTAGGGGAGAGTGGGGATACTTGACCCCCTTTTTCTTATTTTCACCATATCTTTTTGGAAAAATTTAACAACTTCAAGTTTCTATGCTCCAAAAATTAGAACGATACTTGAACCCGTAAATGAACTAGAAGCATTTCCGTGGGAGTAAAAAAGATTGCGATATTTTTGAAGTTAAGGGAGACTTGATCCTCTATTGAAGGAGACTCGATCCTTTATTCAGGAAGCCCTAATCCTTGGAAAGAAATCAAACAGAACCTCAAGATAGAATGTCAATTGACTATTTTGGTCATGTTTGGTCTCATTTCACAATTTATAACTGTTAGAGGAAGAAAATTCTATAACATTGTCTCAACGCTAATAACATTGCATACTTAAAGGCGCTATTTTCCATAGCTATGAAAAAATTAATTATATTTGCCCTTTGCTTTAGACAATTGTTGTGTAAATATTCGTTATTGGATAAATATTAGTAATTTCGTGATCAGAAATGATCACGATCTATTCAGAAGAAGAATATACCGTTTTTAACTATAGGGATCAATTGTACCCATAAACAGCTTTTGAGCTTTTAGCATAGTTGTTTAGCTCCATTTGGCACATTTTTCTAGAACATTTGATCTTTGTAGGACATTCTAGTTTCGAGATATAGCTAAGGAATCAAGTACCCCCAGGGATCAAGTATCCTCACTCTCCCCTACATGTGGGCGTACTTTTTGTGAAATTTAATTCGTTTGTTTTTTGTTATCATTAAAACAAACTTATTTTTTTCAAATTTATCAATTTCAAGTTCCAAATCTTACATAAGAATTACGAAAGAAATACAACTTACAACAGCTTACTTTCCTGTTTTCAAAATGGCATGTTTCATTCAAAATAAACAGTTTGCGCGATAAACCGGGCTTGTGATATAGCTCAGTTGGCAAGTCTGTTGTCTCCTGAGCCGATGTCCGCGAGTTCGAGCCCAAGAGCCCAATCCGCCAACTGCAACGTTGATAAAGTCGCGAATGCCATATAGATGGTAAAACGACTATAATCGAAACAAAAAAAAAAGGACGAGATAAACGCCTTTAAGTAGGCAATAAATTGCCAAATAGCGAATTGCTTAAATGCGTCGTAGAAATCTAAAATATTGTTTGTTTTAAGGAAATATGTGCGTAGATGAAAAACACTTTTCGAAGTATTTTGTGTGATTTTTTTTTGGTGTCAGCCATGTTTGGTGTGGTTTGCCAGCCTTTCATCAAATATTTATATTCCTTTAAATTAACCAACCAGGTATTCTCAGTTCTTGACTTTTCGCTTTTCAATAGTTCAAGAATATTTGCGAAGAAAATGTATAGTTTTCATGTGAAAAAATTCAACAAATTGGCAGTACTTGAACGACTTAAAATACCTTAGTTTTCGATTATATAACGTTTATCTTTTTTTTTATATAATAATTATTCATACATATGTACTCTTTTTTGCCTTGCAGCATATGGTAACCCTAATTCAAAGTAAAACTTAAAACTAAATAAGTTTTTTTTTTTATTTTGGTATAAATAGCTTTGATTGCGATTGATTCAATGTGATTGATGCGTCAATCAAGTTTCTTCACACAACTTCCACCAAATTGGCGAATTTGAATGACTTTGAATATCTCGGTTTTGAATAATATAAAGTTTTTCCGAATTCTTTTGAGAAAATAAAATCTCAATAAAATCATTTTGGCGTTGTGGGATACGGTAACCCTACATTTAACTAATCTGTAAACAGAAGTGTTTCATTCATTCATGTTTTCGAGTATAAACTGACGGTCAGCCATCATCTACTCGTAATTAAGGCGATGTATGTACGTAGCAACAACACTATTTTTAAAACGCCTGCATTGATGCAAGGAATGCGAAATAATTTTTTTTTAAATTAAAATTAAATGCTGTACATTAAAGTCTTTTTGGTTTTTGTGTAATGTCAAAATCGTGTTAAGGGAGTCGTGATCCTTTCATTAACGAAATTTGATCCTTTATTCAAGGTGCTCTACTGCCGCTGGAAGCATAATTGTCACATGTTACATATTTATATGTAAGGTATTTTGGTGCCTACCGCCTCGTTGCGATGAATATTTTATTGAATTTCATATAAACATGTGTTTTAGAATAAACTTGATGTTTCCATCAAAAAACGGTTAACAACAATTTTAAAATAAGTCCTCTAGACACCAACAAGTAGGAAATTTCAGAATGTAACATGTGACAATAATGCTTCCAGTGGCAGTCTAGACCTTGGTTAAAATAACGCAAAACTCAAAGATAGACGGTTCGTTGAATATATTTGGTCATATAAGTTCTCATTTCACAGTTTGTAAGTGTCAAAATCAAAAAGATTGTATACTACCCTCTATAGTCATTGCATACCTAAATTTTCTTGTTTTTTGATACAAACAGTTTTTGAGTCATATTTGTCCTATGTACTGGTAGCAAATTTCGTGCTACGCAATGACTTCCTATTCTTATAGAATATTCCTATTCTCGCACCATGAAAACTTGAGTAAAGAAAAAAAATGTTTTGAGAAAATAATTTTCTAAATATTGGTAAGAAATAATATTCTGAAAAAATAGGCTCTGATGCATATAAATGTAACTTACAAAATTTTTCTATCCAATTAAGCCATAAAAAAGCTCTTTCGACAATTTAAAATAGAAACACTGATGTTGTTTTTATTTTATACTAGCTTTTTCTTGTTTAAATCAAGACATTTAAAAAGTTTTGCTGGACCATTTATCAAAGCTCTATCATAAATAAAATAAAATTATACACAGCTTGTATCTAACATGGAGGGACATTGGCAAAATTTTCTTTTTTATGTTCGTTATTTTTCAACAAGGTTGTAAAATTCAATTCTTACCAATGGTTGCCGAAGATCTCGTACATTGAAGTTGCATCTTCATTACTTTCATTACTATTTTTGTTAGAACTTAAGTATTTTTTCAAGTGAGGTGAGCGCAACGACCTTTCCATTATTTTCCATGAATTTATTATGATTGTATATTTGTCAAATTTGGATGTGGGGTTGACAAACTTCAGCCAAAAGTCATTCGAATAACTTGAAAAATGTGTAGTAATGAATCAAACTTCCGCTTGAAAATTCTGAAAGGCTGGTGCGAAATTAGGATTGGATAGAAATTAAAACATAGTTGAATCAAATATTTTCTTTTTCTTTTGAAACTAGGTACAATAAGTTTAAAACAGCTAGTACATCTCCAACGAGCATAAATCAACAGAAATCCTTCCCCTATTATTATTTAATTATATAAAAGCGATTCTGACTTAAATATGGCAAATTTACTTCAACATATATCAGTGATATGTCCATCGATTACTGGTATTGTTTGTGTCTTATATCAAATGAATTATGCTGAGTATATCAGTACAATTAAAGATTTTCGTGCTGACTTTTTTTTAATCATTTATTTGAAACGGCTCAGTTGCTTTCGTGAGCTCGACCGAGAAGGTTCATTTCATTTGTTAGCTCCGTGTGCGGTTGTGAAATTGGTGCAGTACCAAGTTGTTTTCCGGAAACTCAGATTTGACGTGAATGTGTCCGAAAATCTTGTTAAAAAGAAGTTGCTAAGGAAAGAAGAGCTGATGTGATGTATTAAGGCCTCAGCAAAATTGATATCAGAGAGTGCGGAGAAATGAATGAAAATGGCGACAAATTTTCGGAGGACACAGGCAGGGACCAGAACTGTGCATGGGAATTTTCAGTTTCCTTTAGTAAAAGGGGTTGACGTTGTTTTTTCTTTGGAAAAAGTGTTAAAGTGAAAGATGGGTGAAATAAATAAGTGACGTGAATAAGTGAAGTCAATTTGTTTGATGCTTTGCCTAGAAGTGTTGATAAAATGTTCGTTCGAGGAGTAACAGAGCGCAGGAAATCTGTGTCAGTGAGGGGAAAAGTTATCATCTGCGGACTTATCAACTTTTGATGTTTATTGACCGAGAATTTGGTGAGCCCGTTCCATTTCTATGTATTTATTGTGGTTTTTTTCCCAATTCCTTGTAATTGATCCCTGTTGCACTCAGCATAAAATTTTGAAAAACCATGTTCAGCTCTAAATGTTATATGTGTGAGTTAAACTCTTGCCTTGATGAAGCGTTAGCATCTTGAGGCCTACTTTGATGATTTTATCCGTTTGCGTTTGTTTATTTTTGCTTTGTCGGTTATGCGAGTCCGTTAGCATCGCCTATATATATTTGAAATGCGACGGTGTTCGAATGTTCATTTATTGGTTTTTCAAATTTATTTTTGAAGTTGTCAGAATTTGCCAGAAAGATTGTTTTTTAAGGTTTTAGAACTTTTAAATTAAAACAAAATCATAACACAAAAATTATCACCAAATGAGCTCTGATAGATAAATATGTTTTATCATAATTATTTTATTTTTTCCTGACTGAACAACATAGCCGATCCTTTTTTCTGTTCAATAATGAATCCAATCAAATTTATTGATAGCGTTCTTTAAATCCCATTTCTGCGTTTACTCACGCCATTGATTTAATTTACTTTGCATCTAACTTCTTTCTGTTTTCATTTGTACTAGTGAAAATTATGTTCTATCGTGACCCATTCAATTAACTACAACTAATAATGAATGAATGATTATATTTATATTGTTACTTATTTTTTCTCTTCAAATTATATACACTGTGTTTGCTTTAGACTTAAATATTGATTTCTTCTAATTCAATGGATAATCATTTTTAAAATAGATTTATGTTTTAAGTTTGCCATCATATCAATCCCGAGAAGGAATCATCAAGCTTAACGGTCATACGCAAAGGAATTTCTTAGTAAATATTCAACGAGAAGTTACCCTGGGTGTGATTTTTTGCAATACTACATTTTTTTCCTACATAGTTTAAAATTGTCTAGCATAAATATAAAAATAAAATTTCTTTCAAGTCTGCATCCTTTTATTGAAGTTTTTTTTTTTACCCTATTCAACTGTATATTTATTAAATATTTTGTATAATTTTCCTTTTCAACAGATATCATATAAATTTTTATTATTTCATTATATTTCTTTAGGAGGAATGCATCTGGGGATAACCCAAAGAAATTATTACAAGCGGCACGGGTAGCCGGCCATTGTAGGTTTCTGAGGGTTGGATGCCTTCCTTCGACGAACCATCGGACCGTGGAAGCCCTAGAAGAAATTCGAAGGCCAAGCCACACAGCCATAGGCAGGACCTTGCTACCGATGGGGGAACCATACATACATACATACATACATTTATTTGAAACGGCTCAATCCATTAGGTTTAAGGAGCCAATATTGAATTTGTTTTTGCACTGTTTGTGCTGACTAATGAAAAATGAAGATTCAATCAGATTCCTCAAATAATTGAGTTTTTTTTATTTTACGGAAATTGAAGAAAAAATTGATCAAGATTATGTGGATGGCATCTCTGATCAACACTTTCTGCGATTGAGAGGGGCCAAGTGGTTTTGTAAAAAAATCAGGTCAAAGAAAAAATCTGAATATTTCAGAACACAACTGCATATACAAAGCAAGGTTGCCGAAAAATATTCCGTGTATTTGACAAAAAAATTCTCGAATTCTGCGATTTGAACCTAAAATTCTGTGATGGTTTCCTGTGACGCTTTTTCTATAAAGTTCATAGACAAATAATGTCAAACATTTAAAAAAATGGAATTTTCTGACAGTTTTATTTGAAAAAAGTCAATTTATATTACAGTGTTTTCATACTTTCATGAATTGTAGAAATTAAAAGTCGAAAATGATAAATATAAAAATATAATTTTGGAAATCTGTACAAGACTTAAAAAATCTATGAATTCTGTGAAAATTTTAAAAATTCTGTGATCCGTGGCAGATTCTGTGACGAAATTTTGCTCAAAATTCTGTGATAACACAGATTTTTCTGGGATTTCGGCAACCTTGATACAAAGGCGAAATACTGGTGCTGCCCTTATGCTACAAAAGTGAGCTTCTTCTTGGCTGGTCTGTAGTTCATATAAAAAAAAATTATTTAAATATCATGTGAACTGCACCAAAGATTTACATCCGTTAAATGGGTTTAACTATTTTAAACAACAAAACAAACAGAAAATCAGGACAAATCCTTAATAATAAGGACACCTGGCACCTCTGACAAATTTCTGAATAAACTCAGAGTGTGGCTCCCGTTTTCTCGTTAAGTGCCCATGCCCATAACGTACATTTTGGAAAAAAAATTCTAAAATAAAATGAAAGTTTACTTTTAAAATATGGCATTATCATGTTAATGTTATACTCTAACGATTGGCATATTAGAATAAATATTTTTAAAATATTTTGTGAAATTATTTATCGGCTATATCGGTGAAATTTATATTCTTTGAGAAAGAATATTCAAGAATTGAAAGATTATAGACGGATAGAAGATTAGAATAAGATGAAAGATGTTGAAAATTGAGCGGAAGGGTAATTTTAATTTGAAAACTTTTCATCACCGTTCGTTCGTACTGCAAGTTTCCGCTTGTGGGACGAACCACGCTAGGCCTACTATTGTGTGGTGGTTGCTACAATTCTATCTGTCTCAACCACTGCAAGGTAGTAGGCCCGTGAGGAACAAATCGATGAAATGTGATGAAAAGTTTTCAAATTAAAATTACCCTTCCGCTCAATTTTCAACATCTTTCATCTTATTCTAATCTTCTATCCGTCTATAATCTTTCAATTCTTGAATATTCTTTCTCAAAGAATATAAATTTCACCGATATAGCCGATAAATAATTTCACAAAATAAAATTTACGGTGATTAACTCTTCATTTAAAAATATTTTTAAAATATTTTCTTCATGTGGGAACATTTTCGAAGTGCTTCAAAGGAGCTTCAATCTATAATACAAGTCGGATTCGATTCTACGTTCCC
Organism: Uranotaenia lowii; assembly: GCF_029784155.1. Classification (NCBI taxonomy): domain Eukaryota; kingdom Metazoa; phylum Arthropoda; class Insecta; order Diptera; family Culicidae; genus Uranotaenia; species Uranotaenia lowii. The sequence goes on along the minus strand of NC_073692.1, from coordinate 241,558,901 downwards.
CCTCATATTTTTTCGGTGCGGTAAACGAGGTAAGTATTATACCCACGAAAACTTTTTTTTGACTTTTCTGAATGTGAAAAAGGTTTAAAATGTTTCTTAAAAGTACATCTATAGTAGGGGAGATGGGGGCATAATGGCCACCTTAAGGAAAACGGTTATTTAACCATAGAAAATAGCTATAATATGGAGGTTACATTATTGTTTCGTGTTCAGACACTTGAAAAGCCTATTCCCTAACGGGCTGAAACGTGAAAAACTAGATAAAAACGTTACAAAATGCATTTTAAAAAATTTTGCCAAAAGCTGAAAACCAGCCACTGTGGAGGCATAATGAGAACCCCCCCTGAGGCAGTATGAGCACCATTAATCAGAGCAAGATGTGCGTTTTTGCCGGGGAATCTAGCAGCGAATTCAATTCGATGAAGTCAGGTGAGTCGTAGATTCATCAAACAAAGCAATAACAAAATAATCTAGGTCTGTTTGTAGAATACAAACAATTCACGCATTCTCATACATTAAGTGCTTTGTTCGGAGGATGATGCTACTAGCCGTATAATCTATTATATAAAATTCTCTTGTAACGGTGTTTGTAGTACTACTCCTCCGAAATGACCAAAACGATTTGAATGAAATTATTTTTCGAATATTCTGTAGCCATGCGAATCGGTTTATATCGAATAAAATTAACAAAAAGTCACCTCAATTGTCCGTAATAATTAAATTTGTAGTTTTTTGAATCAAATAAAAGTCATGACATCCATTTTTTCGAGATTTTCATTACTTTGGGCGCCGGGCGGGTGGTTTGTTATTCGTCTCTATGGTCGAGGCGTCGCGAACAAACGTCGTGAGAGGATAGTAACCAGGGCATAGCATACTGGTTAGTGGGAAGATTTGGGCGCCTATTTTTCAACCAAGCATACTTTCAACGCACGTGGCGGCGATATCTAGCCTAGATGTGTTTTTTTCTTCTTGATTCCTAGCTGATTTGTACAGCACAAATGAATAAATGAAGCCTAGATGTGACCCAGATTGATAATTTACCGATCAAATCAAAACCATTAAAACGGTTTTATATATTAAAACTGTTTTGATTTCACGTTAATTGAATCAGCAATGGTTATCTAAAAAACATGAATTTGATACTGCTTTGATTGAATAATCCAATACGCCTAGAAACATTTTTCGAACATGTACAAATGTGTTTAACTGAAGATAAATCACGCGCCTTTAAATTTACAGAACAACAACAAAATCCGTTGAAAATGAACAGACACATGTACTGAACAAGAGCCTGTCCTTTGAGAAGGATTAGGATTGATGTTTATTTAAAGGCCGAATGCAAAGAATTTTTTGCAACCATATGTGTAAGTTATCAATCATCTAAGAAGAACTTCCAGTTAAAAGGTACACTAGAGCGAATGCAAACGTTCAAAATTTACATAAAATGTATACATTATTTCTTCATTTATAAATGGTTGGGCCCAAATAAACAATCTGACTAAACAAACTCAACTTTTTTTTTTAATTATTTGCCGAAAAACTGTTTACAGGTTCATTGTTTTCATACCCGGTTTTCCTCTATTGAGAGTTTCGATTTTCAAAAAAAAAAAAACACTTTTTTTAAGGTTTTGAGTTATATCAGTATGAAATTTTCCAGAAGATGATATGAACTCATGAAACCATCGTAGCCTGAACAGATTATTTCTTTTCGAACTATTTAGTTTTTTTAAAATCTGCTTTTGAATTAAATGTTATTGAATCTTGAAAATATTACATAGTCTTAAATCAAATCGCAGACCCCCACCAAAAATGTTCAGAAAATTTTGAAATCAGAACATCATTTCGATCTTCAATTAAAAACATATTTTTTTCTATTTTTAATACCTATCGTTTCCTTGATTCATTGGGTTAAAGTTCATAGGAATGTAATTTGCTTTTTTTTTGCATTAATCAATATAAAAAAAGTAGATTGCAGTATACAAGATCGCCAGATTTAATGCCATGGCAAATGCTGTTTGGGAACACATCAAGTTGAAATGTGTCATATCTATAAGTTCGGTATCTAGAAAAACTTTTTGAACATGATTTTGGTAAAAATATGTATATTAATTCAAACTACTTCGAGGGGTGAGGATGGTAAACGAAAAGCTGCCCCAAAACTAATTGGGAGCTAAAAGCACTGCCAGATCCCAAACACTCAGAAAATTATCCCAATATTCAACATTTTATTTTCATAAAGTTTCATATGCAATAAAATACAATAAATGAGGATCTTTTGATTTCGATTTAAACCTTAATGTTATTTCGAAAAAAGTGGAATAAATCAACGAAATGGTATACAATAAATGAAACATACATATTAAACCAGGTATGTCAAACTGGGGGTTCGCGGACCGCATGCGGCCCGCAGCCTTGGTCAATGCGGCCCGCGTAGCCCCGTCTTAAGTTATCACAAAATTCCCTACTACACAGAAGTACACTGGCTTTCCTGCCACAAAATATTAAAAAGATTTTTTTTTGCTAAGAGAGGAAATAATATTATTTTAGGAAATGAAATATTTTCAATGCGGCCCGCACACTTAAACGAGTTTGACATGCCTGTATTAAACACATACAATTATTTATGGAAAAAGTTACAAAAAGTGATTTTTTTTCTGCAATAGGCTTGCAAGTTGGAGGATAACATCGAACTGAAACAATAAAACCATTTTGCGACAAGAACTTGAAACCTGACCATTCGTTGATATACAAAAAATCTGAATGAAAGAAGAGTTAATAAAAAAGTTTTCATGAAAGTTGCATGTAAGATTTATTGAAGGTTATTTATTTGTTTATTGAAGAAAAGACCCGTAGAACTGAATTAAAATTGTTAGGTTTTATTTCGATAGAATTAAGCGGAACAATTCGAGTAAACGGAAATGAGGGAAATTTAAAAAAAAACTAGAACATGTTCACAAAAGCGAAACGATTAACAACTCAATATTTCATAAATTTTAAAAGTTAATCAGCGACGAAAAAATGGAAAATGGACGCCAAATTTAACAGGGTAAAACGAAGTTTACCGGGTTTGCTAGTGTAACAATAAAAAAATCGATCATGAATTGTGAATGGAAAAAAATCACCTCAAACAGAAATCTAACTCTAGTCTTTTGATTACCTCTCCGACACCTTACCAATAGGCTAAATTGTCGGATGAAAACTAGTCAAGGTGTGGCGCTATAAATCAATTTTAATTCGCTGCTAGATTCTACGGCAGAAAATGCTCATTATGCCTCGATAATATGGTGCTCTATATGCCCCTAGTCAACAAATTTTAGTAAAAACGTGTTTTAAAATTGATAAAAGTGAAAAATCAAAAATTTTATGATGGTAAAAATTGAGAAACAATGTGTACATCATGTTGCAGTGCGTACATTATAGATCAAGGTTATTTTAAGATCATAAGAGCTTATTTCGTGGTGCTCAAAAATTATAATATTTTCGTGACTTGAGAACCAAGCTAGTTTTTTTTAAATATCTCTGTAAAGATGATAAGGAGATTCCTTTTTTTGTGAAAAATTAATACTATAGGAAGTACGAAACAAATCCTCATGAAAATTTATTTAATAAAATACGCACTTTCGTAGAAAAGCGTAGTTCTCATTATGCCTCGGGTGCTCGTTATGCCCTCATCTCCCCTACCGTTTATAATTCGATAGAAATAGGATGCATGCGCACTGAAAATTCAACTTTTAACTTTCATTAAATTTACTCTGAATATTTTTTCTTGCATATTTCCTTCAAATGATGGATGCACTAACAAACAATTATCTCACACAATTTGACATCTCTATTTGAGACTTGAGATACAGCAATTATACGAAAATCGAACTTTTAGCATTCGAGCTGAAATATCTTAGAAATCACGCAACGCTCATTGCTAAAATTTTTACAGTGAGTTCTCAAACATTAAAAAATTATGTGTAGGATTTTTGAAAAGTTGTATCGGTTGGGTCAAAGATTACAATTTCTATAGGATTTCAAACGATAATTTGCAACTGAAAATAATATTTTAAAGAAAATCAATTTTGATAACTTTGTTTCTAAGAATCATGAGATTCTGATTTAAAACCACGAAGAAATCATCTGATTAACTGATAGGGTTTTATCAGAAAAATTATCATGAAAATTGCTAATCAGGGAAGCAAAACAATCCAAGTTGTGGAAATTGCGTGGAAAATCTTGGACTTCAAGTGTAAATTTAATAATTTCGGTCACGAGATATAGGAATCAAATATCCCTTCAGGGATTTTGTATCAACATTCTCCCTTATTGCTTGCATGTTGTGCTCACATGCCTTTAGCTTTCGGGAAGCATGTATGTATGTCAATAATGCATGAAATGCTGTAAAAATGTAGTTTTTAATATTTATTTCTGGAAAAAATTAAAGTTGATATAAGGATAGATATTTAAATCGAAACTCTTCATCCTCATTTGCGAATCACATAGCCTTTTGGGATTGTGTAAACAAAAAGGTTTTACCCCCTAAATTACACATCCCGGATTGCCAACTTCCGACGAGACAAACTAAGCACACGATAAATCCCTTTCGCCAAAATCACTAAGTGCCGCTAACACGTGGCTCGCTGAAATTAATTTCCCATTTTCAGGAAATGGATTTAAAGCAATCCCTTTTCCCTTCCACCGTACGCTTCTTCCCAGAACGTAGAAAAACCATTCATTTCAATTCCATTCCTCATCCTTCCTGAATTGTCAAATTCTGATTCGGAAAGGCATCAGTTTAAGTGTATTAAGTGTTTTCAATCCCTGGTCCCCGCTTGTTGCTTGCTGATGCTGTTTGCTGCAGGCGGAAGGCGAAAGTAGTCGGGTAGCGAAGAGAAACAATGTAATTAATGTACATTTGAAAAACGTTAGTCAAGCCAAACATAGGATTACTGTTTACCTTCTTCGAGTTTGTGTTACTGACTCAGCAAACAAACAACAGACAGACACACAGATTCACTGCTTCATCGAGTGTTTGCTGCTTTCTTATGAAAGGGAACTTGTTTGGGCATTTTTTTTTCTTTTGAGCAGACCCACCCCCGTGAATTTATTCCCCTCGTGGATTCAAATTCAATCATTTTCGGAATTATTTTTGTGTTTCGGTATTGACATTATTTGCAGTTATTTGTATTAACATCAAAAATTTTCATTCCTCTTTTTTAATCATCCTTTTTTGTTTTAAAAGCGATAAAGCTTTGTTGCTGTGGACACTAATCCTCCTTCTAAGAAAAATACGAGAAGAAATGTAAGAGAATTTTCACGTATCCAGCTCATTTGTTGATTATTCTTTCGCGGTTTGATTGTCGCTAACAAACCCAACTAAAACCTCTTCTTTTGAAGGTTTCAAGGGAGTGCTGATGACGGCACCTGTCTCTGACAGAGCAACAATATTTTCGTTGATTGTGCGACAGGGAATATTAAATCATCTCTAAATCATAACGTGTCTAATTTGTTAATTACGCAAACCGCACTACGAGAATCGCAACAAGGAGCAATCGACGTGTGTATGCAGAGGTATGTTTTTCTCAATTTGGCTCAAAACCGACAAATATCACAACGAGATAAGCTTTTTCTCGGAACGCTACTGAAATAAATCGGGTGTGTCGTGGCTTCCGGAATATGCGACTATTCGCATGTACGAGTGTATGAGATAAAGCTTATGATTGCAGCTCATCAGGCGTCAATCGAACACACATTCGGTCCCCAAAAGCCACGTTGATGTTTGTTGGTTTTGCTAAAACCGACATGATATCCTATCGTATCTTTCTGTTCTAGTTCCACCTGAGAATTCCCGATAGGTGGTGAATTCTCGTCGCACAGGAGCTAACGTTTACCTGAACAAAAATTATAGTAGCTAAGTTCTGATAGTGCATCATTCTATTTAAGGTGTTTTCATATACTTTTAAGGGAAATTATGATATATTCTAGGATTAGAAACAACAGGTTTCAATTAATATTCTAGTTTGCCGAAAGTACTTCGTGTTTGGTAGTTTTAGATTTTATTAGTTTAGTTTCGCTATAATTGCACCGGTGAACAAACCTTTCAAAATCTGTTTTTTTTTCACGTATATATGTTCCACTTCTTTTTGTTGAGACTCACTTATACAGATGACTTGTAGGAGTTGTAATATCAGTTGAAGAGCATCGTATGATTCCATACTATTTCATTCATTTCAACTAGTTAAGGTGATATCAATCGGAAAGCATCAACCTGACTTATGAAGCTACAAAAGCACCCTCTCAGTTTTGTTGTGCATTTCGAAGTTAAATGTGTTATTAAGGCCACAAAAATAAATATCGACACCTTTCAATGGATAGCGGATGAAGCACGTGACCTGGTTTGGCTTAGGGTGCACAAAGCTTAAGCCATTATTGAAGTAAATCTGATCATTACCAGCCGTCTGGGGAATGTTATGGTTATTTCAGCTCTTAACCTCAAAGCATCATACTTATTAAATTGGTGGCAATGGAAATTATACCGATACAGAGGACCTTGCGAAAACCAGACTTGATCTTTTCTATCACCCCTAAATTTTGGCTGTACGGAAAAGCATGATTGAAGGTGGTGCATTACTTTCGCCACGTGCCTGGGTGTGTGGCTCGAGGGTGAAAATACATCAGTCAGATAAACACACGTGCCGTCGTTGGCTGGATTATGCAGTTCAGTACCATTATGATTTGATTGATGGTCGATCTTCAAAGTGAAAGATTCAAACGGAAAGGAGAAAGAAAAAGAAGTTCGTTTTGGGCTTTTTAAAATTCCCACAGCTTCACAACTTGAGGTGTGAGAATACTGTTGGAAAAAACTTACTTTTCAAATAGACACTTACTACTGCAGTTTGAGGAATCTGGATTTTACTCCTCAAAACGGTATTAGTGCAATACTTGGGTAACAGCAAATTGTTTGGGATATAGTTTTTACGACTAAATTAGGCGAAACCGTTTAAAAATATATATGCTGAGAGATATGCCTGTTTCTATAATATTTTGTAATTTCTATACTCATTACCTGGCCCGTGCGAAGGACGGTTAATCACAAAACAAAATTATTGGGTCATTTAAAACAGTTCAGGGTGTATTTTTTCTGTGCTATTAGTTGAAAATTAACAAGAGATTTACTCTTTTCCATCGAAATATCATGAATTTATTTTTGCTATGTTCCTCAAAACACTCTGTTTCGACCGGTACTATTAACAAGGCTGCCGAAATCACAGGAAAATCTATAGTTTCACATAATTTTGAACATATTGTCATCACAGAATCGAATCTGTGTCACAGAACACAACATTTGGAAATATTCACAGATTTCACAGAATTTTGGAATTTTGAATGGATTTCCAAAATTATTTTTTTTTGGCAAATATAAAATTTAGATTTCTTACTTGGAATTTGAAAAGTATAATAAGATTGGAAATATCAATGGATTTTTCTCAACTGAAATGTAAAATTTACCTAATTTGTCATCAATTATCAATGAAATTAATGGAATTGGCATCACAAAAAACTGTCACGAATATTTTGGGTAAGATCACAGAAGTCAGATTTTTTTTTGCTCAAAAAACACCGATTTTTTTCGGCAACTTTGACTATCATGAAGAATGAATAATCCCCCAGGGATTAAAATCACAATGACCTCATAAAAAAACAACGTGTTAAAATTAGATAAAAAATTGAGTATTCCAAACAACTTTCAATAAGAAATCAAAACTGACAACTGAAGGAACATTCCTTCTGTGTATTTAGAATGAAGCGTTTATCAGACAATATAATTGATAGGGCTGATGCGTAACCCTTCGTTTCATGAAGTAACAAATTTTCAAAAATTAATGTATGAAAAAAGTGAAAAATCGTATTTTATTTTAATTTTTGTTTCTTGATGTACTCATCATTTCCAACCGTTAAAATTGATTTTTAAGGAAAAATTAAAAATCATGAAATTAAGGGTTAAGATTTTTCGATAAATGACGTAATCTTCTTGTGGCGTATTAGGGAAATTACTTTGAAGAAAGCTAAATTGAGGCCCTCAGAGCCAAAGGTATATAAGAGCGAAAATGGAAAATTTACAGTTTATAATGCCAACCGATTTTTCAATTTTCAAACTTTGTTTGGTGATTTTTTCAGATTTTCAGATATATGAAAATTGGAATAACACAACCATTTGAAAGCGTTTTTTCTAGAAATTTCTATTACGCACATATCGCTTCGGCACCAAGGGTCCAAAAACAAGCTTGTTGATCATATCAATGATTTGTTGTATCGTTATATTCATAATTTTGATAGTATTTACCAATTTTACTATTGTCCAAATGTGAATAAATAACACTTATCTAAAATCGGACATTTTTGTTTTGTTTCATTCAGAAGTCGCTATCAATGTTCTCATGTTGTATAACAATGTTATCAATTGACGAGATATCAATTAAAATCATCCGAAAAGGAAAAGGTTTGAATATGATTATGTTTACATTAAATAAAAAACAGTGACAGAATCGTGTCAAAAAAAGGTGACAAAATTGGGGATAGACAAAATCGGGGGCAGACATAATCGGTGCGTGACAAAATCGGGGATTCACTGTATATTTTATTTTATTCAAAGCTGTCAGTAGGGGAGAATGAGGATACTTGATCCCTGGGGATACTTGATTCCTTAGGTATATCTCCAAACTGGAATGTCGTACAAAGATCAAATGTTCTAGAAAAATGTACCAAATGGAACAAAACAGCAATGGTTGAAGCTAAAAAAAATTTTAACAAAATAAGTTTTTGGCTTATTGAACTTTGTTTGAAAAATTTCACAAAATGTGACTTGAAGATCTTTTTCCATCATTTTAAAATATTCCTAACATGAAAATATTATAAAAAAAAATATTTATTCCAATACATCAATCTTTCGAGTGTAATATGAACTTCAAAATACAATATTTTCAAAGCGATGGAAAACTCCGATGGAACTTTTTTCAGAAAAAGTTTTCTAAAATGTTGATTTTGGGTAGAACTGATCCCTAATATATGGGTACAATTTATCCCAGTATATTCTTCTTCTCAATGGATCGTGGTCTTTGCTGATTACGAGATTACTAATATTCATCCAATAGCTAATATTCATCCATCAATTATTTGAAGAAAAGGGCTAAAATAATTGATTTTCTCTTGTTTATAAAAAAACGCGCCCGTAAGTATGCAATGTCATAAGGGTTGAGATTAAGCTATAGATTTTTTTTCTGACAATTATAGATTGTGAAATGCGAACAAACATGACCAAAATAGTCAATTAACATTTTATCTTGGGGTTTTGTTTGATTTTTTCCATAGATTAGGGATTCCTGAATAAAGGATCAAGTCTCCCTTAACTTCAAAAATATCGCAATTTTTTTACTCCTACGAAAATACTTCTAGTTCATCTACGACAGCGGTCGGGGAACCGGGGTAAATTACCCCAAATGGGGAAAAGTGAAATTCTTGGGGGTATCAGGGAATATTTTGTGAATGAAAAGTGTATATTTTCATTTTGCAATTTATGAGCTTGTTGGTTTTATTTCGAAAGTAAAGAATTTAGCGGTATATGCTAAAGTGAATATTACGGCATTCAAATAACACGCTTTGAGAGCTCGCTCAGTGATTAGGGATACGTTTTTTTGCACTTCGTCATGGGGTAATATCATCTTAAATAAAAATGTTTTGGGGTAATGATTCTACGGGTTCAAGTATCGTTCTAATTTTAGGAGCAAAGAAACTTGAAGTTACACGCTGTCAGAAAATGTAAAAGAGTGCGAGTTGGTACATTTTTCTAAAAAGATATGGTGAAAATAAGAAAAGGAGATCAAGTATTCCCACTCTCCCCTAATTATAAATAATAAAAAATTACTTAAGATGTTTTTTATCTTGGGAGTTGTCAAGAATCATCTATCCGACGATGTATAAGTATGTTAGGGTTCTATGAAAATTTGATCGCCATCCCGAATTTCCCGGTAGAAAAAATCTTACTTTAAAATATGAAATTAAGTTTTGGTTCTGCCTCGCTGTATCACATTTCTCACTCTCTCTCGGTTCAATTTTTAAACTCAAATTTAAGTTTTCCTCTCGTATATTTGATTATCATTTTCATAGAACATACTTTGTCTCTCAAAAACCTAAGTTCTACAGTATATTAGAATGAAGATTAAGATTATCTGAATGTGCGTTTTGGGTCATATTGACCCGAACTGGCCGAACAGCTTGTAACGTTAAGCAAAAAAGGAAAATTATGTAAACCTACCTTTAGGCGTTTTTCTTCGATATGTTTAACAATATGAAGAACATAGTAAGTTGCTATCGGTAAATGAAAATGATGAACTTTTCATTTACCGTGGTTGAAAAGGAATCTTTCGATTGCTTTGATTCAGTTGAATCATTCAACCAAGTAGGCTTACAACACAACACAAAGAAAAATGTTATGAGCTAGCTGGATTTTAATTCAAATCACAGCAACTGTGCAACATTTTTTCTCTATTTATTCCATTTTAACGGAACTTGGTTGGTTTGCCTATGGATTGTTAAATTTAAAAAAATCTTTTTTTTTTAAGTTTTGTGAAAGAAATAGAATTGAAAAACAGATTGTTAAACTTAACCAAAAATCCATCAAAACTACAGTCGCAAAGCATATCGATACCATCATCCTGCTCATAAAGGATTTTTCAATCCGGGAACTTCATAAAATATTTTCAATTAATTTTCAAATCCCAATATAATTAAACTTGAACCATTCTTGTCAACGAGATTCTTCCTCTCCACAAACTCTTCAAGATGGTATTACTTTATGAATTCAAGGGATGATGGTAAGACTTAATTGAAGCAAGATACATAGGAAGTGAAGGCAACGAAACATTTGTTTCGCTCGTTCCAGAGTTGGACGGTTTCCTCGAGAAGAAAACAGCATCTGTCCTGTTCAACCAGCTCACGTACAAATAAAAGAAGAAAGCAACTGGATTTAGCACAAATCTACCGAGTTCGCATTTATGGAATTATTGTGTCATATCCAGCTAGTGGATTGCAAGAAATGAATCTGCAGCATGAGAGGAAAGAATGATTAATTCTTTCTTTTTTTTTTAGAAAAGATTGGGTAAGTAAAATGTCGGACCATACAACGTAACATTTGATTCTAAATTATACAAAAACCCTAAGTTAGAAAGTGTTAGAACTCAGATTGGAAATTTGAAATTGAAATTTACCTATACTATTTTATTTTATTCAGAAACCATTAAGCCGGAACAAATTTTAAATCCTTCTTTTGTCACTCAAAGTTGGAACATCAGGGGGGGGAGGGGGGGTAAAGGGTGGACAATCAAGAATAATGCGCAAAACAAATAAATTGGAATAAATTGCACGATTGTTTGTATGCCATAAAAGTGCATACTATTTCATTGCACAAAACCTAGAAATCAAGTAATTTTTTATCGAAAAATTCAATAAAATTAAGAATTTGAAAGGTGAAATAACTGCTATTTTTCAAAATTTGTTTCTTAGTCTTGTAATGTTTCGGATATTTGAGTTCTTTTTTCGAAATTTACTTAAAATACTTCAAACTTTGATTATTCCCCTCTTCGGGTTTTTTGTAAATTTCGAAGAGGGGGGGTCGACAAAAGCAGAAATTGATCACTTTCTCGTAGGTGATGGAAAGAATTAGAGAAACTTGAGGTATCAAAGAACGAAGCCGTAAATATCGGCTCACCGGCAGTACTTGAACCTGCAATCTCCGCTTCAGTACAACCAGTGAGCCGTTGTATCTTTTTCGAAAAATTCATGATATATACGGCTTATGTTCTTGCGAGCTTTGACACCTCATGTTTCCCTAATTCTTTCCACCACCTACGAAAACGTGATTATTTTCAGGTACGAAGATGTACCAAGCGATTTCATAAGATTAGTATTGGTGCCAAATACACATATAAATGTGAATTTTTAATTTAAAATGACCCAGTATCCTTTGACCAACTCTAGTTTACATGAAATGACGATTTTATTTTTTTAGATGAGATTTTATATTGAGCATCGTGTGTGTGCTTTTTGAAGATGTCTTATACAAACTAAGTATGTTTTACAAATTCAAAAAGTTTCTATTTTCGCTGACATAAAACAAAAACTTGAATACAAATCTGGCTGAAAAGTTGTACCAAATACCCTCCCAGGCCAAGTTTGATGCTCTGTATCGCGCAAATCGAGAGAATAATGAAAATTCATCTGGCAGCAGTTCGGCTACGTTTTCTATCGACGAGGCAGTAACAGCCACAGAGACAGTGAAACGGATAGAACAACGACATCCACTATACTTGATGGGTCCTGCTATTGGCGTGGATTGCTTACTGGAAGAAGAGCTACGTCATCTTACCGGATTTAAACACCAACAATTAGAGTATATCTTCTCCCTTGGCGCTTAAATATTCAGATGATGATTGGCCCTCAATGTGTTTGTCGCTTAAAAATCAGCTTCAACTGACGCTAGTTAAGATTAAGATGAACTTCAGCTATAAATTGCTTGGCATCCTCTTTAGTATATCTGAACAAGTAGCTCAACAATGTCGTAGATTCGATAGACTTTTGGAATCTAGGAGCAAAAGGCAGTCATCTGTATCGACAGTGATTAATTGTACAGAATTTGCCATACAGAAATCAATCGATGTAAGAAAACAACAGGTGACATGGTCAACGTACAAAAACAGAAATTTAAGACATTGATCGCCATCGATGAAAATGGACTGATCATTTTCGTTAGCCCTTTGTTCGGTGGCTCGGCAACAGATGACAAAATTGTTGAGCAATGCGGAATTTTGGAACTTCTAGAAAAAAAATGACTATGTGCTGTCTGACAGAGGTTTCGAAATCACTGATCGAATGGCGGAACAAGGAATTATTCTCAATAAACCTCCACCAAAAAGATCCGATCAGCTGTCCGAAGAAGAAGTTGCTACAACACGAGCAGTAGCTAGTCGTAGAGTTAAAGTAGAACGAATCATTGGACTAGCTAAAGATAATCGTGTTTTATCCCATGTAATGAGCAACAATCTTTGCTCAAGCTAGTGCTTTGCTGTTTCGACAGCGATGATCACGTGGTGGATGTTGGAGGCTGTTATTCTCGATGAACGTTGCTGAAACCATTCAGAACTTCCCGCTTGTAGAGTTGTTCGTTTCTCAATGTTGTCAATCTGCTCTATCGAAGCTTGGACAGCGAACTTTGTAAATTCTTGGGATGGTCTAGCGGATTGTTGAGTTCCTTTACCAAACAGCTCATCAATGGTCTTGATGCTCAAATCTTCATCCGTCAGTTTTGGTGGTTTGTGCCAAGACTGCAGCTCCACGGTGCATGACTGCCCAGCAAAAACCATGCCTGTAAAATTGCTGATTAGTATTCGAATATAAATAATAAAAAAAACTCAATTTGTTGCCAAATAGCACTCAATGCAGAGCAATAGAGCAGCCACATGCTTGCAGGCGGACGAATTGCCTTTTCCTGCTGGGCAAGAGCAAGTGCTTTTTGTAACAGCGTTTGCTGTTATTTCAGCCATTACCCGGTAGATCACACAGTTTTTCATGGCAGCTTTGCAGAAGCCACGAATTTGGAATCCGTTTGCAGTCTGGAAAAATAATATTGTAGAATGATTTTCTCTGTCTATTTCATTACTCAATTCATACCCTAAGATTTTTTCCTGTTTTGAATTCTGTTGCATTTCTTTAAACGCATTCGAAACCTACCATGCCGAAAGCGACTTGGCGAAAGTGTTTGGCAACCAACAGCTCTCGCCCTTCAGTGAAGCTGTGCTCAGCGTTCCTAACATAGAATGCAAGTAACTTCACAGAATTTGTATATTATCTATTTACAAACCTTTTCTGAAGAACTTCCTTCTTTTCCTGTGGTTTAAGCTCCAATAGAAGCGAGTTTGTTACGCAAATCCTTTGTGTTCATTTTGACTAGAAGTTAAACTAAACTTGAATGTTTATGCCTATGCTAACAGAAACAATGTTTTGCTTGATATTTTTCATGGATATGCTGATCACAGAGATGCCAGGTGTATTTTTCAAAATCAGGACACCACGATGAACAAAATCAGAACGGTGTCTTGAAATTCAAGACGAATCAAAATAAAAACAAAACACCTGGCATCTCTGATCATGAGGTGTGACATTTTAAATTCCTGGCAAAAAAAAAAGAAAAAAACATGAGGTTTGACAGCTCTGAGCGCTAATGGCGATACCTTACGGGAAAATAGTTTCATCCAGTGATCCAAACAGCGCCTCCCTTGTCTTTAATAAAGCATTTTGGAATCTAGAGTTTCAGTGATCAAACGGTTTCTTATTTTAGTTTTGTTTGAATTGACTTGTGAGAAAATACGCTCAACTGCTGCCGAAGAATGAGGCAACATGAATAGGTTTGACATAAATTCTTTTATCATGAGAATCTTGCTCGCCCGTTAGGTTTTGTCAGATCAAACATTTCATTTAATAAATAAAAGGTTTTTTTTCGACACATCGATTTTATATGTATTTATGTATGTATGTATCCACTTTGGGTTTGCGGCAGCGCCGCGGTTATGGCCAAGAAAATAACCCACGCGTCCATCCTAGTTACCACGCAAAACAGTCATAACCACCCAATGAGACTTTCAAGGGAATGGAATCGTAAGCGGAGTCACCTACGGTATCCAGGGTTTTCATGGGAAAAGTCTCGAGAAGCTATAACCATATTGTTGTCTAACCAAGATAGCATGCAAATTATAATCCCGCCTCCAAAGCTTCCGAAAAAAGAGTGCGTCCTTATTTTACAAAAAGTAGTCAAATACTATTTTTTTTCCACAACGATGCCAAATACCCTTGACATAAATTGAGGAACGTCCAGTATTCGAAACGGATAACAAGCACATACAAGATACTCTGATGCCCCTACCCTATGCATATCAGGAAATAATGATCCGATAATATAATTAACATTTAATTGCAATAATATAATAAACTTCATGTTGTGAAAATGTATGAATATATTGAATAAAAATAGATGAATTAAATATTATTCTGATAAAACATAGTATTTAATAAAATATAATAAAAAAATAATACAATTGGCATACCTTTATAAAAAATAATAATACAGTGGGTTAGACTTAATATAATAAATGGAAAAATTTGTACAATTTTAACTCGCCGAACGGGAGAGTTCAAACCACCTGAAAAATAATAAACTGATAAAAGTTAAATGAATGTGTGTTGATCTGCAAACATGATGAAGAAAATATACCGCATTAATCCTGTGGAAGTTCTTGAAAAAATCTATGATATTATTGACTAGAATTATAAATCATGGGGATTCGGTTACACCCAAAACAGACTTTCTGATACAATTTCTAAAAAAAAAAACAAAAACAAATTTTGAGTCCTCTGTTATTCTTGTGTGGAAACGAAATGCGGGCTCAGTTGTTCATGTTAAATCATGTTAGTTCATAATAAATTCCGCTGTTAAGCTCGGTCAACATGTATTAAAAAATTATGTTCAAATTTATTCCTGATCAGTTGCCCTGTTGCTGAAAATTAAAATACTTTCTAAACGGACAATTTAAAATAAATTTTATATTATCAACCTAAAATCACTAAAATATTATCGTAGGATGAAATTTTGATTGTAACACAATAATTTAATGGCTATGGGATCGGTAACACTTAAAAAAAATTATTTTGCGAAAAATCAATTAATACATGTGTAGTGCTGATCCTGAAATTAATTGTTTAGATAAGTAAATAAAATGTATATAAATGTATTAAATAACGAAAAAATTAAAAGAAAATATGTAGTAAGAGATAAACCATGATCACTTAACGGTATTAGGGCACTGAAAATACTGAGATTCAATTATGAATAATTAATAACGGATATGGTTAAGATAATTATCATGTCTTCAAACAATGGAGCCGAATACTGAAATTAAAATACTATACAAAATGTAATTTAAAATTTAATAAATAAATGTGCCTGGGCAGAGCTAGCCAGTCGTCCGTGTATGTATTTAAGGTATTAAATAAAACTATAATACTTAGCTGATTTTCCATTAAACAATTGCAATGAAACGGTTCTGCTGCATTGAGTAAAATAAAATGAGCAATTAATTTAAATAAAGGTTAAAATTAAATGTAGTTCTGGATTGTAATCACAATATATTTTGACTAATGAAAATAAGCAACCTAATCAACCAATTCAAACTGTTGAAATGATTTTGAATGTAGTAGTTGAATTGATTATCTTCATTTAAAAAATAGTAAAGGCACAATTTTTACAACAAATATCATTAAATAACAATTTATTGAGTTCATCACATCCAGTAAATAGACCGAGCTGCTGCAAAACCTGTTTGTAATAAAAATGGTGAATTTTCATTATTGGTTCGATATTTTTAATAAGTTCTGCAGGGGTAAATGTTTTAGAACAAGAAATTAAGCCGAATCCTAAATTCAATCGCATTGCACCCCAAAATGAAGCAAGCTAGAATTCAAATTACTCAGTAAGTATGACGAAAAATGTAAAAGAAAGACGCAAATAAAAACAAATCAGAAACTCTATTGGCACAATTTAGAAGCCGAGGTCCATCACCACCTATTTTTACTTATCTTGATTCCATATGGGTTCACGGTCGTATCAGCACTAATACAGCAGCCACTAGCCAGATGTTTGATTTTTCACACCACTACAATAGCGTATCAAGTTTTAGCACTCACTCTCATCAGGCTTTTTTCATGCGTAACCCGTCACTCAATATATCTAACCCGTCATTTACACCACCCAACCCATTTACGCCTACCCGCCCAAAGCCTACTATGTTTTGTACTCTCTTTATCTCTTCTCTTCCATTGAAATCTTCCGCTCCACATGATGTACACTCAGAGGAAATCTTATTATAAATTTCATAAGATAGATCTTATGAACCACTTTTTTGCGTCCAAACTAATTTTTCATAAGAGTCTTATGAAATTCTTTCAATTTTCATACGATGTTCTTATGAAAAATATAAGAAACGGCATTGTGAAAAAATGATGAACACATTCATTCATAGCATCAGTTTTTTTTCATCATCTAACAGTACGAAGCTATCACCAGTTCATAGTTATTATAGTTTTCCTTCAAAGTTAAATGTTATTGTTATCTCTCCGGAATGGTAAGTTCGATTTGATGTTTTTGGTGTGAACGTTAAATATATTAGTAAACTAAAATACATTATTTGTTTACTTTTCAGCAAGCTGATCGTCAAAAAACGAAAGGTTGAAGATTGAGATGCGGCAAAAAAAAAACTTTGATGGAGCCGTCTATTGATGCGCTGCTGATGGTGACCATGAAGGATTTAATTTTAAATAAATTTGGCAAACAATAAAGTGAATGTTTTCAGCATGAAATATCGAGAATTTTTCTTATTAGAAAGTGATTTACTGTTTCCATAAGAATCTCTTATGAAAAGCAACAACCTCTCATTGAAGTAGGCGTTCATCTTCAGAATTCATTCGCGTCATAAGACAATCTTATGAATTTCATTAATTTTTCTTATGGCGCCACTTCATAAGAGAATCTTATGGCATACATAATAGTATTTTTCTGAGTGTAGGAATTTTTCTTCTTGTCCGACGCATTTTAAGAAAAGTTAGACAACACCATGCCACAATTACTGATAATAAACTTTTCTCTGACAATGAATTTTTCAACTTTTCTTGCAAAAATAGTTCCATTATCCGCGAGCTCCTCGAACGCACCCAAAAGGAGATAAAAAAACTAACCGCATCACACGTAACCTTTGAGCACGAAGCCGTCGCCATTTTTGCATTCCCTTCACCAAGCTTCAAACAAATTTGTGGCCATTCCAATTGTCCATTCTTCACGACACTTTGACAATTATCACATATCCCTTCAAGAATTTGGTTCCTTTACTAATGCGTTACACCGCAACCCGATCTTGTTTCACTTTCGAGAGGCCAGATAAACTATCGGTTTTTTTCGACGGACTAAACACGACCGACATCCGCTCGGGTTGAACTCGCGCGTGAAACTGTGTTTTTTCGACACATCGATTTTATATTTACCCGAGCAGACTTCGATGCCAAAAACGATAACAAGCTGAGACCAAATTAAGGTTTCAATAGCAAAATGATAGCATCATTTGGTATAAATTCAACCATGATAGCAAAAATAGGCATCAAACAGATATCAAAAGTGTTAATTTTGAAAGCAAACTGCAACTAAAATGAGCTATCAATAGCAAGCGGATAGCATACTTTGGTGTAAAATATAATCTCATGCCAGAACGAGGTATTGTTAAGGCATCCTTTACTTTCATGAATTTCAAAGCTGAGGCCATAATGATAGTATAATTTGGCATTACATTCATTTGATAGCAAGACTAGGCATCATAAAGTCAGCGTTTAGTTTCCAAAGGTTATCAAAGTGCAAACGCTTTCTAACGAGTCAATCATCAACAAGATAAACAGAATTGGGGGGTGTTTTGCATTTTTTGGATGAGGAAAACTAGTTGTGTTGATAAATTGAAAGAAAAATTGATTTCTTTTTTGACATTATAGTCTAAGTAATATTAACAGATTATTCAATACTTCTGTGCATTAACGCATGTTCGACGATTTATCAAGTTCATAAAAACTATGTTTATTTTGAATGTACATAAAATTGAGCTTTCTTAACTTTACTCACATCTTGAGTATTCATCAAAAAATATTTAGAAAGCCATTTTCCCCCATATGAATATATTTTTTATATTTTTTTGCAGAACTTTCCAGGTCATAATTCTCAAGCGTATGAAATGAAGAAAAATTCCTAATTGATATTTTGGTAGCACACTGACGTTGAGGTACCAAAATGTCATTGAAACCAAAGTAACACTGACGTTCTGTAACCAAAAAGTCGTTTCAATCTGTTTACTTGGATTGGACAGTTGCTTCATCCCTTTGATAATTCTTTGGACCGTGCATTTATCGCCTCACAATATAAAAGCTCGATTTTCTAAGCGTACAACTGATACTAATTTTGTGTATTATTACCCGTTATATAGACATATATTGAACGTAACCCAAAGTTTAAAGCTTGATTCATATCCACGGTACAACGTATCAATTTAAGGTCATGTTTTTAATCAATGTTTTGAAGAATATCAATATGCATTGATTATAATAGGACTTAAGACCTGGTTTGCTAAATGAAACATTCGTGTGATATTTTTTATCTAATTTAGACATATGTTCGATGCCACTGATCCTTCCGCGGGTCAGATCGAAGTAGAGATGCCAGGTGATTTTGTCAAAAAACTAGCATATGCAATGACGGAAAACAAATTATGTTACTATAAACTTTAACTATTATTTCTATGTTAATCAAAAATCAGTTCAATTACATTTAAAACCAACCTTTTTTTTCAATCTGAACAATTCAAGCAATTTTGAGAAATCAATACAGTTTTAGAAAAAAAAGTACACTTGGCACCCCTGCAGCGCTGTATTTTTGTTTACGTTCAAGTTAAGGTACACCGGGGTAAGTGTGGACGCGGGGTAAGTGTGGACGATGGCTATAAAAACAATACTGTGCACTATTTTTTCAAACTTTTGATGCAGAATGTTCAATTTACTTGTAATCTATCCAATAACTGTGAAAAAGATACGATTCATACAACAACGGATGTTTACAGCGACTTTTTCGGAATTTTCTATTTTCAACTACGATGTCGAGTTGATGTGCATCTTTTTCAATTGCAAATTTCTCCTGAACTAGCTGGCTCTCGATGAAAAACTCTACATTGAAACAATCCTTACATTCCAAACAACCAGTTAGGAAAAGAAACGGCGGTTAAAAATTAAGAAAAAAGAGTTTATTTACAAAAAACTAAAATTTTGTCTCCAACCCCTACCTGGGGTAAGTGTGGACGGCTTTAAAAAGACTTGATGTTTACACATTTTTTCAATTTTCTGTCCTTCATCCTTTATGAGTTGTATTATTTAACGATATTTAGCATTCGGATCATGAAAATTTGAGTAAAGTACTTATTTGTTCTGTGTTTTTGATAAAATCGGATCTCGTGTGTTGTAAAATAAATTACACACTATAATTATAGTATCACGGACTTTTTTCAAAATTTTGGACGGTTTGAGCAATAAAGTAACGTATTCAACCAAGAAAACACAAATTTTTTGAAAATTTCCTGAGAAATCAAAGGGAAAATCTACCGTCCACACTTACCCCATAAAGCGGCCCGCATACTAAAAAACTATATTACGAACAGTCAATACGATACTTCCACGTTCCCAGAAAAGGTTATTGTCTCCGTAAACGTAGCTATTATTTAAAACTTTACTTCGACAACGATAAGAATATAAAACGAAAGTTCATGTGAATAGTGATGATATCTGGGAAGGTGAATGAATTGTTTAACGATTTACTTCAATTTGATCAATAATCGTTAAACTGTTCTCGAACCATAACGTTTAACGTAATGTCATGTGTCAAACTCACGTCAAAAATGACCGAAATGCGGGTCAGAGATGCCAGATGGTTTGAAAAAAGAAAATTAGCCCGGATTCATGAAAATATCTTTAAATTTATTTATCGAATCAATTATTGATTTGTTCATACGCGGAAAGATAAAAGCAGATGCATTGTACAAAGAACAAAAAAAAAACATTAAATTGAGACTATTGAGCCGATATCAAGAACTCTTATAGGTAGTTGACGGCAGTAAAATGTTAGATTTTTTATTTGAATTAATTAATTTTGAAATAATTAATAATTAAATTTTAAAATAAAATAATTATACATTGAGTATGACACTATCAATTCAAAACTTTCAATTTTTTTTCAATTAAGGGTTCGTTTTCTGTTTGTGTAGGTCGTGTGTGGAGCAACGAATTAATAGATTCATTTTGGTTATCATCAGATGCTTGAGCAGAAACTACTTCAACAGGCGGTGGTGGGACAGTTTCCTTTTGTTCGCCTTCCGAATATTCTTTCAACTTTTCTTTCTGCAGCAATGACTCGAACATCTTCATTCTAGAAAAGGAATGGTGATACATGGTGACTTAATCTTCTATCGCTTTAGTTATAATTCAAATGAACTTGTAAATATAAGTTTTATTTTCTTGCTATAATTGCTATAATAAAAGACAATGCTTTAGTTATCTTCTGGTGAACTTCCTAATATTTTTTTCAGATGACGATGGAGAACATAAATCATATTCTTTACGATCTAATGAATAATAAATTGAGTATGACATTATCGATTCTAAACTTTCATTGGAATTGAACGGAATTTTTAAATTGAATTATTTGTATATTTTCATTTTTATAACATTTATTAGTTACTATTTACACATAAAGTCATCCTAAGCATCTGAAATTTATTAATTCAATATTCCGTTTCTCAATATCTGTGCAAATATTGATTAAACATTGAACTTGGCACCACTGTCGCAAACAGTCTTTATCGGTTTGTTTTGCTCGCTACGCCGGGGAATTTTCACCTCGCTCGTCGCGATCGATTGTCTTTAACCTGCTGGAGGAGATGCAATCAGCACACCGGGACCGGCATTCTAGGAATTTTACAACCAATGACATTGTACCAGGTAAGTGGAAATTAAAATCATCTTTAAAAGAAATACTAAGATCCCGTTTCTTATGTTTTAGGTTACGCTGCCGGAACCCCCAGTTTTACTCCGTGCAAGGATTGCTTGGCCCGGAAAGTGTTACAGGGCGTGCTGAGCGAAATGAGGAGGAGCAGGCAGCATGAAAATGCTCATCTCGGGCAAGTTATTTTGTGTTTTGAAATGTAAAATAAAATGAAAAATGTGAAATAAAATAATGAAATTAAAACGATTTGTCAATCTTATCCGAAAAATTCCCATATGCATGGAACGAAATTTTGCGTTTGTGTGCGTGCTCTTTTAGTACGCGTACTGTAAATAGTATGATGATTGGTGAACATCATTCTTTAGTATTAAAAAAGCTTTAAGGTTATCATTTATTAGCAGTTTAACGAAATAATCTAAAAGTTTTTTCAATGGTTACGTTATATGAGGCCATCAAAAAAACAGTAATTTTAGTTCAAACGGTTCGTACACCGATTTCCGTAACAGTTCGATGAACGGTTTGATAAAGCGTTTAAAATATGCCTACATATGTTCATTCTAGAAACAGTTCAATGCGCTGAAAACGTTATTCATAAGCGTTTTAGAAACCATACCCTAACTGTTCCTAGAACAGTGTCTCCATATAGAGGTTTTAATAGTTTTAAACAGTAACATAACTTAACGCCATATTCAACAGACCGTCGTTTTGGAATTCAAGATAAGTGCAATGTTTTTTATGGTTTCAGATATCATTTTCTAAACGTTTTTTTACACTGTCTCTAATCGTTTTATAACTACTACAGGAACCGTTGTGTTACAATATTTTCGTATTCGGGGGGGTAAATGAAGACACCAGCCGTCCATAACGATTTACGTGATAACTTTTTTCGCTTTGCTTCTAACGAGCTCATCTCTTCAGCTTTTGTAAACAACATGTTCTGCATCACATTGAACGTCAATTTATCAAAATTGCTCCACTGCTGATTTTTTAATGATTTTTTAAAGTTGAACTATACGAAAACCCGTCCACACTTACCCCGGTGTACCTTATAAACAAACTAGAAGATTTTTTTTTCAATTCGTTCGACATCAGGACACAAACGGTGTCTAGTAGCAAGTCCCGGTAAAGATGTTGACAATAGGTTCTGTGCCATCGGTTCTTCCGAAAGAGAAGCGCTCACTGCTGGATCAGTTCAAATCGCTAGCTTCTCAGTTTCGAAGAAATAGGATTTCGGAATGCAGTGGATCTTCTTCCTTTGAAAGCAGCTGGATGACCAGCAGGTAAAACGTTATCAAAATCTGGCAGGTTTACTTAGTAAATCTGGTTTTGCAGGTACTACCGGTGGAAATTGGAAGTAAGCTGGAAAAATGAGTTTTTGAACTACACAAACCGTAATCTCGTGGTGTGCATCCGCCACTTTTTTCGTTAAGTATGCTTTCGACAGCTAATAGAGAACGAAAGTATTGATCTAGTCCGAATAAGTCTAGTTGAAGCTCACTGGACACTGCTTCAAGTTACCTGAAACCAGCGAAGAGGAAATTCGCATTCCCCTGATACAGTATCGATAGCTGAACTATTCATAAACCTCTTCAACTTATCGGATTTTGTACGGTCCAAACGAGAAACTAGAACAAGATAATGCGTCCTGAAATTGAGAAACGGAGCTGTTCACAATTCATGGCTTAATACATTTATATGAGGTAAGTTTTTGTTTTGAACTTCATATTCATCTTGTTAAACCATAAAACAAAATCCTCAGTTGCCTCACGGTAGGTACCTACTGACTAGCCAATCAAGTTTTCTGAATTCCCGATGATTTCAAAATGTTTGTAGTATCATTGAATGTCAATTGCAACTAATTTCTGCTCAATAATTTAGATGCATGAAAACAATTGATTCATATTTTCAAATTATTTTTTTTTGAGATTCAGAATTTGAACAAAAAAGGGAAACAAAAGCATCGAAGTTATACTCATTGTATACATCGCGGCGTTTTAATTTGTAGAAGGTAGTTGACGTACGTAGAGTTGATACCAAAATCGCCTTAACTTCTACAACTTATATAACACTTGGATAACTCAATAAATAAAGTGTTATAAATGTATATTGCATAAATTAAAGGGTATAAAGTGTGTAGAGTAGTGAGTTCAAGTTTATCCCGTAATTCTTTGACTTAGGTTTTAACAGAAAAATTAAAAAAGCTCAAAAGTATGGCAACATCAGAAGAAGACTGTTACTTATTTTGTTGTAAACTATTTTCATTCATCCCATGCCTTTTCTTAATCCTGTGTTAAAGTTTTTCTTTACAATTCACTCATTCACTCGCATGTTTGATTAGTTTGATTAGATCAGTGTGAATTTCATATAATTCAACATTTGTTGATATTTTGATAATCATTACTAGAAATTCACAATGCTATCTTCAGTTTTGTTAGTTTGTTAAAACACACAAATTTAAAATTTGGAATAAAATTAGTCTTACATGAATTGACTTATTTTGCAAATTTATTCATAAAAAATCACCGAACACTAATACTTCGAAGAACGTTTTCATGAAAGTAGTTTTCATGTACTAAGACCTCTTTGGCTCTGAGGGCTTCATTTAAAATGGATTTTGAACAATTACTTAAGATTTATGTTAATGCAATTATGTTCTGCAATTAATGTTTGAGTGATTAAATTGGTAGTAAGACTTCGTTATCTGATATTGGTCCATATTTAAAAATTTTAATATTCCAATTTAGATACAGATGTTAACACTGAAAAAAAGTGTAAAAAGAAAAATTTGTTTTCAAATCACAATCATTACAAAAAAATATTCCATGTTCGAATCTAAATTAAAATTTCTCGGAGCAAATAGTGAAAATTGATGCATTTTACATTTTTAAGGGCTATGTTAGGACTAATCACGGATATTAAATTATATGAACAAACTTTGTTTTCACTCTTAATTTTTGGCATCTTTTTAAAAATTTATCTGGATGGAATCGTCTTAATCCTAATATGTGCTCGAGTAAGTAAAGGCGATATTATAGACATCACAAGTATCATGCTAAGCATCATTGCATACATGAAGGCGATATTTGATATCTCGCATAAATACCATAAACTATCACGAGCAGATTTTTAAGGCAAAATTATTAAATTGCTATCATGCCTTGAAAGCTTAAATTTCGTACATACTTTTTTGTCTAAATAAAATTGATACAGTGTTATAATTTCGGTCTGAATTGCCTTATGCAAAATTTTGGTTGTGTTGAAAGCTTTTTGATACCTTGTTTGAACATTTTTTTTAGAAAGGAATTTGAAAGCACAATTATGCATAAGTGATCGCGATTTTTGCAAGGTATGCATACTTATTTCTTGTGTAATGTCGGATAAATGCATAAATACAGGCGTTTTTTTCAGTTATTCTCTCTCATCCTGTTTGATGATTCATCCCAATACAGGTGATTTCAGTAATTCATTGCGATTTACCTCACAAAGCAAACATTAATAGTTGAGTTATGTAAATTTTTGCTATCATGCCTTGTTAGCAAGATTTGGGATTGTTTTACTCTAATATAGGTTGTAAAATGCGAAAATTTGGGTATTTTAATTTAATATGCTGATAGCATATGTATGCCATATTTTGGTTTCCTCTACAGGTACATGATACCTCGTTTTGCCAGCCTTTGAAAAAAATTTTGAAAGCACACCGATGCCAAATTTTGGATGTAATCGAAGCCTGAAAGTGGCATCATTATGCTCTCAAAACGGGTTTTAGGATGGTGGTTAAACGAGGTATCATTAAGGTTTCAGTGAAACCTACAGTTGGTATAATTGTGGTATCGACATATGAAAAGTAAGACCCAAATTTTGGCATTGTACCACCTTTATTCGGGCAAAATGATACCTCATTTAACTTTCAAGGCATGATAGCAAAATTAGGTATAATTTTGCCATAAAAGTCTGCTCGGGTAGATATTATTAATTCATTTTCTAGTTCCTGCTCCTTTTTTTTTATCAATGAACTGCGGATACAATTTCAAAATACTTCTAAAATTTACCAGTTTATCAAATTTTAAGGGTTGATTGAAGCGGCTCCTTTGAGAGTTCCATCCTCTTAGTCGAATCTTTTCATTGTTTGCTCAATAACTTCTATACATATTCGGAAGAAAGTTCCTGATTTTATTTGTTCCTTGGCTGCAATCCCCACATAGATCTCGTTATCTGGTTTCAAATAATTTTCAAAATATTAAAAAAATGGTTTTCTTGAGTAATGTAGTCGGCATGACAAATGTGTCTTATTATCAACATGAGGAATGACATTGTTTCTTGGTAAATGTTTGAATACTCAGGTGATTCTGATTGAAATAGCCTGTTCAAACTGTTTACCAAAGGAAGTATATATGACAAAAATAAAAATATTAGATGATTGAGAATTCTTGCGGCTGTTGGATTATGGTCGCTGTTCGATTGGAATGTAAAAATTAAATCAAGTTCCTCAAATCTTTCCAACACTCTTTTCACGACACTTTCTAGCGACAGCCATCTAGTTGCTGCAGAGTGAAGCATCTTGACGGGTTTCAATTCATGAATTTCTTGAATCAAGCAGAACTCCAAGGCACGCCTTGGACTGTTTCCTATAAACGAATACGAATGGCCGGAGCATTTTACAACAATGAGGGCTGGACACTCTTTCTTTAACAGGGCCATGACCGAATGTTTTGAGCCCATCATCTCTGCAGCTCCATCAGATCCAAATCCCTTCAGGCGGTTACGATAGTGCACTCTATCTTTTTGGAACTCGGCAACAATTGCGTCAAAAATGCTCTTGTGATCAGCTGCATTGATTTCCAACACCTGTGTGGAAATTACACGACATTCTTTAAATATCTTGTTCCGTATTTCAAAACATATAATAATAAAATAATGAAACATAACGAAGTAAGAACCTAAAAGAAAAATCCACTGATTCAAAGCAATCGAAAGACTCTTTTTAATTCAACCACGGTAAATGAAAAGTTCAGATACCGGTATTTCGATAGCAATTTACTATCTTCTTCAGTGAACGTTTTCGATCAATCTAAAACGCTGAAGAAGATAGTAAGTTGTTATCGAAATACCGGTATCTGAACGTTTCATTTACCGTGGTTGAATTAAAAGGAATCTTTCGATTGCTTCAATTCAGTTGAATCATTCAATCTAGTAGGCTCACAACACAACAGAGAGAAAAATCCTTTTTTTTTTAAATTTAGTAATTCTTGTGAATAAATCATAATAAAAGTAAATAAATAAATCAATAAGCACTGAAATATCTTAAAATTATTATTATCATTAAATTCATATTATCGATAAGTAGGCAGTTGAATTTTAAAATAATATTGTAATCATCTAAACTTCTTTTAATCAGGAATTCAAATAGTGCGTGTAATTTGAATTTTTTTTTTTTTGGATTTAATCATACATTTTACTTTGAGTTTTTTGATGTTTCCATTTTCTCAAAACTTTCTATTTAATTTAAATTAATGAAATACGTTGCCAAAAGCAATACTTTCCATTATGACTCGCATTATTGGCCTTAGCCAATCCGTATTTTAATAGCTGCCTAATCAGTGTAGGTGATAGGACTTAGTATAATTGATTAGTATTAGAGTATAGAGGTTAGTATAATTGTTTCAAGTTAATGTTAAAGATTGAAATAAAGAATTAGTTAATAAATATTTTGAGATTATTACACAACGTTGAAAGTGTAAGAGAAAATGGATGGCTGAGTATTTACATGCGAGTGTGTATAAATGAACTCGTGAGTGCCATAAGAAAATGACAGTTACATAAAATACGACAAGAAATTCGTGTGTGTGGATGTGAGTGTTTCGGTATTAAAAGGTGTGCGTGATAAGATGTTCTAGGCGTTTTGGTAAAAAGGAAAAATAATTTCAGTTAAGAAAATATATTCAATACGGACAGACTCGTGAAAAACGTTGAGTGATTTTGTGAAAAAAAGTATGTCCTTTGAAAGGGACGACCAGTCACTACAATCAGCACCATGGTTTTTGATGATTAATCAATTTTATCTTGAGAATAAATCAAATGTTCAAGTTTACACAAAATCAATGAATAAAATACTTTGTAAAATTAGTCTCGAACTTGAAGCGATCCAGATGAAGTTTTGAGGCAAATTCGCACAACCATGGCCAATGTTTTCTTGTTTGTAATATCGGTAGACTCGTCGATCATCGATAAAAAGTTTTTTCGCTTCATCATATCCACCAATTCGGCATGTTGTGATTCCGCAAACACTCCTTCTACAACAGCTGTTGTTTTGGTGCGTCCCAGTCTCATCTTTTGTAGAATTGTGGAGCTGGGATCGAGCTGGTTTAAGACTGCCATTGATTTGTCAACAGCAGAAAACTAGGTATACGTTGTTCTCTACAGCCCAACCAACTAATTCAATTCCGCTTCCATAACTTGGACCAATATGGTGTGGTTATCTATCGTCGAATCTATCAAATTAAATTTAGCTTTTGATGAGGCCTCTTTATGTCGTTTGGTTTGTAAGTGGGCCTTTAAATTAAATTTACCACTTTTGGCAACACTTAATTTTTACAGGCATATCTTACACCATGCGCAAAAATCTTCAGGAAACAATTTAAGTTTTCGTCATTTTCGATCCAGCTGTTTTTGAATTTTTGTAGAAATTATGGTTGTTTCTTGCATTTACCGTATTTTTTTTCGTGACTGTCCACAACTGGATTTTGTGAGTTTTTTTGTACAAGCAGTTCCGAATAACGACAGACAACCTCAGCCCGCCATGAGTTAGAATAAGATAGTATTTAAGAACGATTTTTCTTCTGATAAAATCACAGTTGTTTTAACCGTAAATCACTGTAGTTGGTTTTATCCAATCCGATCTACGGCTAAATCCCACAGGTTATGGGCCTTTTCTGAAAGAGTTCTTGAACAGTGTGATTCATTTGTTTAGGAATCAGGGTAGATAACGGAACTAAATAAAATGAGCTAAATTCAATATTAACCCAGATATATTGCACCATAATTGAGGTTTTGAATACGTAGGAGATGACTTAATTCATACGAGCGTGAGCGTTACGTTCAGTTATCTGAAAAACGAGAGCGTGTTTCAATTCAATGCTGATTCCCAGTAAGCACGTCCTCTCAGAAATCGACAGAGCATAAACAAAAATTGAGATTTGAGTCACCGAACTTAGAATAAAAAGGTTAATTTCGGTGACACTCCAAGAACGCAAATTATCTCACTCGGTTTGTCCTGCCGAGATACCTAGAGGCAACGAATACGAATGCGTACATGGGAAATCAGTTTGAATGGTACGCTCGTACGGTGCGCACGCATTTTATCCCTGTGTTTTTTTATACGTGTGCTTTCAATCATAGCAGTCGACTTCTCAGGCAGGCAAACAAGTTTCGAAGGGGAACATACAAACACGATTCGGATTTCGTGGCACTCACCCAAGGCACGCGTATGGTGTGTTCCTCTCTGCCGATTTAATGATGCAAAATCGCCAGAGAGATCGATACGATCCCTCTGGCGATTTGAGTTACCTCTCTGCCGATTCATGTTTACTGGGTTGGTGCTAACAATGAGAAAGAGAAATGAGAACCCCAAGCGTGTATTTGTGGTCGTTTAACCGATACACGATACACGATACACGATACCGATAACCGATGATTGAAGGTGGTATTGGTGAACTGTTCTTTTTCGAGCTGCACCGCATGGTGCCGGCCCAGCAGAAAGGCCGCCAGTTAAGAAACGTTATTCGACGACAGCGGTCCTCTTTTCAGGTGACGCGGAAATCGAAGGTGACGCGGAAATTGAGGGTGACGTAAAATAGTGTCGACATCCGGCCACGAGTCTCCCGGCCACTACATTGGCGCACCGTACGCTCCCGAAAGGACGGTTAAAGGGTATGCCAAATTTAAGGCTGTTATCAAACAGTTAAAGATCTCGAATGAACGCAACGCTTCTCATTCGACAAAATTGAAGAAGGCTCGAGCTGAAAAAGGGCAGCTGAAAGAAGTACTCGTTTCCAATTCGAATGATTGCATCCCGACACACTCCACTTTTCGGGAGGATAGATTTTCCACTTTTGCTTTGTCGGCAACCAATATGTCCTTTGCACCTTTGGGCATTTCCGAATGTCTACCATTAAATGAACAAGATGATATCAATCGGAAATCTTTCGAAAGATGGCTCGAGCTCGAAGCTTCGATGCAACTAGCCGGCATAAGTGATGAAACCACGATGTTAAGCTTAAAGCGGGACCGAAGTTGATCGATATTCTTGATGAAACAAGCTCTCCAAGTGATGGTCCAGACAAGACATCTTATACGTAGGGGAGAATGAGGATATTTGATCCCTGGGGATACTTGATTCCTTAGCTATATCTCGAAACTGTAATGTTTTACAAAGATCAAATGTTCTAGAAAAATGTGTCAAAATGAGCAAAATAACAATGCTTGTAGTTTAAAATTTTTTAACAAAATAATTGTTTGATTAATTGAACTTTGTTTGAAAAATTTCACAAAATGTAACTTGAAGATCTTTTTTCATCACTTTAAAATGTTCCTTACATGGGAAAATTATGAAAACAATATTTGTTCCAATGTATCAATCGTTCGAGCGTAAAATGAACTTCATAATGCCATATTTTCAAAGCAATGGAAAACTCTCAACTTTGTTCAGAAAAAGTTTTCTAAAATGTTGATTATGGGTACAATTGATCCCCTAGAGTTGGGTACAATTTATCCCCCTTCCAAACGGCATATTCTTCTTCTGAATTGATCGTTATGATTGCTGATTACGAAATTACTAATATTTATCCAAAAACTAATATTTATCAAACAATTGTCTGAAAAAAAGTGCAAAAATAATTAATTTTCTCATAATTATAAAACATAGCACCTTTATGTATGCAATGTTATTAGCGTTGAGACAAAGTTATACAATTTGCTTCTTATGTCTGCTATAAATTGTGAAATGAGAACAAACATGACCAAAATGGTCAATTAACATTCTATCTTGGGGTTTTGTTTGATTTTTATACAAGGATTAGGGCTTCCTGAATAAAAGATCAAGTCTTCTTCAATAGGGGATCAAGTTTCCCCTAACTTCAGAAAAATCGCAATTTTTTTACTCCCACGAAAATGCTTCTAGTTCATCAACGGGTTCAAGTATCGTTCTAATTTTTGGAGCATAGAAACTTGAAGTTACAAGCTGTCAGAAAATGTCAAAGACGGCGAGTTGCTAAATTTGTCCAAAAAGATATGGTGAAAATAAGAAAAGGGAATCAAGTATCCCCACTCTCCCCTACTCTCACACAATTCATCGTTTAAAGATGCATTTTAGCTCGCATCGATATAGTTTGACCCAACGTCAAAAGTTGAGAGCAATGGTTCAGAATCTTGGCGAATACGATGTGAAATACGTAAAACGCGTGATTAGCGCAGCTAAGGTCTGTGGATTTACGGATGATCAGCTGATGGAGAATGTCGCTGACGTGATCCAATCCAATCGCACGGGGCGAACATAAAAATCCGTAAAATTGGTCGCAAAGCTTTGAGAAAAGGCTTTTCACTTTCCGAACTGATGGATAAAGTTCGCGCTTGTGAAGTGTCTAACTTAAATGAGGAAATATTTGCAAAGAATCACCAAACACAACAAACAGCACAAGTTTCTCACGGTCAAGTAGGTAATGATGGGAACTGGCAGCGTGGAAGTTTTATACGTAGTAACAGCTTCGGTAATTGGAACCAAAATATTAGGCGTGGAGGATACACCAACACAAACAGACCCTCTATCGGGAATTTTCGATTCCCTCGCGGTCGAGGAACAGCTAACCGCGGAAATCGAACTGGATGTATACTTGAATTTACTACAATATTAGGGGCCGTTCAGATACCACGTGGACAGAAAAATGAGATTTTTGACCCCCTCCGTGGACAAGCGTGGACATTTGGCAAACCCCTACCCCCCTCCCCGGATGTCCACGTGGACAGATTTGAAATAGTTTTTAAAATATCTACCCAAGGTTATTCAAATAATATATACCCCCTTTGTACCTAACTATAATTTGACAGTTAGAAAACACCACTTTTCGCCTTTTTGTTATTGAAATGGCTGATTTCTAAATTATCATATTTATCACTTGCTTTCGAGTAGCTACTTATCGTCTAAACTTTAACTGGAAAGCTTTGCATATGAAAATTTTGATTTAAACATCTTAATATTTTTTCACCTTTAGAAAATATTTTGAAAGTAAGTTTGTCCACGTGGACATACCCCTACCTCCCTCTCCGTGGACAAGCGTGGACATTTCCATACCCCCCTAATTTGTCCACGTGGTATGTGAACGGCCCTTTACCACAGTTTTTTTTCCGGGAGAATAACGGAGACCACCTGTTTTCGTTGAAACAAAAACAGAAAAATCGTTGTTTGGCTCCGTCAGAAATTCGTAGGATAGATTTCGCTCTAGGACCAATAGCCCCGTTCAAACTTATGATAAACTGTTAGTTTTCCACGATGGTTTTACTTTTGTGGTTGGTGAATTGACAACTATTCTACGTTGTTAAATTTGCCTATTTGTGTGTTGTATGTGTTTGAAATCAGACGAATGAACTCTTGGTGTATAATTATTTTAATTGTGAAAACTTTTCTTCTTTTAAATATGAAGCTGAAGAAACAACAAACTGAAAATAAACAAACCAAACTTTTAATTTTTTCCGAAATTGGATTTTTGGTCCTTTTTGTACTTGATGAATTAAGTAATTACAATAACATTATTGTCGATTGTTAATAGTTTTTGTGTCTTATAGGCGATAGAATAACAAAATTTGACAGCGAGTTTGGGTGAAGCGAAATGTAAACAAAGCTGTTCGAAAATATTGAGATTCTTCAAGACGTTTTGCACAATTTTGAGCATTTTTAAGATAAAAAGGTCAGTAGAAATAAGTTTTAAGTAATGTTCTTCCATATTTTCTTTGATTTGCTGACCGGGTTTTGTGTGTATTAAGCACAAACTTGCGTGTTAAAAATGGTGTCAATTTATGTGCTGTGGGAAATTAAAATCTTAAAATAACGATTTCTAATTTGTAACAAAAGATTTTGAAAATGTTTTATTACCAAAACATGCGCAAAGAACGATAGTATTAATCAATGCCTGAGTTGGAAATTGATAAATTGAATATTGCCATTAAAAATATTCTTCAAATATTGTACGTATTGTTATTTCAGGAGCACGCTGAACAAATCGAGACGGTAGCATTGAATTTCATTAAAACTGTGTATTCGTGTAGATAAGCGTGGTCGAAGAAAAAGGAAAAGGCTTAAAGCTGGTCGTATGGGAATGGATATCATCTTCCCTAAGCATCAAATTCCACCGAATA
Organism: Uranotaenia lowii; assembly: GCF_029784155.1. NCBI lineage: Eukaryota > Metazoa > Arthropoda > Insecta > Diptera > Culicidae > Uranotaenia > Uranotaenia lowii. The sequence goes on along the minus strand of NC_073692.1, from coordinate 241,525,834 downwards.
AAATTCAGAAAAATTTAGGAATCAAGAAGCCGAACTCCCGCAAAGGTGGTCAAGAAAAATACAAATATTTATATGATGAACGTTTTATTTTGTATTTTGAACCGTGTACAACATAAGAAAGGTTTGATAATATTCATAGTGAAATTACCTTTCCAGTCTTTGAATTTTCATGAATATCTCCCCACTTTTTACATGACCTGGTAAACATTTTCATCTTCAACTGAATGAACAACCTCGTAACAAAATACGAGAGAACCGATGGAACCGATGGAATTTTGGTCCTTTTGTTTACATTTTCGTCACCCAACTTTTAGATATTCACAGTTGGCAGGAGCGCAGCTATTTCGCCTCCTATGGTTTAGTATTCATTGAGTTAGAGGCGGAACGTAGTGCTTGAGACTCTCCAAACACAAAACTCTCTATGAAGGAGATCTTACAGGACACCTCAAAATCCTAAAGAAATTTAAATTAAACTCACTTATTGTGAAAAATGGTGACTGGATGGAGCCCATTTTCAACCTAGACATACCATACAATGTAACTATCAATGATAGGGACGTGTGGGATTCAGGTGGACCTGCGGTTCCTCCCAGATCGATCCTATTCTTCACTGATGGGTCAAAAATGGATAAAAGAACTGGGGCAGGGGTTTTCGGACCTAGACTCAGGATCTCAATTCCTATGGGGAACTGGCCAACAGTATTCCAAGCTGAAATTCAAGCAATTCTAGAATGCACTTTAGCCTGTTTGAAAAGGGGATACAGGTACACAAGTATCTGCATGTTCTCTGATATTCAGGCTGCTCTCCGAGCACTAAGTACGTTCACATGTTACTCCAAACTATTTTGGGTGTGTATAGTTGCACTAAGAAACCTGGCCATAAGGAACAGAGTATCTTTATTCTGGGTACCAGGCCACTGTGGTATCCTAGAGAACGAAGAAGCAGACCAACTAGCTAGGGAAGGATCTCAGGGACTGTTGATTGGACCTGAACCTTTCTGCGGAGTATCGAGAAGTGCCTTGACTATGGAGCTCAAGAACTGGGAAAGTACCACTATTGTTTCCAACTGGAAAACAGCGGAGGGAGCAACTCAGGCAAAAAGATTCATTGAACCAAGCGCACGACTCTCAAAAAACATGTTGAACTTAAGTAAGCACGAATTAGGTACTTACACAGGTCTCTTGACCGGACATTGTCTAACAAAACAGCATCTCAAAAGGATAAACATAATTCAAAACGATGACTGTCGGTTCTGCGGGTTCGAAAAAGAAACTGCAGATCATCTTCTATGCAACTGCTGCGCCCTCCTAAATAGGAGAGAGCGTGTACTTGGGGCAAAGTTAATAAGCGCACAAGACATATGGTTGCATATCAGCCCTAAGAAGGTTATATCATACATCTTTGATATCATACCCGATTGGGATAAAATGCTTAGTCAGCAATCAACTGTCACTCCAATCAATAGTGCAGGTGAACCTGACAGCATATGGTAACGCGGGGTAAACACCACAATAGATCAACTACTGGTCGCAGTGGGCTCTCCCCTACAGGAAAAAAAAATGGTTTAGTATTTCCAAACGTCTACGACATCAAAAAAGTATTAAAAAAAAATGCAAAATGCTGTTTTTTTTATTTCATCGTTTTCTTGAAACATGTTGAAGGAAACATCAATCCTAAAATTGCAATTTTAAAAACCAAGAAAAGTTTTAAGCTAAGAAAACAATTAAAAATCCAAAAAATAAAACGCGTTTGGCTCCTTCAAATCTTAAGGTACAAGCCGTTTTAAATGGACATATTAAACAAAATCAATCCTCTCGCGAGATGGATAAATTGTTATAACGGCACCAGAAATTGTTCAAAATATTAATTTTAGTGTTTTGGTTTCATGCTCTGGACCAAAACCTTCCTCCAAAACCCACGTTTCTTTTTAAGTCCTTTGAAAGTTTTGCTTACCTCGTGAAATCATCAAGTCCCGCTTGATAAATTATTTGTGAAGTGTCCTCCCCGAAGCAGCAGACATTTTCGCTCAGTAAAACAATAAATATAATTGAGATGAATCATCCAACAGGATGAAAATCCTAGAAAAAAAAAAGAAATTAACACGCGAAAAAAAAACGGCACAGACAGCACAGCTCTTATTAAAACGCGCACAACAGCACACCAAATGAAAATCCAAATGGCCGACTGGGAAAATAGCGGGAATAGTTCACATGGTGGGATTATTACATACACTGTGCAAGAGTGAGACGTTTTCTTTACTTTACTAACGTTTTCGATTTGGAAGTTTATACACTTCTCTGTAGGAGGAAGCAGGAATGCAATAATAGTGTATCAATTTGACAGAACACAGAAACAAAGCAGCCCGAACTTCTGAACTAGGAATAGTACGCTTAAAGCAAATTTTCATAACTTGGTTATAATCCTAAAAATCGGTATAAAATCGGTATGTTTTGCCATAAAGGGTGATACGGTCAAAATTTGGTCAATATCAACTTGACGTATTACTTTCAACTTTGCATTTAAAAAACCTGAACGCCCCTCATTTTGAAGGTGTGTGTGAGTAGAATGTTATTCCTATTTCTATTTTGGAATTCACTCTTCGATTGTCAAAATGCCGTCAAAGGAAGAAGAGCAGCGTATCAAAATTTTGCTCGCGCATCGCGAAAATCCGAGCTACTCGCACGCAAAGCTGGCAAAATCGCTAAAAGTTGCCGAATCAACCGTTACAAATGTAATTAAAGTGTTTGGGGTACGTTTGTCGACAGCCACGAAATCTGGATCGGGGGGAAATCGAAAACCGGAAGCCGCTGAGACGACAAGGAGAGTTGCCGGTAGTTTCAAGCGAAACCCTAACCTCTCTCTGCGAGATGTCGCAAATAAGCTGGGTGTATCGTCTACAACCGTGCATCGAGCCAAAAAAACGAGCCGGACTATCGACTCACAAGAAGGTAGTGACTCCAAATCGCGTTGATAAACAAAATACGACGGCCAAAGCGCGATCCCGGAGGCTGTACACAACGATGCTGACGAAGTTGACTGCGTGGTAATGGACGACGAAACCTACGTCAAAGCCGACTACAAGCAGCTTCCGGGACAGGAGTTTTATACGTCAAAAGGAAAAGCGGAAGCCTAACTGAATGTTTTTCCTGAATTTTATACTAATTAAACTTGAAAAAGAAATTCAATTTGATATTTTAAAAAACGATTTCACTGATTTACACGCGTTTTCCCTTGACCAAATTTTGACCGTATCACCCTTTAAATCGGTATTCGGATTAATCGGTATATACCGATTCTTAGATAAAAATTTGCCCAAAAATCGGTATGAATATCGAAAAATCAGTAGGTGTGGCATCTATGGTGGGGATAGAGAGATCATAGTAGGAAAGATCACATGCGGGATATACATGGTGTTCCGATAGAAGGTCTAGCAGTTGATCGGCAGAGCTCGATTGCTCGTTGTGGCCGATTTCATCATGTTCGACTTGGTGAAATTGGCTAACACGCCGTTGTACTGAAGCGGAGATTGTAGGTTCAAGTCCTGCTGCCAGTGATCCGATGTATCTTTTTCGAAAAATTCATGATTTTACGGCTTATGTTCTTTCGTCCTTTGATACCTCATGTTTATCTAACCCCTTCCATCACCTACGAAAATTTGATTATTTTCAGGTGAGGCTATGATCATTTAGTATCCGGGCACTTCAGTTCGGTGATAGCTACGTTACAAGAGCTCGGATATGCAAAACTTTAGTAACATTTTGTTGGTTATAAAAAGGACTATTTTGCCTATTTTTTCAAAAATTTTAAGTTAACGTGTGTTAGAGATATTTACGATGGAAAAAGACACGGTAAAAATAATGTTGCACAATCGCTTCGGAAATTCTTCATTGTCGACTTGAAAACTCATGAACTGTTGATTTTTTCTGATTTTTTTGTTCAAATGGTTACGAAGCATAAGTAGCCACTCTAGTATGCTCATGAAGTTCAAACCAAGCATTGGAGTGGAACGCTTGATCTCAACTATGGTAAAAAGTCTATGGTTATTGGGGATAACTGAATGCAGACCCCTAAACTATGCAATAAATCCGTTTCCGGCAGGCAAAGAGTGTTGAATGACTAGTAGATACCAAGTAAATAAATAATAATGAGTAATTCTATAGATCGCAATCTGTGCAACCGGGTTTTACGCAATGTGACAGATGTGTTCTGATGGACCAGGAAATTTATGTTAAAACCGAATTTAAGAGGTCAAATTCTTCGAGATGCCTACTCATGAAAAGGTTCCGACTAGATTCCAATTGGTTTTTCCAGGTAAATTTGTGTAGAATATCATGATTTTGCAAAGGTTTTGCTTCTGTGGTAAAAACAATAGATCAATACATGACTGAAAAAGTGTGCAAAGATAAAAAATTGAGTTTATGATGAAGTAAAAGTATTTCTTGTAATCAACGATGAATTTTTTTTTCATATTTTTACATTAAATATCATATTAACACCTTAATTTCTTCCATAGAAAGTTTTTCGGTCAAATGAATAGTTATGAAAATACACACAGAGACTTATGATTGCCGCGCTTCTCAATGACTCTACGAAAGCGCCCGAGTTCTGGTTGTGAGTTATTACAGATGAAAAATAGATAAAACATCACGTTAGTATGTGGAATGAATAAGCCTTTAAGTATGCTATTCCATAAGGAGTTATAAATATTGAATCTTGAATTTTTAGATTATATTGGTATTCCTCATTGAATTTCCCACCATGAATTTCCCATCAAATACTTAAAATCAGAATATGGTTGAACTTTTGAAATGTAACGATCACTCACCGCTCCTTGTAATTCGATAATAATAACACTCCAAAGCAAGTTAATCGATGGCTTTAATCCAGCCTACAATGTCCTCTTAACTTTCGAAGATTGAATTTTTTTCGCATGCCAAAGAGTCACCAAGAAATTCCCATAAATTAGTCATTAACTGCTCACCAAGCCATGTTCCTTTGTGCGAAAACTCCGTTCAGCCGTCCAATATGGCTGTGGCTGCACATTGCAGATAAGCTCTCGAACGAAACCAGCTCTCCGTAACCCGAATGACCGTTTCACGTGACACCTTTCCGGCTGGTGGACGTGGTAAAGTTGAAAATTTAACATGCTTCCCGGTTCTGCAAATTATACTACCGATTGACATGTCGAAAGTAATTTCTGGTGACCCGGGTCAAGGCAGGTTAATTTCCCACTCGAGCACCACACACACCGGAAACAAGCTATTAGAGTTTGCTGAACTTTTCCCTTATTGGCAGTTTCGAAGAGGTTTAAAAATTGGTTCTTTCTTGAGGCAGCTTTGAGTAAAGTCCTTTAAACTTAAACCAGAATAAAATCGTCAAAGGGAAAGAGATGATGAATGTTTTACACAAAAACTTACAAGAAGGATATTGCAATCCGTAAGTTAAAAATATGTCATAAAAAAGAAAAATACAGCGAAGTAGCAAGTTATAGGTAACCACCAAATCCAATGACCATGTTTTGTTGTTGCTTCTGTTTTTTCTCGAGATCTCAGGAGATTGGAAAAGGACAATTGTAGAAACAGATTTTTCATTCATATCCTTCTCTCAGGTTCCACCTGTCAGGATATTGAATGCTACTAACGAAGGAAATCCTGCCTTTCTAACAATGCATTTTCTGTTGACCAGCTTCTGATTGCAGCCCGAATCAACTGGACAGGAAAACCTGTAGAGTGTCGCTTTTTTTTCTCTTTGCACTGCCTCTGGTTCAAGATTTCGTCGGACACAAAGCAAAAGAATCGGGCGACTGGACTCTCCCGAAGGATTTAACTTTTTGTCCCAGTCCAGCCGCTTTGGTTTGTAAATTGCATCACAGTGAATAGTTTATGGGCTTATGTCCGTCCTCCGATTCCATTCAGGTTTGGATCGAATTTACCGGGGTGTGATTTGGGTTTACTTCCGTTCGTTGTTGGTGGAGAAGTTAAGCCTGTTTCTTCTGACTGAGTTGAAGGTGGAATCTATAAGACAATAGTTTGATTGACCATTGGCATCAGCTGTAGCGTATTGAAGGGGGGTTCAAATTTTTACGATTATTGTGTTTAGTCCAATAAGATATATACGTCGTTGTAAAGACCCTATCTGCATAAAACTAATTATATTTATATATTGAATAGGTAAATGTAGCTTTCTATTTAAGATGACTCCAAAGTTGAAAGCTACCTATTTCGTCTTTAATAAATAACTACCTCATTCATATAAGTTTAGCGCTATTTCCAGCTGAAGCGGCTAGTATTTTTTATAATTAGATTTTAAAAAGACGTATTGTAAGTAAAGCATGGATCACGATAAATCTGGACGCACTGTTTATTATACCATAGCGCTCCTAGTTGTCGGATCTGTAATGTTTTGACTGTACTTTGTTCGGAATTGTTTCCTCTATCAGTGCTGAAAATTTCATTACGATTCGTTTTGTTCCAAAAAAGTTACACGTTATGGAAGCCGCGAAATGAAAATTGATTTTGGACACCCACGTCAAAAACCCGACGTGGTCTGGTTCAAAAATCGCGAAATCTGTAAAGATGGTCAAATCGACCGTGTGCAGCGTTCTTAAACGTTTCCGTGAGATGCTTTCTATCGATCGGCAGGTTCATACCAAGCGTTATAGTGGACCTAAGGATCGGAAATTGCATTTGAAGGTGTTGAGAACGATCAAGGTAAACTATGACGAACTATGACATCGCCAAAACATTCAATGCCAACCGGTGCACCGTCAGAAGGATTCGTCCGCGCGAAGGAATACGATCTTATCGGGTCAGTAAGCAACCAAACCTGACATTGAAGAAGAATGTAGAAGCCAAAGGACGGGCCCGGCAGTTATACCACAAGGTTCTAACGAAGTACGACGGATGCATCCTTATGGATGACGAAACGTACGTGAAGATGGATTTTGGGCGGCTTCCTGGCCAAAAATTTTACAAAGCCACTGGTCGAGGTGATGTCCCCGCCAAGTTCAAATTCGTTTTTGCCGATAAGTTTGCAAGAAATTGTTTGATCTGGCAAGGTATTTGCAGCTGCGGACGAAAAACCCCGGTTTTAGAAAAACAAGACCATGGACTCTGAAATGTACAAGGAGGAGTGCCTAAAAAACGTTTTTTTTTCGTACATTAGATCTCACAAAGGATAAGTAAAGTTTTCGCCAGATTTGGCTAGCTGCCACTACAGCAAAGATGTACTACAGTGGTATCGGGATGGATTTTGTCAATCCACCCAACTGCCCTCAATTCCGCCCTTTCGAAAAATTTTGGGCAATTGTCAAGCAGAAGATGAAGAAGAATGGTAGGACGTCTCGGGATGCAACAGAGATAAAGAGATTGTGAAACAAAATGACCGCTGAGGTCAGCGAATAGGGTGTCCAAACTATGATGAGTGGTTCTCGACGAAAAGTTCGAAATTACATCAAAACAACATCGGAATATTTTTTTTTATTATTATTCTTCCTTTAAAGTGCAATAAAAACCCTACATTTTGAGTAAACAAATATTTAGTTCGTTTACATAGCTCCGAGATAGACCCTTTTTAATGCGCCCAGATTTATGGTGATCCATGCTTTATCAAGTGGGATATTGAATTTTCCGAAGTTAAACCCAACTACTGGGAAAGCTGACTAGAATATTATGTACCGTATTACATTTTTTGTGGGTACCATATGCTGGCTTCCCACAGTACCCCTTTTTTGTTTTGGAACGAGTGTGACAATAGTGCAACGGGAGGCAGTCGGGCGTGGGTGTAATCGTGGTGCTGAGCGGATGATTTAAATGCGCCAATCCGAGAAGATCATCCCCCTGTTTGGTGCTTGCCCGGCTAAAAGACCCATCAATAGGGTGGGTGTATTCTGTATGGCCTTTGATTATGATCACCCAACCGTTCCTCAATCCGTTGACCCTCAATCAAATATCCCCGAATAATTACCGGAGAAAACCAAGGTAAGAAGACAAATCCTAAGTTAGTCCCGAAAATACTAACTGAATAAGAAAACAAGTTCCTTAGAATTTTTTTAACCGACCCACTTTCCCCGTACAAGTTTGCTAAGATCGCGTAGAAGGCAGCAAAGGAGCTGAAAAAAAACAACGGAAGTCAACGGACCGGAACAACAATGTCTACAACTCTCCAACAAAAGTCTAAAGAAAAAACTACATCAAAATGTTTTTCAACAAGCTTTATTAGCCATAAAAATTTATGAATTTATGACTCTTATCATGTGCAAATTAAATTATTGGGTTTTGATTTGGTTTGGGTTGTTGGTGATTATTATCCAATATCAAATCATGTGCGCGCGCGCCTTGCCTTAACCATGCTTGATGGTAAAAGTTCTCAAGAATCCAGATTCGAACTCGTGACCTAGAGGTTACTGTGGTAACGAGCGCTTAAGCACTGACAAACCAACTGAGCTGTGGTGGCAGGCTTGAAAGTGAGAGGCTGCAGAACAATCTATATGGGTTCTCCAATGGGGTGGAATAATGACTCCAGGGTGGCCGCCACGCGTATGCCGTTTCGCCGATCTACGGTGTGCTCGTCGGACGAAACGTACCACGAGATGTTGGGTGGTTCGATGATGGCGTTCGCTCAGCGTGAATAACCTGCTCTTGGACCGTCGTGATCGGATTGTAGGTAGATCGGTACCTCCAGCAATCTGTTTTAGGAATTCGGTTTCGAAAAAAACTCAAAACGTACAACATTGACAAACCAACTTTTTTTTTCAAAACGTGAATCGCACTAAATAAACTAACTGCACTTTTATTTGCACTCGGAAGGATCTGACGGAAAATAGCAACTTAAGTTAAATTGTTGAAAACGTGGTTTCTTCAAATTTTAGTACATTTTTGTACTCACGCGTGGAATACAAAATTAACCGATTCTGCCTACTCCACAGAAAAAGTGGTCAAGGGATCGCATTAGTCGTCAGATCAAATGAGCAATTGATCTTTTTTTTCGATTTCTCTATTACATTTTATAATAATCTAAATTAAATTAAACCTACAGTTGTGTTTTTCTCCGATGGAATTAAAATTAACTTCACCATAAACAAATAATCAAATTTATTTATCTCAATTTAACTCATAACTACTGAGTCAAATGAAACAACCTATGAATGCTCTCTTTGCTGCTTAGATTTTGATCTACCACGTGTAGGCATACTTTGAGCTAGCGAAATTCTAGCCGAAGGTACCATCTTTACCGCTCCCGATCCCGACGCTGTTGAAGTTTCGGACTCAGTTCTACCATCAGCTTTTATTGCAATCCGACCACGTTTTGTCGGCTCCGAAATTGTTTTCGTGTTAGCTTGCCCTTCCTCAGCCATCACAACGCCATCGTGCTCTTCGGTTTCATCAGGTGTTTCCAAAACTTCATACTGATTCTCTGGAGCATTCTCCTTTCCTCCAACCCGGTTCTCATCCTCTTTGGCCATCTGCTTCGAATCGTCGATCAATTTCGAACAAAGGCCTAGGCATAGCTATGCTATCTTTTTGACTATCAGCAACTGCCACAGGACTAGGTCCAGCAACAATGTCGCTACACCGCACTGTATTTAACCGATAATTCGCTGTCACTCGTTTAGGGCAGTTAGCCTTCATGTGCTCGGAACTCAGCGTCTTCAATTTTCACATTCACAACAGGAAAATCTTTCAAATGAAAGGCCAAAGCATACTGCTGTAAGTTTGCTTACGATGATTTCAGTTGAAATTCGCCGGTGTTTCGAATGATGATGACGTTAATGATTTTCAAAGTGCACCTGATGATTTTCAAATGAAAATCGAGATCTTCAATTTCAAACGAAAATGAAAATTGTTATTTTTATGTAATTTTTTTTTCAATTTAGATTTTTTGTGATTATATTTTTTTTTAAAAAGGAACTAAGCCAAGAACTCTAAATTCATTTAATATTTATATTAATTTTTGTTTAAGTAAAAGGAATCGATCTTAAAGCAACAAAAAATTCTAATGTTAAAAAAATAGTTTTTTTAAATTTTGACAGCTTGATTCTGTGAAAACCGTCCTAATAATTTGTATTTTTAGACTAGTAATCTACTTATATGAAGATTTTCAGCAAGGCATAAAATTGAAAGCGATGATTTTCAATCGAAAAAAAATTTCTTTCATTTGACTGTTATGCGGACCGTTCTAAATGTTTTGGTTACTGACTTTCATAGCAACCTGAAACTTATAAGTTTTCTTTTGGCAAAAAAAGTTATTCGATTGTGAACTTCCAAAGCAGCCTAGATTCAAATGATTGAATGAAAATTGGAGACCATGTCGGAACTACCACAAACGAAGCATTTATTCAATAGGCCATCGTAATTGGCGATTTGCAGCAAAACTTTTTGACATGCAGCGCCAACTGATTTTCACTTACGGTACTAACAAAAGGGTGATGATAGCAGATTTCTAACATGGCAGTAAATATAAATTGCTTTTAAAATAAAGTTTTTTGCAGAACCCGTTTTATTTCGATCAATAAAAATAACAACATCGAGTAAGAAAATCTTCAATTTAGTAGTTCAGATGATTTTTGCGTAAAAATATAATATTCAACGTAAACAGAATCAATGTTAAATTTTTATGCGATCCACAACAGGCTTTCCTGTTAGAAATCATTTTGATAAATATGCAAAACTTCGCTGGTGATTCTATCCGACGTTTTCAAGCAAAATAAATCCAGTTTTGGAAGAAAAATCTGAATCAGGACACGTAAGTTGAATATATGTTTGGTCTTTTCACTAGCTTTGATTCGGTATTTTGAGACCCTATCATATAAATGGTTTTCAACAATTTATTTTTTAATGTTCCGAAAAGTAGAGCTTTCGTCTACGGATGATGCTCGAGCATGATGCAAAGATAGAATAAAACGTTAAAAAAAGTTTATTGGAATAACGTGTGTCAACAAATTTCAATAAAACATAAGGCAGATCATTCCAAACGATGTTATCATTGAGCAGTTGCTTTCAATTCCTTGGATGAGTTAGACTTTGGAAGAGCAGACTAATTTTCGCTTTCCTGCGATCTGCGATGAGCAGTCAAAAAATGCAGTTGGTTTTTTGACCGAGTTATTTCTTCAAGCATCTAAAATGTTAAGTTTCATAAATCTATAAATTTTCAAAGCCAATCAATGTTAGAAATGGTGAAAATTTTTACCTGCAAAGAAATCGCCATCTTCCAAATACTTGGAAATAATTGACTACGAGCGGTTTCTAGCAAGACAATCAAAAATCCTGCTCCATTCCATGTCTTGATTCCGAAAGTTGAACAGGAAACTTCATAGCTTTAGGATTCCGGGTTGTTTCAAAATGGAAACGGCACATTTTATTCAGAAAACCAAAAATTATCAGAGATATAAGAATTAACTTGTAAAAACTATTAACAATTGAGAAAATCACTTTTTCTTACCTTATTCACCAACCCTATTTCATTTCTTTGAATAACGAAATTTTGGCTAATTTCTTTAATGTTTTGAAAAAATACTATGAGGAATGACGTTTGAATCGATAACATCATCATTTCAATCGCAGTGCCCTCTAGGAGTCGTTTCTAGCTGCAAATCGCCAACAAACGCGAGCCAGATGTCCAAATTGGAAATCCAGTCTTCGATGCATATTTTTCGCGAACCACATGTTGTATGGTGCCAAATTTCGAAAATACTTCACATAACTCCCTATCTTCTATTTCCGGAGGAAGATTAAACACTTGAACGTACTTGAAAATGGTTGACGCAACAGTAAATGTAACAGTTGACACAATGCTCTTTAGGTTCCTTGTACATTGATAGAAGATCCCCGGAAACCAGATTCATCCTCTTACGCAGGAACTGAAAAATTGCGTGATCTGATGGCTCAGATTTTCCGGGTCCGAAAAAAATTCGAAACGTGTTGGTTCTCGCTTCTTCCATTTTGGGTGCCATTTCACAGATTTGGTATGCTATTGTTTATAACAATAGCAATTTTCACTGTAGCTAGGCTACACGCGACTCACGACGACATCACAGAATAAAAAGTCGACTATTCGGCTAGAAGTTCAAACACAAAACTCAGATCTTCGGGAGCGGAATTCCGTAATTAGTAGCGAACTAATAAGAAGGAAGAAGACCTCGACCTTAGGTCACAATTACAAACAGGCGGACTTGGGCATAACAAACTTAGTAAGAAAGGGGTTTCGGGTGGCGTGCACAAAACAGGTTTGAATCACATTTTACATTTTTATTTGTACATTTTGGAGAGGGAGTTGTTTAAGGAGGTTATATTGACATACAGTCGCTGATGGCGGCTGAACTGACAAACACGGTTGTGCTCATACCTGGTGGCTCACGTGGTGCTCCTGGCGAGTGGTGGCGACAGAGGATGCACGTTTTCGTAAGCGCCTGAGCTCTCACGGCGGCGAATAAAACCGGAAGTGGGTCCCGGATAGCAAACAGAGCCGGATAGTATGGGACCAAGGCCGCGTGGATGACGATTACCAATAGCTTGGATGATGGGTGGACCTGGACGACTTTAGAGGTGGCGAGTACTAAAGCGGTCGGCTTCGTAGTCAGCAGCAGTGAACTGACAACTTCTTAAGCTCGGATGACCAGTAGCGACGGACGATTTGGGTGAGCGACTGCCTTTGGGGTCGTTGGCTTGGCCCTTCGACCGGAAGACGTCCAACGCGTGGAACGTGGCGAACGGGACTCTTTGGTATTTTCTCGGTGACGGAGACTATGGTCTGCTTTCGATCGTGGTCGCAATCGAAATCCCCGAGCTGATCGAACTCCACCTCGAAATAACCTCCCGTTTTCTCTCAGTGTTCCATTTTCCTGTCTCCGCTTTGCGCTGTCCTTCAGTGTTGCCAATCTTATACCGTATTTTTTTCACCTGGAGGCAAACCAGAGGCAACCTAGGTTCGCTCTAACTGCTGTCATCGTGCTCATTTATTGCTCTAGAGGCAAACTAGGTTCGATCGAAAAACGGACAGAGTCGCCCTGAGAAGAAAGTCAGTTTTGCGAGAAGTTCACCAATACTCTCAACGTTGTTGTCAAAACATTAAACAGTTGTTTTTGGCTGAAAGCAAAACAGTTGAAATAATGAACGGGAAAATGATTATTGCCGCGATTTTTAACCTCTCAGCCAAGCAAAATCGTACTATATGCTGTCCAGTGCCATCCGGACACGAAAAAAGGCAATCCGGATGTGAAGAACCGTGTGAAGAAATCCAGAAGGGAGAACAAAATGATAGCTGCATGTAAACATTGCGCTCGTTCTCACGCACACCTACGTATGGAATAACTCGAAACCCGAAAGTAGTTTTTTTATTCGGACAGTTTCAGAACCAAATCCGGAATAAAAAAAAATACGCCATTAGTTTTAAGGTATTTCGACCATGACAAACAAGTCGTTGTAGTCATATAAGCTTGTGTTTACGTTCTTTGATGCTTTTTAAAGTAATAGGTATTATACACAATAAGCATTGTCTACCCAAAGGCGCTTGTTTTCTACCCTTTTGAACTCAGCTGCTTGAAAGGTGCTGTCACGAAACTAAGTTTTCAAAGTCTTTTATTGTCATACCAATAATTCGAAACTTTCACCAGTCAACCTTCCATGACTCTGAATTAGAATTCCAAGAACTATAAACTTGAAAACAAATAAAATATATGCACATCTTTGACGGCTCACCGAGAACCTACGCTCAAGTTTTGATGTTCGACTCATGAATAAACGATTGATATCCTGCCAGCCTCGTTCCCTGCTTCTTGTGTGTAGTCAGAAAAAAAGGCCACCATCAAACGCCAATGCATGATGTCCATCGGTTTATCATGCATTTTTCGACGACTTCGGAAGCCTCCTGGGTAGGACGGATTCGGAAGGAGGACTGCAAAAGGAGAACCGAGAACCATGAGGTCCAGTTTAGATACCAACTGTCACTTGCTGCTTCAATTTGCGGGAACCATCAATTATTCATCATGATCTAGATTTGCTCTCCGCTTCCGATTTCTGCTGCCGATCGGATCCTAATGAATGTCGGTTTTCATGATTTCGGTTTTACTGACCCGACGATTGAGAATTGCCGTTTGATGATGTGCATGAGCAGGATTTGATTACTAACTGAATATTAAATTGTTTTTGAATTGTGGCTTAAACCGGCATAAAAACATAGATATTAATCGGATTATGAGTGGAAAAGGTGTTTTGTTCTTTAAAAAGCGGGCGTATCAGAACTAAGCAGAATGTTTACCAAATTAGATAGAGAGCAAAAAAGTGTAATAAGATTGTGATTTGGTACTGTTGGTAGTTTTGATAAATGCAACGTTTTTCAGTTTCAATGGCTAAATTATGTACACAGATATTCTTAAGGTTCAGACACCAATTGTTTACCTTAAAACTTTTGATGTACAAGCAGTATGATTATCTGTGGACATTAAGCTTTTAGAAGCCATTGAAGTTGAAAAGTGTTGCATTATGCCTCATATGCCTCATGATACACAAAGAATAGGATTGAGAGCTATTACAAAATAGTCCCACTCAAGATCAATTTTTAGTTTCACCCAAAATCAACATTCTTTCTTTAGTAAAAAGGCTTAGATTTATCAAGATTTGCTTTTAAATATTATATTATTGATCACAAGAATGCAGAACCCAAGATTTATCGCATTACAGCGTAACTAAAACAAAAAATTATCCATACTGTTCCTAGTTGCATCGAATTGAGATATTTATTTAGTTTCAACAGAGAAAAAGTCGATTCTATAATGGTCTATTGTATTTCCCAAGGCTTAAAAATCGATCCAAAAAATCGAGTAATAAAATGAGAAAGATCGATCCCAGATAGACAAATTTTAACCATACCTCCCAATTACATTGTTATCTGACGCGCGGTATTTATGAATCGCCTTTGCTTATGCAACAAATTTACAGCGAATTTCTTTTTTTATGCGGTCCATGCGTCTTGATTCTTGATAAAAAAAAGGTTTTACCGTCATTCTGTGCTATTTTTTGAAAAACCCCCTTGATATATCCGAATGTGAGGACATTCTATTCGAAGCAAACCTACGAACGCCTAAGGTGGTGACCCAACGCCACACATGAAAAGAACAGCAGCGGTGGCTTGTTTGATGGAGTCATTAAGGTGCAAACGATATCCACCTTACAAAAAGTGCATTTGTAGTCCGGAAAATTAAGTTATTATATCCAGCAATGGGTGTAGGTGATGTTTGTGGTCGGCAGCTAATCAAGTCCTTGATGTTGTCATCGTTCGTTTTTTTTTGT
Source organism: Uranotaenia lowii (assembly GCF_029784155.1). NCBI lineage: Eukaryota > Metazoa > Arthropoda > Insecta > Diptera > Culicidae > Uranotaenia > Uranotaenia lowii. The sequence continues at coordinate 241,510,549 of NC_073692.1, read as the reverse complement.
CCCCGGCTACAATTTAGCTGTTGGAGTTCATTCCTTTTTCATTCTGACAGCGCTTTTCCATCGAAGAACAATGTTGAACACAAATGACTTTATTTGCAGTGCTGTTATTGTTAGAAAAAACAAGCCCATTCAGTGCTTGATTGAATGGGTGTACAAATAAAGGCAAAATTGTGTTGTTTCAAGACTTTTCTTCCACCAGTTAACATATAGAATGCAAAAAATCGATTGAAGAAAAATAAACTGATAACAAATTATGGTTGTGGACATTTAAGATGGCTTTATTTTATTCAAAGTTGTTCTTAATAAGTTCTAAATTAAGTCGAGTTAACGCATCCCTGTCATCAAAAGATTCATTCAATTAAAATTAAATTTGCAGCTATCTGAAATAGTGCACAATTAGCAGGTTATATTTCAGCAGCACATTTGTTAGCATAGGACTAAAGAAGTCTTGCTTTCCTATTCAGTAGCTTGAATAAGATCCAAATATTAGTAACATGAATGAACTGTAACTATTTTGAGAACAGTTCATAAACAAGGCGAGCTGTTTTCGTTAGGAAAAGTACTAACCATTTCTTAGTCGCCTTCATAAAGTAACTTTAATGATCCCTGCCACGAAAGTGTACATTGTAATTTCTACATTCACGCGTTTCAACTTCAAGCATCTCCCCATTCCTGACTCACTTATGCTAAATGAATTATGACTTTTTCGATTGCTCTGCCAAATCTACATCATTCTTTACCCCTGTAGGACCTCTACATTACTGAAGTTACACTCGTCGTTCCAGGCATTTTAGCACAACAAGTTCTTATAGAGCAATCAACGGAGATGATTTATTTCCTCCATGTATTGTTCATGTTGAAGAGGGTGAAAGGAAGGAAGTCAAACCCTGGCTCATTAGGAAATCCACCCCACACAGAAGTCCCGGGTAAACATTCAACACCTTTTGCTTCCCCAAGAGAAGGGGAGTGCTTTACGAGTTGCCCTCGAGAAATTCCCGGAAGGTATGTTACTCTCAGCTGTACACGCAACATGAAGTCGTGTTTTGTTTCTTAAACCTAAGAATACCTTTGATTGAGTTTTGCTTACTTCTGGTATGAACTAAAGCCTGGAAACTAGATTAAGTTTTATACCTGCTTTCAAACTTGAGAGTATTAACAAAAACTGTAATTTATCTAAAATCTATATCTCGAAACAGGAATGTCTTACAGATATCAAATGTTCTATGAAAATGTGTCAAATAGATCAAAACAACAACAATGCTGTTATCTCAACCAATTTAAACAAATTCGAGTTGTTGAGCTTCGTTTGGAAAATTTGCAAAATGTGATTTGAAGATCTTTTTTTATCACTTTAAAATATTTCTCACACGAATTTTTTTTAATAAAAATATAAATTGCATTCAATCAAATCTTCTTCAAGTACACTTGGCTTGTTTTCATAGCTTGAAAGAGAAATTCCAAAATTCTAGTTTCCTCCTGTTATAGTCCAACTCATTTGTATATATAAGATAAGCGCATAATGATTCAAAACATGTAAATCCATGTTAATGGCAACTATTTGATAAGTACCTAGTTGTCAAAAGCTACAGCTCATAGAAGGTCAAAAACATCTGAAAATTGAAATGGACCATTTGATTGACAGTTGATTGTGACATAATTGAAATTCTCGTTGAAGGGTGATACGGTCAAAATTTGGTCAAGGGAAAACGCGTGTAAATCGGTGAAATCGTTTATTTAAAAAATCAAATTGAATTTCTTTTTCAAGTTTAATTAGTATAAAACTCCGGAAAAATATTCAGTTAGGCTTTCGCTTTTCCAAATCCGAATTGCCGGACCTTACGCTTAACCCCTACCATCAGATTTTGTACAGCCACCTTGTCCACCTTCTTCGCCGCAAAAAGCCAGTTTGCCTTGAACTGCTGCTCGTCTTAAGCAGTTTTTTTGGTCATCTTTGAGTTCCGCTTGACAATAGTCCAGTATTTCTCAATTGGGCGGAGCTCTGGCGTGTTGGGAGGGTTCTTGTCCTTGGGAACCACCTGCACGTTGTTGGCGGCGTACCACTCCATGGCCTTTTTCCCGTAATGGGAAGATGCCAAATCCGGCCAAAACAGTACGGAACAACCGTGTTTCTTCAGGAACATCCGGAAGTTTTCTTTGACCAGGAGTGTCAAAACTTTCCACCGCTCTGCAATTGCAATGCAATGTACCGGAACAGCAACATCCGGGAAAAACAAATTTTAATCAACCTTTAGTTCCCTGAAAATTAGCTACCCTCGTAAAAAAGAATAAATTCGAGTTCGGCTGCCGAACTTAGTATTGAGTATGCCTATCAGAACTTAGTTTTGCGATTGCCCAGTCGAACTCAAAGTTGAGTGAAGCCACTGAAGTGCTGTTTTGAACCAAAACTACTTAATTTTGAGTTAAAAAAAAGAGCGTGCACACCTTCAAAATGAGGGGTGTTCAGGTTTTCTCAATGCAAAATTGAAAGAAATACGTCAAGTTGATATTGTCCAAATTTTGACCGTATCACCCTTTATGTCGTGTTATTTGAGGTGGCACCGAGATATGCATAAGATGTGGAACAACTTCATAAAATGGAAGAAATACGTTGGTTTTTTTCTGACAAAATGTCTTTCAACAATAAAAGAGCACATTCGGTAAAATTTCACAAAAAGAAGGGTAGGTACGCTCTTTTTTTAATCGAAAAAGAGTAGGGGAGAATGAGGATACTTGATCCCTGGGGATACTTGATTCCTTAGCTATATCTCGAAACTGGAATGTCTTACAAAGATCAAATGTTCTAGAAAAATGTGCCAAAATGAGCAAAATAACAATGCTTGTAGTTTAAAAAATTTTAACAAAATAATTGTTTGAGTAATTGAACTTTGTTTGAAAAATTTCACAAAATGTAACTTGAAGATCTTTTTTCATCACTTTAATATGTTCCTTACATGGGAAAATTATGAAAAAAATATTTGTTCCAATGTATCAATCGTTCGAGCGTAAAATGAACTTCATAATGCCATATTTTCAAAGCAATGGAAAAACGCTCAATTTTTTTTTAGAAAAAGTTTTCTAAAATGTTGATTATGGGTACAATTGATCCCCTAGAGGTGGGTACAATTGATCCCTCTTCCAAATGGCATATTCTTCTTCTGAATTGATCGTTATGATTGCTGATTACGAAATTACTAATATTTATCCAAAAACTAATATTTATCAAACAATCGTCTGAAGAAAAGAGCAAAAATAATTAATTTTCTCTTAATTATAAAAAAAATAGCGCCTTTAAGTATGCAATGTTATTAGCGTTGAGACAAAGTTATAGAATTTTCTTCTTATGTCTGCTATAAATTGTGAAATGAGAACAAACATGACCAAAATAGTCAATTAACATTCTATCTTGGGGTTTCGTTTGATTTTTATACAAGGATTAGGGCTTCCTGAATAAAAGATCAAGTCTCCTTCAATAGGGGATCAAGTCTCCCCTAACTTGTCAAATTTTCTATGAGCATCGAAAAGTTCTTCAAAAACTATTTCTTGATGTGAGAAACTGTGTCATCATCATTTTGTTGTCATCAAATCATCAAAAAAGAGGGTATCCTTCTTTTTGTGAAATTTTACCGAATGTGCTCATTTATTGTTGAAAGACATTTGGTCAGAAAAAAACCAACGTATTTCTTCCATTTTATGAAGTTGTTCCACATCTTATGCATATCTCGATGCCACCTCAAATAACACGACATAAATATGTACAGTAGAACCTCGCTTTTCCCAGCCCCGGTTATCCGACCCGAGCAGACTTTGATGCCCAAATCGATAGCAAACTGAAGCCAAATTATGGCATCAACAGCAAACTGAGAGCATCTTTTGCTAGTAACCTTTCAATGATAGCAAAAATAGGCATCATTTAGGCTTTAAAAGTTTTCGTTTGACATCAAACTGAGATCATAATTAGCTGTTACAGCAAACTGTTGCCATATTTTGGTGTAGGATTTTTCTGATACTAAAATTTGGCATTATTGAAGAATCTTTATTTTTATATGTTTTTAAACAAAAACAGGCAGCAGGTTGGATATAGATTTTAAACGTTTACGGAACTAGACCTCAATAAGATTTTTTTTTAAACAGTGAAATGATATTTTTCAAACTTACCTCAAAAACCTGAATTGATATTTTCTTTCAAAATAACAGGTTATGATTTGTTATTTGAATTTTTGAACTACCTAAAGAAAATTAAGAGAAATCTCGATTTTCGTAAGTCACAATTAAAAATGTAGGGGAGAGTGGGGTATCGTGGGCCATGGGGAAACGTGGGCCACTTTTAATATCTCAGATGTGTGTAGAAAAATTTACTGACATAATTAAAAAAACATCCGCTAATTTCATCGATGGGGAACCTAAAAATATGTTCATACGCTTATGACCTTAGTTTTGTCATGTTCTTTCACGTGGAAAAGGAATTTTTGATGAAACATCAAAAAGTCACACAAATGCAACCAATTTGCAAATCATAGCTTGTGGGGAATGGTGGGCCACGCATCTTGAATCACCTATATTTTTATGTTTTTATACACATTCAGAACTTAAAATACGTTTTTCCTATCTGTAAAGTTTTCTTATGCCAAATGAAGAGTTATGAAAAATATTTTGTCCATCTTATATAAGAAATTTTGCCAAAACGTTCGCGAGCCAGGTTTTGGAATCTATGCGATCATACACAGCTCTCTTTTTTATTTCATCATCTGAAATTGCTTTAAAATAACGAAATGAATTAGGAAATCACAGTTTTGTGTCAACTCTTAAACTTTGCATGTTATTTGGTCAATTTGGATTTGGTGTCCCACGATTCCCCACCATTTTTCAAAATCCAAAAAATATTACTTTTTTTCAACAGTCAGAATATGGGCAAAAAAACTTATTAAAAATTAAAAAAAAAATACCTTATGATACCTTGAAAATATAGAAAACCATACCATTTTTGATTTTCATTTTATCTTTAATAATAAAGAAGCTATGAAACAACGAAAAAAGTGGCCCATGATTCCCCACTCTCCCATATATGAATAATTTTTTATGATTCTATTATTTTTATTTAATAATAAATAACTTAAGGCCTTTACTTTAACAAGTGTTAGTCATTTCATGACTTTTTACAATTATAGGTCGCGGAACAACTCAAGTGAAAATGAAATATCTTATTTCTCCAATATATTAAAAAAGCGACATAACACGGCTTTGTTAAATGGTGGAATCAATGAAGAATAGTTAAAAGACGAATTTTGAACTGGTCTCAGTGTGGAAAACCTCTTTACAATATTTATTTCGATTCGCCCGATTTATTTTTTTAATTTTAAAGAAGCTATAAACACTGAGACCGGTTCAAAATACAGCTTTCAACTATTCCTCATCGATTCCTCCATGGTACTAATCCAATATGTGTCGAATAACATTTTTCATTTTCGCCTGAGGTGATACCGCCATCTTAAGTCGGAAATCATGAAGAAGGAAATTAAGAATTTCCAAGAGCTTTTTCAGAATCTTCGGTGTCTAATTTAAAAGGATAATTTTTGTAGAATAATTTTTGAGTCTGCTCGGGATGACTTGATTTTTATATATATTTGAAGAATAAATTACTATTTAGAAATAGAAGAAATGCATTAAGCTTTACGGATTGGACCGAAATCGATTTTGACTATAAAAAATTTACAATCGTTACTGAGAATTATGTTTCGTTCAATATTTGTCTCCTTTTTCTGCTTCGTTTAAATGTTTTTATGGCCTGAGAACTTTACCTTCAATATTTGTCAACTGCATCTCATACAGTTCTTAAAAACAACCACGATATTTAACACAGTGTTTTTGCCGCAGTGTACGCAAAGTCAAAACAAACAAACAATTTTTTTGTCGTTCGCCTGTTTGTCCCGTAAAACAATCAGGCCCTCTGTGGAGGAAACGCCTCGCGAAAACGGTTGTCCACCTAAGTCAACCGGGAAAGTGCCGCGTCAACCCGAGAAGTTCGCATCGTTTTTGTCCAAAATAGTGGCCCTGCGTGAGATCTGTTGATATAAGTCTGCTGATCCCTATGTTGCCGGTTCCTAGTACCGTCAAACGGGGCATCATGCAAAAGCAGGGTTGGATGCAACATTTGTATACCACAACACTCATTCAATTTTTATTTCAATATACTGTAATAAAATTATCATTGAATGATAACAAATTGATGATGACATAGTTTTAAATATCGTGAAAGAGTTTTTTAAAGTTTTTGATTGTCATAAAAAATTTAAAAAATCGAGCAATAGATGTACAAATTTTTACAATTTTCGATGCCATAAAAAACTGTACCTAGTATGACGGATTGGCTTAATGATATCACCTACAAACTTGATATTGCTTTCATTATCCTATACCAACACTGTTGGTGTATAAATATCTTTCGGACAATCACCAAATTATTATAAATAAATATTTTTATAATTCAGTTAGCTGTCTGGGGCAAAATGCAACAAAATGCAAATCAGAACTAAATCTCATAAATCGCGTTTCCATATGCTGGGATATGATTGTTATGCATTATGCTTTTGTTAACACTAAAATTTCATCCATCCTAAGATTTATTTTTATGATTTAAGCTAATAGAATATTTTGTAGTATTTTTTACCCCTAAATGTATGCAGCAGATTAACACTTTTTTCTTAAAAACATTTTTGACAGAAAAAAATTAAAATTTAATTCGGATAAAACCAAAAATTACTGCAATTGGTGTTTTATGCGTTATGACATCACAAATGTATCAAAAACCATAAATTTTCAGACGTTTTCATTTGATTTTTCATTAATTACAGAGTTTGTTGCAACTTACCCCATTTTCTTAGTAGGGTGAAAATCGCATGTTTTTGAAAATTTAAAAATAACTGATAAAACCAATAATTATTCTGACCACGTCAGTTTGGTGTCCTATCAACCTTAAAACTTTTGATGTACAAGAGGTATGATTATCTGTAAGCATTAAGATTTTAGAAGCCATTGAAGTTGAAAATTGTTGCATGTTGCCCCAGTTGACGGTATCTCCGCAGTTTCTGAATACTCTTAAATCTTAGTCAATAATTTTTATTTCGATTTTAGTGCAACGCTTTTCAGTATCCGATGGTGTGATGTTGCCTTCGAAGATTCTGGACAGGTTCGATCCATCCATGCTCTTCCTGATGGGCATCTGAAGTAGTTGCGATGTGTCGGTTCACCATAAGAAAGACCAGCAACTAAAGTTGGAAGTTTTCATAACTACAAAAAGGTAAGGCCGATTTTTGTATCTAAATATGTTTCGTAACATTTATCACATCACAAACTGCAGGTGATCCAGTCGGGAGTTAGCATGAGTGCCGCTGCCACACGTACTCATTCCAGACATGAGTGAACTGGAGATCTCCTAGTAACGATTTCACTGGCGAACCAAAGCACAACCGCTTACTTTGACTGCGCTTGCCATTGCGGAACGAAGAAATGGACAGTCTTTCTCTGGATGGAGAACGAAAAAAAAATTAAGGCGAAGCGATGACGTCCGCTAGAGAGGGCATTATCAGATATTAGTAACGTCCGAACGAAACAATTGGTAAGTCATTTTGTTTTCAATATTACTTAATACCGCAAAACATCTCAATGGAGTCGAACATCTCCAAATGACATGCAACCAAAAACATTCAAGATTTTGCTTTGTTTTTTGATTTAGGAAATTGATTTCACTTACAATTTTATCAATTATCTAGATATTTTTAAAGCTTTTTTTTTTCATTTCAATCAGCATACTATATTCAAAAATCGCCCTTGCTTATGCAACCATCAAAACTCGCATAAATGTGCCAGTTCGGTTAACCCTTCAATGGATGGTGTTGTCTTAAAACTTTACTAACAGAAGCCAAATATGTACTTTCGTATATTATATATTTTTAAAATGTACTCTAAAAATTATTTAATTCGATCGAATGCTTAATTGAGACTAATAGCGTTTGCGTTTATTGTCCACTGGCACACTTTTCCTTCATAAACAAATAAAATCGTCGCCCGGGAAGATTCATATAATGTGAATGCATCGCCCCGGACGACAATATTATTGTTTATGTAGTTTGCCACTGACTCCGTGCCAGTGGAAAATAAAAGAAAACGCTATTAGTCTCAATTAAGCATTCAATCGAATTCAAAAATTTTTAGAGTACCTATATTAAAATATAGAATATATGAAAGTATTTAGCTTCTGTTAGAAAAGTATTGAGACAACACCATCCATTGAAGGGTTAATCGAGCTGGCACAGTTATGCGAGTTTTGATGGTTGCATAAGCAAGGGCGATTTTTATATAACAAGTTATTCATGTTACTCATGAATCGTAACCAAATATATTGCATACGTTTTCTATACTGAACAATTGTGTTTATTGTTCTGCTCTTCCCGAGCAGAGTTGCGACAAAACTATAGTAAATTTTGCTATCACGCCTTAAGTGTCAAATGTTTACTTATTTTGCTCGACATAAGGTGGTGCACAGCAAAAATTAGAGCAAAATTTTCATAGATGAATAGGAAGGTATAATCAAACTTTGCTTGTTTTAAGGCCTAAACACCATCTCGTTTTTCCTAAATATTGAGAGCATTTTGATGCCCAATTTTAGTGTAAAAGAAATTTATTTGATGCCATATATTGACATGATTGTGCTGTCCAAGCTCTCAGAAAACGAGGTGTAGTTAAGGTGTCAGTTTTAGCAAAATTAGGCATCACTTTTCTAACCAAGTATGAAAATTTGTGCTCTCATTTTTGCTGTGTACCACCTTATGTCAAGCAAAATGAGAGCAAATTTAAGTCTCAGGGCGTGATAGCAAAATTTGCTATAATTTTGCCATAAAAGTCTGCTCGGGGAGCCACCATATTTATTCAAAATGGATAAAATTGACATTTTTGGCAAGTTTAAAGTCTTAACTAGTGAGAAACGTCGATTGAATAGAACAATAAAATCCACGTAGGAACCGTGCTATGCGCCTGTTTGATATGCAACATCAGAGCAAAAGGATAGGGTTTGTCAATGGATTTCGTTTAATCTAGTGTTTCACTTATCCGAGGTGATCCCTCGGACTACCTCGGGTAAGCGGGGTTTACTGTACATCCTTTTGCATACCATCCGGGCACAAAGTTTGAATAAAATATGGATCTTGTATCAACCTGATGGCTAGGATAACGTGGGAACTCAGAGAACCAGGACTCGGAAAAGCGGGGTTTTACAGTTTAACGTTTCTTCTGACATTTTCGATAAATGATCTCAATGTACTCGTTTTTGTGTGGTGCTAACCCTAATCTAACCCTGCTGTTGCATGGAGCAAACTTCTGTATGTATGTATGTTGGTAATCCACCATGGGTGCACGGATTCACCGCAGTTTCTGCCAAAGTATGGGTTCACATGCATTCCTTAGATTATTAGGTTCGACAAATCTCCAATGCAGCGCGCCAACATACCCGGACCCCATGGCTTCGTATGAACTGTTATGTGGTGAATGTATTGCGTATGTTGATGTAAGTATATTTTGGAAGAACGAATCAATCAGGTGGGCTAGTTTACTTACAGGTATTCCGGCATCCGTGTATATACCTGGCCAGCTGGCAACTGATTGAACATTCCAATTATATATTCAGCTATATAATGAAACACATCTTACCTGTCGGCCCACTTATGGGATTCGAACCCAAAAGTTTTTCTTGCCGATACCGGGAATCGAACCCAGTACGCCTGGCGTACCAATACCAGACTCGCGCCAGCCTATCCACTAGACCACATCGGCGCTTGCTGTTGCATGGAGCAAACTTCTGTTGCAAAAAAATCGTGTGATGTGGCGCAACGAAAAAGATCGCTCGTGCAATTACAAAACGCATAAAATTGAAAACCGAAAACTGCTATGTTTTTGTCAATTCATCCAAATCGCTTTCAAATAATTCGTTAAATTCCTTTGTTAAACATAGCAGAGCTCTTCGATACCGTGAAGAATTTTGAAAACGCTGAAATGTGACTCAACGGAGGAAAAAGGCTTTGTATTGGAAATCACTGTATAGAAAAAAATATAAGTTGAAAATTAAAGGTAAACTCGAGCAAACCATGGCGATATTTAGTTTGTCTGGTAAAATTTCAACACCTTAAAAATAATCACAACAAGCATTAGTAGAGTTTTTTTTTCAAATGATGTGAAACAACACTCAAATTGGTCACGAAGATATAAGAAGTGTTCTAAATAATGTTTTTACAAAGAAAGAAAATTCGTAACGTTATTCTTGTCCAGGGTTGATATGAAGTTTACAATGTAAATATTTATGTTTGTACCCCATGCTTTGCCCCTCAATAGGACCATCCCAAAAAAAGAAAGAACAAAAATTGAAATGATAGGTTTCATCAAGATTTTATCATAAATCCTAACTTTTGAAAAGTTAAGACTACTATTTCAATTCAATACTTCTGGGTTATAAATCAATGCAAAAATAAAAAATTCAAAGAATCAACTCAGTTACGAATCCCGGAAAAGTCCAACATGCTCCAGCTGCTTGCTTGAGATGTTATATAAGAAATAATGGAGACTAGAAAACGTTATTATTCTTATCTTGTTTTTGCTACGTGATATTCAAGATTGAGTTCGTTTTCATTCGTCGTTCCTGATAGCCAAGCACGGAGCAGCGGGTACCATCATAAGAAGAAGGCACAGGCACCTGCTTCAGGATATTTTTACGACCCACAATACCGAAGCACAAATAGCTTATCTGGCAGAGAGGCCAAAGCGAAACATATTACATTTTGAATTTGATGCAAAAGTCCATCTCTTCTCGAACGTTCGACTGACCGAGTCCGTGTATCCGAAACACAATCCTGATGGATGCGCAGTCTCCCAACGATACACGTACCCACCTAGCGACTTTTTTTTATGTCCCCAAGTCATGCAAACCGGTGGTTATTTATAATTTACTTTTGGTCGTTGTATGGAAAATTAGGCTGCTGTCATCTTATTTTACTCCGGACACAGGAATGCAATCAATCCGGGTATTTATCAATTGCTGAGTAACTCTTAATTACATTGGTGTGCAGACAACCAGTGATAACCCACAAACGTTGCGGATTGGCAAAGATATATTGTTTAGTGAAGAAACAGACAAATTTCAAACCTTTAGACTTATTAAGCATTATAGTTTATTCCAATCAACCAGTGGAATTTTGTTCGTAAATGGAAACCATTGTCTATTCGATATTCCCCCAGATCTTGGAATCTATTTATAACTATCAATTTATCAAAATACAAACCAAATCGTTCAGCCTGCAAACAAAATTGATAGCAAATACTTCCTATAAGGAATGAATTTTCCTGCCCTCCCGAAACGTGACATTTGACCATGCATAAATTACGAACAGTCTGGCCGTTTTGTGGTTCGATAATTACTATTAATATTGTGCAACCCATGTGTTGTTGTTCGTTTTATGCGCTTCTATACTGGTCGGGATGCACTCTTTTCCTGGCGAACAATTTTCACAGTTTGGGTAGTTCCGAATCAGTGCATCCCAGAGCTTCTGGAGGGCACAGTGGGTGAACAACGTTCATGTGGTTGGATTTCGAATTTACTTAAAACAATCTGAATGAATTTAAAACTAATCTGTATGAATTTATGAAAAAATATTTAAATGGTATCTGTAAGACTAGCTGTTAGCCAATCGGTAAAAAGTGATGTGAACCCCTAACGATTCACAGGGTCGGCACGCTTACCATTTTAATACTTACTTTGTTGCAGGAAAGTTCGGGAAGACTAATGTAAAACTTCTAGGTTTAACAATTGGTACCTTTATTAACTTTGAAGAAAGGTTGCCGAAAAAATTTCTGTGTTTTTGACAAAAAAAATCTCAAATTCTGTAATTTGATCCTGAAAAACTGTGACGGCTTTCTGTGGCGTTATTGGTATGAAGTTCATTGAGAAATCATGTGAAACATCAACAAATTGGAAACTACTTACTGTTTATAGAACAAAAAATCAATTGTGATTTCATAGTTTCATGAATAAGTTAGAAAAAAAAAGAAAATGAGATAAAAATTTATAATTTTGGAAATCTGTACAAAATTTAGAAAATCTGTGAAGATTTTAAATATTCTGTACCCTGTGACCAGGGTTGTCAACTGTTTTTCGAAAAAGTCTGGAAGATTTGAAAAAAAAATTGGATTGTTGGAAATGGATTGTTAATGAAATGTCTGGACCAGAGTTCAAAATATTCGTCTCAATCAATGAAAGCTCAAAGGAACTAAAGCTCAATGTAGTGCATCTCGCTTTTCAATCGCAGTGAAGCTTTTCCATACTCAAAGCTATTCGAGTTCATTTATGCTGTCAGTCATTTTTGACTGAATGAACACAGGAGAGAAACGTCAATCAAATGAGTGTAACTGACAGAAAGCTTTTTCATTATTCAGTGATTGAGCTACACTGAAATATCCATATTCATTTGAAAGGTGAAAGTCCAGCAGTGAAGTCATAATGGAAAGTGGAGGTGCGTCAAGTTCGGGTGCTAGGAAACGACCAACGTTTGCCGAACTTTGCGGAAAGTATGTGCGGCTTGAAGGAGCGTTGGCATATTGTTTGCTAGAAAAAGAAAAGCGGTGCAGTTATGTGCAAACAAAATACAACTGCCAAAATATGATCCTCCACTTCCGTTCCCAGCATTTTGAATCTACTTGTGCTGCTGTTCCTATAAAGCAGAAACGATCTGTGCAAAAATGTTTGGTGGCAGATAGTGGTCTCCTCATGCATAAAATTAATTTTTTTTATAACCTTCCATTGAGATATGTGAAATGGGAAGGATTTAGAGAAATTTTTGATCCAATATCCGAAGCGCTTGATATCATCCTTAATGAGGCAAAGGTAAAGGGTCATATTAATTTGTGCGCAAACTGGATCCGGGATCGTATCAAAGACGAGATGCGTGGGAAATTAATTTCACTTCAAGTAGACTCAACATGTAGATTGAACCGACACATTTTGGGCATCCATTCAACATACCACAGCGAAAAATTTGGAATGCGTAACCAGAACGATTGGTAAGTATACCAATGTTTACCATAGAAGTTTAATTTAGATATAATGATTTTAGCAGTTCAATTTATATTGCGTAGTTAGTAACGTAGTAGGTACTACATAACATTTTTGAACGTGGGTAAATTTTAAGTTTAACTTTCAGGAATGGTTGAAGTACGAGAACGCCAAACAGCCAGCTTTTTGAGGGACATGATTTAGGGAACTTTGACTGACTACAACGTGTCATTGGATCAAATATTTTCCGTCACAGTCGACAACGGTGCCAACATGATTGCTGCGGTCAAAAATATTTAGTCAGATTATGAGCTAGCGCACATTGAAAAATTGATTGAACCTGAGGCGAATGGAGACATGTTATCGAGTCATTTGATGGAGGAACTAGTGAATGAATTGAGAAATGATATTAATTTGATACGATGTGCAGTTCACACACTCCAGCTTGCCATTCTGGGAGTGGTGAATAAATCTAATGAGTGCGTTGTAGTACGGACGAAGAAATAAACGGAAGAAATAAAATTATAAGTTCATTGTAAAACATCTGAAACTCAATTTTCTTTATTCATATGATGACAAAAAACGATTTTGAATAAAAAAAATGCATTTTGCAAAATATGCGACTCATAAATTTTATGGGTGTATCAACGGTTCGATGCCGTCGTGTAGTGTGCAAAAAAAATGCGTACGCTAGGGGTATGGAAATGTATAAATACCGAGGCGGTTACGCAATTTGGTCAATTTGGGAAGAATGACAGCTTGCTGTTAAATCCCTAAAAAAAAAAAAAAAAAAAAAAAAAAAAAAAAAAAAAAAAAAAAAAAAAAAAAAAAAAAAAAGCAATTTGGTCATTCGTTTGCAGATATTGTAATAAGAAGGACACACTAGTTCCTCCTGGGTGGGGAACGGAACACTCGGTAAGCTCTCACGATTTGTGTAAGAGTTTATCGTGAAGAAGTTGCTGAGTGTTCTGTTTCGACTCCTAGGAGGAATCAGCAGGAAAGAGAGCAGGAAAGAAACCCAAAAATGGCAACCAAGAGGTATGATCCGGCTACTGCATCCGTGAAAGATCCCACGGTGGTGATTGGTTCCCAGAAGGATTCACACGCTATAAAGGGCGCATCGAAGGAAAAATGCGCATCTGAGAAAAAGTGCGCATCGGAGAAAAAGTGCACTACGGGAAAAAACGCGCACAGGAAAAAAAGGGCACAACCGAGAAAATTGCGACTACCGAAGGCAACATGCGTAAGTATGATCACCGGAAAGGCTAAAATATTGAAGAATATTAAATATAAAGCATCATTCGACGCTAGTTCTAAATCGTACCCACCGGTTTGGGGCTCAACATGCTGGGGTGGCATCTATGTCATGATGGAAAAATTTATTGATCAAAAACAATTTTTCATCGAACTCGGACAGCAGTTTCCGGAAGTTTGTAAGACATTAAATTGTATATTCGAGAAAATTTCAGATTATATTTTAAACTCAATTTATTTCAGAAATTTCTAATGAACGATGGGAGTTTATAAGAAGCTAGGAAGCCACTTTACGAATGCACTATGAAGATGCAGAATGCGCATATATCGCTTTCTGAATTCTACCTGTAATGGTTGATGGCCATCAAAAACGTGAAATTATGTCAGAACAACCGTTTCGCTGATGATTTTCACAAAGCACTCAACGATCGGTTGATTAAATTGCGCCAATCTAACGCATTCAAAATGGCCTTATATATGGACCCGCGGTTAAATTTTCGAGGATCAGGGCTTTTTAATACAAGGGATAAGGAAGAAATTCAAGTGAGTTTGACTTTTATTCAAATAAATATAGCCTGATTTTTTTTTATTTTCCAGGAAATGGTTTTAAACACTTGGAAGAGGCTACAGCCTATACAAAATCCCAATGGGAACGTAGAGAGTCAAGTTGCCATTCCTTCTGAAAGGGATGAATTTGACGATTTTATGACTGACTTGTCATTGAGCATGAGAGAGAAAATGTCGGTGATAGTTTTCTTCAACACCTGAAAGCCATTGATGTGGAGCCAAGGCAGAATCTTCGATATGATGTCTACAGTCATTGGATAGCTCGGAAGCAAACCCACCAAGAGCTCTACGCAATTGCAATGGTGGTTAACGCTACTCCATCAAACCAAGTGAGCGTCGAACAAGCTTTTAGTGCGTTAGCTTTGGTGCTTTCTCCCCATCGCTCTAACCTTGGAGGAGGTCTACTGCAAAATATTTTGGTGGCGAAACTCAATAAAGAACTGTTTCAGGAAAAAATTCTAAACCTCTACGATTGGAAAAATCAGGTGTAAACCAGTTTCTGTAAAATAATTCAATTCGTTTCGATTATTTTTTTAAATTTCGTAAATACGGTTTTTTTTTAAATTAGGCTAGATTTAAGTTTTTTTTCATAAAATATAAGTTGTTAAGTATTTTTTTTTTATAAATTTACACTCAGTTATTGTTTTGAATTCAAGCCACGTGAAATAAATAAATAAACTATAATTAGCTTGTTTTTATTTATTTGTAATCGTAGAGCAAACATTCCATTAAATTCAATAATTAAGATTTTTGAACATTTTATTGTGAAGTTCAAGTTTTTAATTATGAAATGACCATTTATCCATTCAGTATTAGTGCTAAATTTCTGAATCAGGATACTATTTCTTTAACTCAAAAGTGCTATTTATGATAATTATTTCCATAATATCCATTGATCAAAATACAAAATAAGAAGCTTAAATAAGTTCAACATCAAAGAATATCGTAAAATTAATTATCTGACCTAATAAAATCAGGACAAATATTTACAAATTTGACAAAATCCATTTCTTTTTTGATTTCTTGTGCAAGGGAACCATGCCATCTGCCCCAAGATAGAAACGAAATTGGCAAAGAACGAGATCTCATATGTTTAACTTATTTAGCACAGGATAGAAATAATGGTCAAGAAATCACCGAAATTTACAAAGTGAAAAGAAAAAACTAAACCACAAGAAACCCCGTAAGAAACAATTGCTGTAACTCATATCTTCTTCTATGGTTCAAGAAGTGTTTGCCTGTTTTATATATAATCCTACTTTGGCTGGTAAACGGTGGATAATGTGCAACACGAGACCCCATAGTGGTCATATCACCTCTTATTCACAACTCCTATCTCTACCTCCCCGCGGTGCCGGCTGGGGTGCGAGTAACCTAAGCGGAGATCGGGTACCCAACCCCGGTGGATGCTTTGGTCGCATGCAGACTGAGAAGGTGGCCGCACGCGTCTGTTCCCCAGGTCAGGGGCGGCGTGCAACAACAACCGAGCGTTTGTTCTCCAGGTCAAGGGCGGCTCAAACAGCGTCTGTCTTGCAGCAAGCGGCTGAATTTATGAAATGCGGCTCCCGCCAGCTAAGTCCAAGATGGCAGCCCCATCGCGGGATAGTGACTTTAGGCTAACAACCTACTGCTCCCGATTTGAAATTGTTACGGAATCCGAAAGAAATGACCGACCTGGAACTTTGGCGACGACTTTTAGCATGAAAACACGGACACGAATTGGAACTTGGAATGTTTTAACCCTTGCCCAACAAGGCAAACTGGAACAACTTGCTAGAGAGGCTAGCCGCCTCAAGCTTGAAATTCTGGAACTGAGCGAAGTCCGTTGGCCTAATACTGGAGAACACAAGACACAACCCGGGCAAGTCCTGCTTTACTCTGGCATACGAGGAGAACATGCTACTCGGGAACGAGAAGTTGGTTTCCTGTTAAGCCCGCAGGCCTACGCGGCCCTCATTAGATGGGAACCGATAAACGAAAGAATAATCGTAGCCAGATTTAGAACACGGGTTAGAAACCTTACAATGGTCCAGTGTTATGCGCCAACTGACGTTGCCGACTTGCAGGAGAAAGAGCAGTTTTACAGTCAACTGAACAGCGTGGTAGAGAGAATTCCGAAGGGTGACATTCAAATCCATTTGGGCGACTTCAACGCAAAGATTGGCTCCGACAATCAAGACCTTGAGCGCATTATGGGGCGCCATGGCCTAGGACAGATGAGCGAAAACGGAGAGCTGTTTGTAGAATTTTGTGGCAACAACAACATGGTGATCGGTGGATCGCTCTTCCCCCATCGACCAGCACATAAGGTCACTTGGGTATCCCGAGATGGCCGAACAGAAAATCAAATTGACCACATCTGCATCAGCCGAAAATGGAGAAGGAGCCTTCTTGATGTCCGCAACAAACGAAGCGCAGACATTGCATCTGACCATCACCTCGTCCTTGGCGAGATACGACTGAGAGTTGCACGTGTCCAACGGCGCGAGGAGAAAGTCGGGTGTCGATACGACGTCCGCCGGTTGGAGAATCCAGAGGTGAAAAGGGCATACGTTGAACAGCTAGAATCCCGAGCCTCGGAGCTGCCGACAGACGGAACAGTCGAAGAACAGTGGTGTGGAATCAAGAATGCCTTTATCACGACGAGCCATGGTACTCTCGGTAAAGTTTGTGGAAGAAGGAGTGAATGGATGTCGGATGAAACTTGGAGGATGGTCGATGATCGGAGAAAGGCGAAACTCGGAATTGAGCAGGCATGTACCGGGTCAGCCAAAGCAGCTGCCCGCTTACGATATGCGGAGCTGGAAAAGGCAGTTAAACGAGCTTGTAGACGAGACAAGAGAGCCTGGACAAACTCCCTAGCCGAAGAGGGAGAAAGAGCCGCCGCCAATGAAGATATCCGTTTACTTTATGACATTTCTCGCCGCCTCAGTGGTGCAAGGACTAATGCAAGAATGCCGCTAAAAGATCGAGCAGGTCAGTTATTGACCGATCGAACAGATCAGCTCAAACGATGGACTGAGCACTTCGAACAACTCTTCCGAGTCACGAATAGCGATGGCCAACAGAATCTGCAGCTCGAAGCGCCAACAGTAAGTCGCATAAATGACGTCAACTCGGAAGCGCCTTCGCTGGCTGAAATAGAAGCGGCAATCAAAAACATGAAATCCAACAAAGCACCTGGGATCGATTGCATCCCTGCTGAAATGCTGAAAGCCGACCCTGCCCTATCAGCACAAATGTTGCACCGTCTTTTCGCTGACATCTGGGATACTGCAACATTCCCGGCCGACTGGATGCAGGGTATCCTCGTAAAGGTCCCGAAGAAAGGAGACCTGACAGAGTGCGGTAACTGGCGAGGCATAACGTTGATCTGTACAACCCTCAAAGTACTCTGCAAAGTGATTCTGAACAGGATCCAGGAGAAAATAGACGCTACACTCCGACGGCAACAAGCTGGATTCCGATCTCGACGATCATGTGTGGACCACATCACAACGCTACGAATCATACTGGAACAAATCAACGAATTCCAGGACTCTCTTCTGCTGGTGTTCGTTGATTTCGAAAAAGCATTCGACCGACTTAACCATGAAAACATCTGGGCGGCTCTAAGGCGACGAGGGGTCCCAGAGAAACTAGTCCATCTCATCGAAGCACAGTATGAGGCATTTTCGTGCAAGGTCTTGCACGACGGTGTCTTGTCCGAACCAATCCCGGTAACTGCTGGAGTGAGACAAGGATGTGTTCTATCACCGCTACTTTTTCTAATCGTAATGGATGAGATTCTGATTGGATCGATTGACTGTGCACCGAACCGAGGATTGCCGTGGAATCCTTCAACAATGGAGCAACTGAACGACCTTGACCTGGCTGACGATATTGTTTTGCTCGCCCAAACACAACCAGATATGCAGAGCAAACTCGATGACCTCACCGAAAGTTCCAAGGCAGCAGGTCTCAAAGTCAATGTCGGAAAGACCAAGTCGATGGAGATCAACACAGGAGATCCCTCCAGTTTCATGGTAGCTGGGCAACAAGTTGAGAAAGTGGAGTGCTTCCAGTATCTTGGTAGCCAGATTACGCCTGATGGTGGTACCAGAAAAGACATCGAAACACGGATCAGAAAGGCCCGATTTGCGTTTGCGAGTCTCCGAAACATCTGGCGGTCACGCCAGATCTCTCTACGTACAAAAATCCGAATCTTCAACTCAAACGTCAAATCCGTATTGCTGTACGGGTGCGAAACTTGGTGCACATATGCGGTAACGACGCGAAAACTGCAAGTATTTGTAAACCGCTGCCTGCGGAACATCATCCGCGCTTGGTGGCCTGGCAACTGGATCTCGAATGAGGATCTACATCGCCGGTGTCATCAAAAGGCGCTAGAAATCGAGATTCAGGAACGTAAGTGGAGATGGATTGGGCACACGCTGCGAAGAGATGAAAACGAGATTTGCAGAGAGGCGCTAGATTGGAATCCAGAAGGTCATCGAAGAAGAGGCAGACCCAGAAATTCGTGGCGGCGAAGCCTAGCCGCTGAAATTCGAACTGTCGACGAGAATCTTGACTGGGACCAGGTGAAGACGCTGGCTCCGGATCGTCAACAGTGGAGGTCTTTTACCACGGCCCTATGCACCGGAGGATCGGCGCGGGATCATTAAGTAAGTAAGTACTACTTTGCGTATCAGATTTGTCATCCAACACAGTAAAAATCTCTGACTGGACTCTCATACACATTCGATTCGCATGAAATACGTTAATTTTGCTTTTTTTCCTAACTTAATAGAAAATATTTAAAAGCTTACCTTAAACAAAATTGTCCAAAATTTCTATTTAGAGAATGATCCAAAGTGTAAGTTTGAATTAAGGCGTTTTCCAACGGAACCTAAAAAGACATAACCTTAAATTAAGAATAATTCCAACGAGCTATACATTTTTGAAACGAAGTACGGATATTTTTCCAGCAGCCATTTCTGTAATATTTCTTGAATCATTCAATCCCACTAAAGTATCGTCCAGATTGTCCACCGGATTGTCATTTGAGTTGTTCTCTGAGTTGCAAGTTGAGAGTAGTATTTCAATAAAAACGGAATATTTAAATTTTTCCGAAACTTTTAGATAGAACTTGTCTTCTCGCATGTCTTGATAACTTGTAGTTTTTTTTTCCTATAAGTTATTTGATTGCTTTGATTGAAAATAATTCTTAGGGAGTAACCAGCTTGTTTGAGGGAATATACAAATATTTCTAATTGTATAACAGCATTTTCCACAACCGATCGACCGAATCAGAATCACTTCATATCATATGTGTATGTTGCATTCTTATAAGAAAAAAATGAAGTTTTATGCGGTTCTACATCCACATCCACGGATTTCTTCCACTTATTCTTTCTTCCTCCTTCGGTGTCGAGCTCGGGTTCGTTGAGCTGGTTCTCGCTGAGTGTACCCGGCTCCACCTTGGGTGCTGAACAAGGTACCGATGCAGATCAAACCAACGTTGTAGCGGTTATCGGTCGATGTAAGGCTTCGGGCAAGGTGCTCTCGGATTGAGTTTAATAGAGTCTCTAGCATTTCGATTTGGGCATCACTGGCCGCGTTATTCGAGTTCGAGAACAAAAACTTCTTGCCTGACGAATGACTGGAGAAACTCGAGGGACGGGAAAACCCGTGTAGCACCGGCAAAAATATTGGGTATGCGCCAACAGACAAAAAGCGATAAAAACGGCCACCAGTTTCACTACGTTTTTGGCCTTCTACCGTGCGGTTGACAGTGCGACCAAATAAGTTTTGTTGGCCATGATGTTTTCTTTTCCGATCAGTTACCGGAAGCTATGGGAGCAGCACGAGGCACGGGACGAAGAGTGCGGGAGCGATCGGGGTGTCGAGGCCCTTCCACCCGTGATAATGTTGACCGCTTCATGCGGAAAAGGCAATTTTCATTGCCGCCATACGATTATTCGAAAGAATTTTAAAATCAAATTCGATCGTTCTTGCCAGCTTAGCTTCTAGACGGAAAAGGCCGCGTAAGTTGCAAATTGTTATGTTGTTTGGTGCGCTTATCACTAAACCGTTGTTTTCAACAGAACTCCAGCGGCCTTTTTTGTTGGTATGTTTTGGAAGTACTTCTCATCGATTCGATTCATCCAACGGAAGCCGCTCCTGCCGGTCCGGAAGTTGGAACCGTGAGCACTCACGAAGTAGTGTTTTTTAAATTGACCAAATCTTAACTGTAAAATTGTGAACATATTATTGTGTTACTAAAAGTCGTTAAGCTTTGGCTCGAAATGATGTTCTCGTTAACTAGCTACGGACCACGACTTCCCGCTAGCTGCCGGGCAAACGAAACGGAAATGTTGGCAAATTTTAATTATAAAATCTGGCGCTTAAGCCTTCATTTTTCGGACCTTTCGGTCGATAAGTTTCTAACATTCTAATAATAATTTTATTAAAACTTAAAAAAAAATTGAAGAAATTTTGAAAACTTTTCTTACACATGGAAAAAACTGAACGACAGCTGTTCTCTTTTATTTATATCAGGAATTATTTTAATCTGTAAAATGTTTTCCAATGCCTCAGATCCCAGTCTATGCCGGTGATCTGCGAAAACCAGAGCGAACATGGAATGGTCTCGTTCAAAAGACACCTGTGTGGAGGCTGCTGCATGTATGATTTTGGCTAGCTGCCAGAGTCGATTACCTGCAACTTTTTTTATGAACTAATAAACAATTGGTCTATAATTTTCGCCAATATTTCCAGTGAAAACTGTCTTGGTGTTCAATGCTCCGTATTGCACTCTCAATGGTGTTTTGAAAACCGGAACATGAGGGCCCTTATTCTGCGCCGCGAATGACGTGACGTTTGGCGAGTCACCTCACCGTCACTCGACTCTTGTCATCTTATTCCGACAGTCGGTTTAAGTGAGGTGACAGCATGGTGAGAGCAAGTGACAGATATTCGTTCTACTCGCAACACCAGCTGAAATACCAGCTTAAAACACAATTGAAATCCATTTGCATTGTCGATTCTGTCCGGATAATTCCGATCGGCGAATTTCCCTTCCGGATTCTATATACGCTAGCCTAGAGGTGCTACAAAGCCCTAGAAAAGATGTTTGAAACAATTTAATATACTTCATGTTTATCAAAATTGCTTAAAACTTACGTTATTTACTTAGCTAATAATTTTCCAACTTTTCAACACATTTATGAAACCAAACGCAGCTACAGCCGATCCCGTACGACCTTCTCTACGCTTTCATTAAATACGTGAAGAGTTAAAAATGTTAAATTAGACGACCCGTGACTGGAACTTGGTTCTGGTTTTAAAAAAAATTGGTTAAATTAGCTTCTTAAAACACAAAAATAATAAATTTAATGTTACTCACCTTTTAACGTCCATTTTATTGCCGGGCCAAATCAGTTTTCTTTTTCTGTCGCATCCAAAACACGTACCGATTATTGTCACCTAAAATCGTCACCCGAATCCGACAATTCTCACCCACGGTGACTACCAGAATAGCCTAGGATCTCACAAAAGTTCATCCGAAGTGACGTTTCTCGGCTAAAGTGACAGCCGGAATCGAGTGACTTGGGTGACTCGACGATCATCACGACACGCGCGGCGCAGAATAAGGGCCGAGGTTGATGTTCCAACGCCAAACATCTCCGTTATCATACTGTCTAACGAAAATTCATCGGAGCTGTTACTGATGTTTTGAACGCTGTAGTCTGTAGTTTCTGGTATTGGAGCGTTGGATTCTTTATCAATTTCTTTTTTCAAAGAGATATGAGGTATTGCTTTAAACGAAAAATAAAAATGAAACATGGACTTTAAAATTAAAATTTTTTTACTTACCCACTACTTCTTTTCGATCGCTTGAAGTCAGCACCGTCGATCCTTTAAACATAATTCGGGGGTCCATGTAAGTTGCCGCTGTATTAGTGAATATATTATATTAGCGAATATTTTTTTTCTCGCGCTTTGTCATGGATTCTAATAGCAAATGTTTGAATCTATTGGATCCTGGAAGGTTAGTTATATTCTTTTTTGTCATACGCCATTGCAAGAAAAACTCGATTGGGGGATTCCAAGTTTTGGCCGATGCTTCCTAGATAAATGTGAAGAATAGCTTGAGGTGTCTTTTTTATTTCTTCGTTTACTTAGCACACCGAAACCTTTTCGGCATACCAAACCATGATACTCTCCGTAAAGTAGATATTTTTTTTGTTGAGTTTTGCATTGACTTTTGTTCTGAAACAAAATCTTTTCGAATTTTCTATCAAATACCGTGAAAATCTTCAAGCCATCTTTAAAAATTGTCGTATTCGGGAAGAGTGAGCCATTTTTGATCTTAAAAACTGACAAATTGTATCCAAATCTTCCTCACGCGTTGCTTCCATGCGCTTTGTGTTGGATTTTTTCAATGCTGCTCCGATAATATAGCATAAGCTATTCCAATCCCTCGATGTCAAGTTATTGCTTGTGGTAAAGTCCAATGGTTAGTGCTCGTTGTTATACATACCTAATGAGTAAATTTTCCGTATCCCACTGCGGTTCCTCGATGTCGCTATCATCTAGTAGAGGCAGTGCATTATCTTCCTCATAACTTTGTCCATAATTTATCAAATTAAGAAATCACGTTGTCCTTAAAGCTAATGGAAAACTGGGCTGCATTGGCTGTATCATTCCGCGCTAAACGTTTACGCTTTTCAGAAAAGAAGTTTTCGAAAGGGTGAGTATGATAAGCATTGGATAAAAGTTGAAAAAAAATAGTATTACTTACAGTTCCTCGCCTTTTGGATAATTATGATAAGTTTTCGAAGTATGTACACCTTGCCGATTCGTACAGTTTTCAAATTTGCATTTGCTTCTGAAAACTGATGTTGTCAAGTAAACAATAACAACGACCCAGTCTTGTTAAAATAACCAAGCAACTTTGATCAGTAGATATATGAAGGAGGTTACCTAGTGCTATCTGGTGGCGACATTGCCTACCTTCTGTTAAGCTTTACGAATTCAGTTTTCTGCGATGCGGTCGCCATTAAGCGACTGTGATCGAATGATGACCTAAAATTGAGATTGCCAAAGAAATTTTTTCTTCATCTCACTTGCTCAAATTGAAAAAAAAATCATTACTCGGCTGTAAAGAGAAAGGTTGCCAGAATTTTTCCTGAACGTCTCCGGGCCGCACTAATCCGGGCTATTTTATCCAATAAACTGGCAATATCCGGCCATTTGATTTCAAAAGTTTCATCCCTAAATCCGGGCAATATCCGAGAAAATTCGGTCAAAACCCAGGAAGAACTAAAACAAAAATCAAAAAGAAAAACACTTGAAAAATGTCATCGTAAAACATAGAAATTTACCAACGCAAGAAAGAGGCGTTGAAAGAGTACAATAGAAGCAAGCTAGTGGTTGATTTTGTGGAACTGAAGAGGAGAAGAGCTATCTTTAAAAATGAATTCAGGAAAGCGAAATGGTCCTAAGTTGCAGAATTCACCGGTAATATAGATGAAAACACTCTCCCGAAACACGTGTGGAATATAGCTAAAGGGATCGATACAGCGCTAACAGTAGAAACTAAAAAGTTAAAAAGCATCATATACGACAAAGGAAGGGAGTTTATGAACCATTATTTTGAGGAAGAAAGAACTATGGATAGTAGCCCTATAAACGACACCGTCCCGCTACTAATTGGATACGAAATGCCCTTAACGACATCAGAAATCTTGGACACCCTCAAGAAGAAAAAGAACTTCTCCGCTCCAGGGGAAGGCAAGGTTTCCTATTCGATACTGAAACGCCTGCAACTCAAAATATGTGAAATGCTCAATGTTGTTTTCATGACAGAACAAATTCCCGACCGATGGTGGGTGACAGAAATTAAACCAATTCCAAAGGCCAGATCCAATGTTGGCCCCTCGTCGAAGAGACCCACAAGTCTGATGAACTTAAACTTGAAATTAATTAATTCTACTGTTAAAAACCGTATTGCTGAGATCGCTGAACTTTCGAATCTGATCCCCAAGAATTCCTTTGGTTTTCGCCAATTTTGTTCAGCCCAAAACTATGTAAACTTCTTAAGGCGCCCGCACAATAGCCCGTCGGACGTCGCGTTGCGTTGACATTCCATTTTGGGGATACCGTTTTCCGTTTGAGTCACCACCAGCGTTGCCAGATTGAAAACCGCTCAAGTCCGTAGATTTGACGAAAATCGAAAAACGTACTGATTTCGGCAAAATAAAACTTGATGACCTTTTTTTTTTTGTCGTCAGGTAGAATTTTCATTTATCCGCAGAATCCCTTGAATTTAAGCGATTAACAGTAGAAAATCCGTAGGAAATGCTTAAAATCCGTAGATTTCGAGCATCGATCCGCAGCGTAGAAATGCTGAAAATTCGTAGAACTACGGAGAAATTCGTAGATCTGGCAAGGCTGGTCACCACAATGGTGCGTCGTGTCAGTGACAGCATTGTACTAAAACGCTAAACTTGTTCTAAACAGCAGTGTTCTCCAACGTCGACGTTTTTCTTTTGAAATAAATCAAAATTCCAGCGCGTAAGCAGGGTTTGAATATTCCTTTTTTATGCTTTTTTTTTAAAGTTTAACACAAATATACTCAAAAATAAAATTATCGTAATTTTTCTGTGATTTGTAATGTTAGGCAACCCGAGTTTTGCCTTAAAAATTCTGGAAAGCCTTGTCAGTGGACGCTGTATTGTACTGCCAAAAAACTCCCAGTGCGTCGCGTCAGCGTTTTAGTACTCAGCAACAGCGTTGACAGCTGACGCGACGTGCCGTCCGACGTGCTATTGTGCGGGCGCCTTTAGTCAACTCTATTAAACAAGCTAAAGGAAACAAACGGGAATGCATTGTGACTTTTATCGATGTATCAAGAGCATTTGACAAGGTCAAAATAGGAATACTCTTGGAAACTCTTGCTTCACTAGATAATTCCCCATAAATTAATAACATGGCTCCACGACTCCACAGCTGAAAGGAAACTGAATGAAAAAATAGTTAAAACATTAAAATCAAACTTCATGAAGGGTTAATCACCGTAATTTATATTTGTAGGAACAAAAATTTGATATGTGATGATGTGCTTCTAAATAAATTCTACCCGCTCATTTTCATCTAACCTTCTATCCACCTATATAAAAAAAATTTCATAATCTTTAGATGTCCCTACTAAAAGGGACATCACTTTTCAACGCTAGGCCGATAAATTAAATGTACAAATTAAAATCAAAATTAATGGAAACGAAATATCTACGAAAAACACACACCAATATCTAGGGTATGTACTACATCGAGGACTGTACCACAGGAAACACATTGAAAATGTTAGGGAAAAACGCTAGAAAAACTCCCGCTCTTGACGCTTTTAGCAGGCAGATTTTCACAATCTAATCCAGAAACTCTAGTAAAATCTGAAACGCACTTATACGTAGTAAACTTGAATACGGGGCCAGATTTATAGGGATGCCCCAGATACCAATCTACAGAAGATACAAACAGTTCAAAATGCTCTCTTGATAATAGCTATGGGATATCTGAAATCCACAACAATACATGTAATGTAATATGTAATATTATCAGTAACAAAACAGCTTCCATGTAATTGAGATTAGAGCTTCTCACGAAAAGGGAACTCCTTAGAAGTGTAGGGGAGAGTGGGGATACTTGATCCCATTTTTTTATTTTCACCATATCTTTTTGGAAAAATTTCGCAACTCGCACTCTTTTACATTTTCTGACAGTGTGTAACTTCAAGTTTTTATGCTAAATTAGAACGATACTTGAACCCTTTGATAAACTAGAAGCATTTTCATGGGAGTAAAAAAACTGCGATATTTTTGAAGATAAGGTAGACTTAATCCTTTATTCAGGAAGCCCTAATCCATGGAAAAAATCAAGCAGAACCCTAAGATAGAATGTCAATTGACTATTTTGGTCATGTTTGTTCTCATTTCACAATCTATAATTATCAGAAAAAAATTCTATAGCTTATTCTCAACCCTTATGACATTGCATACTTACGGGCGCATTTTTTTATAAACTAGAGAAAATAAATTATTTTAGCCCTTTTCTTCAGATAATTGATGGATAGATATTAGCTATTGGATAAATATTAGTAATCTCGTAATCAGCAATGACCACGATCCATTAAGAAGAAGAATATACCGGGATCATTTGTACCCATATATTAGGGATCAATTGTACCCAAAATCAACAATTAAGAAAACTCTTTCTGAAAAAAGTTGGGAGTTTTCCATCGCTTTGAAAATATTGTATCTTGATGTTCATTTTACACTCGAAAGATTGATGTATTGAAACAAATATTTTTGTTATAATATTTCCATGTTAGGAACGTTTTAAAATGATGAAAAAAGATCTTAAAGTCACATTTTGTGAAATTTTTCAAACAAAGTTCAATAACCCAAAAACTTATTTTGATAAAATTTTTTGAGCTTCAACCATTGCTGTTTTGGTCCGTTGGGCACATTTTTCTAGAACATTTGATCTTTGTACGACATTCCAGTTTGGAGATATAGCGAAGGAATCAAGTATCCTCATTCTCCCCTATTCAATCAAAACCAACTGGTAGAATTTGTTCAAAAAACGAAATTAGTCGAAAAACACAATGGAACTTACTTTACCAAAATAGTAGATCAAAATCTGGATCTGGTTAGCCAAGTCCACCCGAAAGATCCCAACATTTTCGTCGAGAATAGACTACACAACACAATCCAGCTATTGAAATGAACTGGGTGGTTAGGACAAAATTAGACAAGGACCAAAAGAAAAAGGCCAACATTTCAACCACACAATGGCAGGCACTGTTCAAAGAAAAAATTAATACAATATGTATATCGAAATTGCAAATTAATATTCACCGATGCCAGCCGAACAGAATCGGGTACGGCGATTGCCATGTATAACCAGAAAGAGAAAATACTTAGATCCAAAAAAATAAACATAAAGTTTTCCATTACAAATGCGGAACTAATGGCAGTTCATTTAGCACTTCAATGGATCACAGAGAAAGACTACAAGGAAGTTGTATTTATGACGGATACAGCTAGTGCATGCTCCCTTCTTATTGATACAAAAGAAAAAAAAATCAACAATTTCACAGCCTGGAGAATCACTTAACTATCATCTACGGAAAAAAAACGAAGAGAATTAGAAATCAATGGATTCCAAGCCATTGTGGAGTCGAAGGGAATCAGATAGTGGAGCAGGAAGCTGTCAGGAGAACCCGGCAGGCACAATCAAACTTCACATCGTTGACGCTAGGAGACGTCTTATTATTGGCAAAAGCAGAAGCATGGGATAGCTGGAAGAATCAGTTCAATGCACCAGCTTACTGAAAGTAAAATTTTATGCTCAAGTGGAAACTCATCCCCAGAGAACAATCTAGTTCAAAGATTTGGTACTAAACAGTAATTGTTAAACAGTGAACTTCGTTAGAAAAATTTAACAAAATGTGATTTGAAGATCTTTTACTAGATTTTTGCCTAGGGTCAGGGCACTTTGCATTACGGATCAAGTCTTCTTTAGTAAAGGATCAAGTCTCCTGTAACTTAAAAAATATCACATATTTTTAGTCTCACGAAAATGCCTCTAATTTATCTATGAGTTCATGTATCGTTTTAACTTTTGCGGCAAATAAACTTGAAAATACACGCTGTCAGAAAATGCAAAAGACGGTGAGTTGCAAAACTTTCCCGAAAAGATATGATGAAAATAAGAAAAGGAGATCAAGTAACCCCATTCTCCCCTATTTAATAAAATTAGTTTTATTAAATACCAGCATTATCATTAGAAGTTTTTCTCGCTTTGATTTCTTAGTTATATAACTTCCGGGCGAAAACATTTCTAAGACATGGTCTTGACACCATAAGTACGTATTTTATTTCGGCTTTAGTTATGCAATATGTGTATTGTGCTGCATACCTAATATTTTTAACGGCCAACCTCTTATATTAAGATAGGCTGTAGTTATTTTATGCCTACATTGTGGCCGTGTTTTACAACATTTTCCTCTTCAACATTTTCTTTCAAAGATTACGTTGATTCCCAAAAAAAAACAGCTTCCTGAAGGTCATACAGGAGATCGATGGGTGTATTTTTGTATGGCAGAGAACACCTGCGATTATCATTCCCAAAATGAATTTATTGAAATTGTTTTTAATAAAATATAGTGCCGATGATTACACCATTAGTAATTTAGCTCGCATCCCACTGTCCAGATTCGGCTAGCAATGGCCGATCACCATTATTAGCATCCTCACGAATCTCGCGACCAGTTTGCAGCATTACGGAAATTGAGGCCAACTTCGAGCGCCACGTGGTTCCGCTTTCGGTTGGGCAGTGGCTATTCCGGTGATTTTCCTGCAATAAGACTAGAACGGAAGCTATGTTTATATGCACTCATAGGGAAAACACTTCTCGGTTGCACCGTAGCATTCCACAGCAGATCGAGCCAACGCGTTGAATAAAACACATTTTTTCCGAGCGGAGTGTGAGTTCAGTACATATATTGAATTTTGTGTGCCGCCGATATTTGCTGGCTGGCGACACGCGTGCTTCTGATTGCGGCTATTTTGACAATGTGCTAATTGAATCAATAATGATGTTTGAGCGATTTTATAATATCGCAAACCATTCGGAAAAGCATTTGTAATTCAAATTTCAATTTGAAAGCATTTATTTGTCAATTATAAAATTCCGTAGCGATGTTTGTTTGATGCTATGAGGCGTTTCGTCGTATGCAAATAAATGAAGTGCAGGCTTCATCTATGGGTACTAAATTATCGTTCTACCTCTACGCTTATATCGGCAACAACTTTAGAGCAGGTGAAAAACACAAATAAAATCTTTAATTTAAATTGTACAACAATTATTGCCTTTTTTTTTAAAAAAAAGGGTGTGTGTTGATTCCGATCAATGCCTTCTAAATAAAACAGGCTTTGAGCTGATGCTTGAGTTAGCATGAAATATTCGCCTTTGGGTATGCAATAGTTTTATCACCGTTCAAAGTCTCAAATAAATTTAGCATAGATTTTATTTACATACGTACTTATCTTCAACACAGTGACGGAAAGAGAAGGTTAAGTGTAAAATATATGTAAATAAAAATATAGCGATGAAGCTGTTTGTTTAAAATGATGGTTGATTCAAGTGCTTAAAATGCCTAGACTATACAAGACATAATTGGGATTCGATTTAAAAAACTTCAATTTAAATTTATCAATCATCAAGCAGCTCTGATGGAACAAAATTAAAGCAGAATACCCAATGGCCTATTCAATGAACAATTCGTTTCACTGCATTTTAATCACAGTATACCTTATTTTCAACTTTTCTAATCTGTACATGTGGTCTCTTAGTCGATCAAAATAGGATGAATTTTTCAATACTCCTGCCAATGATGCGGCCTCTTTCCAAACTGCCCTTTGAATATAAACATATTCGCTACAATCTAACAGCAACTGCATCGGCTTTAAATGTATTCTAAACAACTATTAAACTTATAATGAAATTTAATAATAAATTTCGTGTGCTGGCCGAACTGTTCGGCCATGCAATATTGATGAATTACGGCGCATCGGCTGCGGCTTTTCCTTTCCCGGCATGGCGGCCGTCTCGTTCCGTGTGTTTAGTTAGATATTCAGCTTCGCTATTTGGTTGGTTTAGTCAATCGTACTCGGAATTGGATGAATGGAATCGACTCAAAAGCCGGACGTCGCTCGGTCGCCGTGCCGCCCAAATGGCCTCTCGACTCCGGTGACCGTCCACAGAACAATCCGGCCTAGGATCGGTTCACTTCTGGTCCGCAGTGTTGTTGCGGTCAAATCTATCGGATGTTATCCGCATATGCTTTATAGGTGAAGGAGGAGGAGGATCTGATTCGCACAATCGCCAAACCCGGAATCACTCAGAAGGTCGGCCGGATGTGGGGTTTTGTGTTCAATCGATTTCTGCTGCCAGGTTGGCCGGCAGCCGCCACTCTCAGTGGCAAGGGAAATTGGGTGGAATTTTATTTACCCACAGGGTGATGCAAAATCTGATGGTGATCCCCTGAATTTGAAAGCCAGTGTCAATATATGACGTGCAGAAATCAGTTGATTGAACTGACAACTCGTCTATTTCGGTTTGGTTAAGGTGCAAATAAGTGGGTTATTCGAAAATTGAATAAAACACCTACAAAAAAATAAGAAAATATTTAGGTTTTAAAAAATTAAAAAAAATGTGGTTGAACTGGAAATAATTTAAACGATATATTGGCACCTAGTTTATCAGATGGGTGTTCGATGAATTTTCGTGCAGATGATACTAGGCAAATGCAATCCAAATCCTCCATGAATCTTTGGATAACATATAAACGAAATTAAATATTAAAAACACCTTTTTGTGGTTCATTATTTTTCTGAGCTTTTCTTTTCTATTTTTTTTAGGAGTAGAGGAGAGTGGGGATACTTCATCCCTGGGGGTACTTGATTACTTTGCTATATCTCGAAACCGGAATGTCTTACAAATATCAAATGTTCTAGAAAAATGTGCCAAATAGAACAAAATAACAATGCTGCTATCTCAACCAATTTTTAAAGTAAAATATTTTTCAAGTTATTCAACTTTGTTCGAAACTGTTAAAACGCAGGTTTCAGTGGTGGAATAGAGTTATCTTTATTCACGTTTGGTCTGTAAAATCAGTAGAATAGCCTAGAATAGAGCCTGCCAACCACTCCGGATATTTGATCATTTTAAATTGTTGCGTGTTAGGATAAGTAGAATACATAAGTTTAAGTTCAACTAGTTTTTTCTTATTAAATGTTAAGTAAACATAAATTATGTGTTTCTGAATAAAATTGTGCCTTGTTATACGGAAATCGTACGTGTGTTTTTGAACAATTCGGTCCGAGAAAAATTGTATGCGGGAAGTTTTCGCGGAACCACGGACCGTTTGCAGTTTCATTTTGGTTGGTTCGATGTTGGCAAGCCGACGGGAAATTTATCAATTAGCGATAGTTAACTGTCGCTTTCAACTTCTTATATTCCCTAACCGGGAAAGTTCTCATTTATCAATGAGAAGAATTGATACTCTTACCTAGAATATCTGGCAACACTGTTGTGTTACCACAAACCCAATTTCAGTATTCTCGCCTAACCCTGTGATGATGTAAACATTTGTGCCGCGTTTATCATCATCACCTGTTATCAGCAATCAAAGATCTATTGTTTTCGATTGCGAATTGGAAACCTATCAAGATGAACCAAAACAAACAATATTTTCCTTCTGCTGTAATCGGCAACAATGTGGCAGCGGCTAAGGATTCGCCGAAACCGTAATTATCAACACCTCCCCTCAATTCGCAGATTGAGAATGCTGAACAGCTTCGCGTGCCTCGCCCTTGGTAACGCCTTCGTGAACCCATCAGCTGGTTGATCTTTAGTGGAGATGTGTCGCGAAGATAGCTGACCGCTTCTTATGAAGTCTCTGATAAAAGCACATACCCATTAACGTGAAAGGAGTGCTAACCACACCCAATTCACCTAGGAAGTTTGTTAACCACAAATCTTCCTTGACTGCATGGCAAAGGGCTCCTACCTCAGCTTCGGTCGACGACAGACTGACCGTCTTGCTGACGTAGGCTTACCAGTAGGACAAGTCCTACCAAAGTAGGACGTCTCCTACCAAAGTAGGACGTCTCCTACTTTTTCGACCCTTGTCCTACCGTCCTACTTTGGACCCAAAAAGCCCTACTTTTTACCGTTAGGATCATTATCTATCTTGTTTATCGATTTTTTGACTTTGCATCTCCTTTTTTTGCTTTTTTTGATTGGCTGTTTTTGCTTTAACCACATAGTGTCAAATTCGAGCAGCTTGAGAACTGTGTGAAAATTTTAGCGAACAAAGGTATTTAAATCAACGATGTTAAACTGTATGATAAATTTTGTCGCCTGCGCAGCAGCAAGATGGAACAAACTAACTCACGAAAAATGGAAACCATTTTCCAATCAGATCAATTGCCCGAACATCACGCCGAGCTGCTGACGATTGCTGAATATTTCTTCGCAATATCGGCTCACAACGCCAATGTAGAGAGCGATTATCTTACTACAAAACAACAACAGGCAAATTTCATGTTCAGAGTTCCATTCCTATTTGTAGAAAAATGAAGATCTTCATTTGTTGTGATATCATCTTATCTTATTGTAAATTTATGTAAAAACTTTTTTAAATAAAAATCACAGAATAAAGCGTCCTACTTTTCATCCTACTTCAGATTGAAATACGTCCTACTTTTTCATATTATTTTTAGCAAAATGTCCTACTTCCCGAAATTTTATTCTGGTAAGCCTATGTAAGGGTAACCTGATACAGATCTTCGATCATCGAAGTCGTTGGCCAAATCTGCATCAGCGTATCCGCTGAGTGGTTCCGATTTCGCGTTTCTGCGGTATACCAATGCCATATAGCCATTTAGGCCTGACCAATGCCTATCCGCTGGCCTGGTATTTGCTAAGTGCGCTAACCGCAGCACTGATATTCGATCTCGAAGAAGACTAAAAACAACCGATCGAATCGTTGAACGGCTGCTCGGTGATTTACAAAATGTGATTAGAAGATCTTTTTCTATCACTTTCAAATGTTTCTCACATGGAAAAAGGTTAATAAAAATATGTTTTCCGAATATCAACCGTTAGAGTACAATTTGAACTTCATTATGCCATTTTTTTTAAATGCAATAGGAAGTTCTCAATTTACGATTTGTTTTAGAGGAGATTTCCAAAATGTATGTAATGGGTATAATTGATCCCTAGAGTCCAAAATGATAACCTTGAGCAGCACTGATTGCTTCTACATCTGACCAGTGATGTCAACCTTCCAGATTTTTTCTGGATCTTCCAGACTTTTTGGACTTTTGCCAGACATTTTTTCAGGATTCCAGACTTTTGACATTTCTTCCAGACAATTCCAGACTTTTGGCTTAGGACATAAGTTGATCTAAGTAACTAATAAAATTAAAATGGTTATGGTATAACATGGCAGAAAATGATTAGAATTTACGAATTATGAATGCAGTGTTTGAAAGCTATGAATAATGGCAAATTCTTCGAAGATGTTAAATTGAAAGTCAAACAGAACACGTAACTGATAGTGTCAGAAACAAACGATTAGTGCCTATCTGCATATCTGGCGACCAAAAAAAAAAGGCCACCACCTTCCCAAAACCAAGCTATTGAGTATTTCCTGAGACAGATTATGGTAGGGTAACGTTTTGTTTTTATTTTGAAAAATGTAAACACCAACTGGTCGCCATTTTGATCTTTGATGATAAGCACTGTTCAATGCTTTATTTTAAAAACTTCTTTAATTAAAATCATGAACATACCTTCATGTCTTAACTTGTTATGAACTTACAATTCATTAAATAAAGAATGTATATTCTTTTCATCAAGGTGCGCTTGCAAAACCAGTACAATTGCATTGCCAACTTTATTTCGTTACTATCTGGTCATTGAACATGCGTAATGTTGTTGTTATGTTTACCCTACCACGATATGCCGAGAAAATGTAAACATGAGAAATCGGCTGTTCGTATGACAAGTGGGGAAATGCCTTATCCAGACTTTTCCTGACATTTCCAGACATTTTTTCCAAATCTTCCAGACTTTTTCGAAAAACAGTTGGCAGCCCTACATCTGACCGTAAGTTGCGGCAAACCCGAAGCAATCGACCATGTGCTCGCTCGGCTAAAAGATCACATGCGGGATATACATGGTGTTTTCGATAGAAGGTCCAGCAGTTGATCGGCAGAGCTCGATTGCTCGGGTTCGCCGGTTTCATCACGTTCACCGTAGTGAAGTTGGCTAATGCGCCGTTGTACTGAAGCGAAGATTGCAGGTTCAAGTCCTGCCGTGAGCCGTTGTATCTTTTGAATAATGTTTATCCAGTGATTATCTGTAGCAGGACTAAAAATACTGTATTTATCTAAAAACCAGAAAATTGCGCCTTTATGTATGCAATGACTTTAGGGTAGAAGACCAACTTTTGGAATTCTCTTTCTCTGATACTAACAAACTATGAAATGAGAACTAAAGCATGGATCACGCAAAATCTGGAAAGGGTCTATCTTGAGCTATGTAAACGAAATAAAAATGTTTTGTAATCAAAATGTAGGGTTTTTATTGCACTTTAAAAGAAAAATAAGAAAAAAATTATTTCGGTGTTGTTTTGATGAAATTTCGAGCTTTTCGTCGAGAACCACTCATCATAGTTTGGACACCCTATTCACTAGCCATTTTGTTCCACAATCTCTTCATCTCTGTTGCATCCCGAATCGTCATACCATACTTCTTCATCTTCTGCTTGACAATTGCCAATTTTTTTTTTGGATAGGGCGGAATTGAGGGCAGTTGGGTGGGTTGATGTCCTTTTCGACAAAATCCACTCGTTGGCCCGATACCACTGCTGTAGTACCTCTTTGATGTAGTGGCAGCTTGCCAAATCTGGCGAAAACTTTACTGGTCCTTTGTGAGATCTAATGTACGGCAAAAAAAAACGTTTTTAAGGCACTCCCCCTTGTACATTTCGGAGTCCATGATCTTGTTTTTCACAAAAACCGGGGTTTTTCGTCTGCAGCTGCATATACCTTGCCAGATCAAACATTTTCTTGCAAACTTATCGGAAAAAAACGAATTTGAACTTGGCGGTGACATCACCCCGACCGGTGGCTTTGTAAAATTTTTGGCCAGGAAGCCGCCCAAAATCAGATTTCACGATTTTTAAACCACACCACGTCGGGTTTTTGACGTGGTTGTCCAAAATAAATTTTCGCCTCGCGGCTTCCATTACGTGTAACTTTATTGGAACAAAACGAATCGTAATGCAATTTTCAGCACTGATAGAGGAAACATTTCCAAACAAAGTACTGTCAAAACATTACAGATCAGACTACTAGGAGCGCTATGGTATAATAAACAGTGCGTCCAGATTTTGGATGATCCATGCTTTAATATGGAATTGTTGACGGACTTTTTATCTTCGGATTTTACTAGTTTTTTGCTTAGGGTCAGAGGCCCTGGATTAAGGATTAAGTCTCCACTAGTAAAGGATCAAGTCTCCTGTAACTTAAAAAATATCACAGTTTTTCTAGTCTCACGAAAATGCTTCTAGTTCATCTATTTACGAGTTCATGTATCGTTCTAACTTTTGGAGCATATAAATTTGAAATTGCACGCTGTCAGAAAATGCAAAAGACGGTGGGCTGCAAAATTTTCCCAGAAAAATATGTTGTAAATAAGAAAGGCGGATCATTATTTCCATTCTCCCCTAAGGATATCTCCATATTACGATAATTTTCAATGAAATTAAACAATTTTCACTTTGAGAGAAAATCTGTGAGGGGAAAGCTCCTGGATCGATATCAAAGTTTTTTCTTGGCTCAAAGTCTAATGCAAATCACTACAAAGAGCAAAAGCAGTTTCTTACTTTTATCGACTGGCAGCATTTTTGTTAAGAGTTCAACCAACTTCAAGAGCCGATTGTTTAAAAATTTCCTCAGTTTACATTCTTAAGCAATTTGTTTCTTCATTCAACATCTTCAAGTTTAGATGTTTCTTATAAAAAAAAAAAAACTATCAGGCAATTTGAAGATGACCCGGTGATATTTCCATCAATAATTTTTTTGGTTCTCAAGAAATACGAGTTTTTATGTTTTGTATAGTAACCCGCCCATTACATCATCTATCGCTACGAAGCTACTCGAAATATATTTCCGTTAAGTTTTTAAGAAAACGCCTAATTATTTTTTATTTACATAGTATTCCGTCTCACGACATAACTTGACGAACATAATTCCTAAAATTCACTCGGTCCATGGCAACCGTTCCCCGATTTATCGGACACCCCACGTTTGCCAGATCACGCTCCACTTGGTCTAACCACCTCGCTCGTCATGTTCCTACCGGATTCGTAGCGAACACCTGTTTTGCAGGACAGTCCGCAACATGTCCCGCCCAGCGTATCCGGCCAGCTTTCACCACCTTCTGGATACTGGGTACGCCGTAGAGTCGCGCGAGCTCGTGGTTCATCCTTCGCCTCCACACTCCGTTCTCCTGTACGCCGCCAAAGATGGTTCTTAACACTCGTCGCTCGAATACTCCGTGTGTACGCAGGTCCTCCTCGAGCAATATCCATGTCTCGTGCCCGTAGAGAACAACCGGTCTAATGAGCGTCATATACAGGTTACACTTCGTGCGAGGGCTAAGTCTTCTCCGACCTCAGTTGCTTGTGGAGTCCATAGTAGGCACGACTTCCGCTGATAATTCGCCTCCGGATCTCACATCTGGTGTCATTGTCTGCGGTCACCAGTGAGCCGACTATCTCCAGCTCGTCGCCGTCGATCGTGACCTTGTTACTACTGGACAAGCGGGTACGGTCGGTCTCGGATCCGCAGGCCAGCATGTACTTCGTCTTGGGTGTTTTAATCATCAACCCAATCCTTCCTGCTTTGCGGTAGATCTCTTCCACCGCCGCAGTTGATCTGTCAATGCCAGTTGATCATATCAATGTCATCGGCAAAGTAGGTAAGTTGACTGGATCTGTTGAAAATCGTGCTCCACATTTCGCCCACCGCTCGTCAAATAATACCTTCTAGTGCCACGCAAGGTTGCCGAAAAAATTTCTGTGTTTTTGACAAAAAAAATCTCGAATTCAGTTATTTGAACCTAAAATTCTGTGACGGTTTTCTGTGACGCTTTTTCTATGAAGCTCATAGAGAAATCATGTCAAACATCAACAAATTGGAAATTTCTCACAGTTTTAAATGAAAAAAAGTAAAGTTAAATAACCTTGTATTTATATTTTAAGGAATGATAGTAAGAAATAAAAAGTCAAAAATGACAAAAAATAATGATTTTGGAAATCTGTACAAAACTTAGAAAATCTGTGAATTCTGTGAAAATTTTAAAAATTTCATGATCTGTGACGAAATTTTGCTCAAAATTCTGTGATAATACAAATTTTTCAGTAAATTCGGCAACCTTGGTGCCACGTTGAACATCATGCAGGATAGACCATATCCTTGTCGAAGCCCTCTGCGCGATTCGAAAACGCCTAAATGTATGCAATCAAAGTTTTAACGAAATATCTCTAAAAACTTGCTACTTAGTACAATTTGGCGAAAATCATTAAAATTAACTCTGAAACTTGATCTTATCAGTGTTGAAATCAAATTTCAATGAACACATAAACATGCTTTTAAATCTTAGGATCCGATCGTTAGTGTCGCAGTATAAGTTTCCATCGTATCATTAGAAAATTCTAAGACTCAGACGTCTCTTGTGTCAGATAGGATACAAATCTTGTTCAGAGCTCGCAACCCACATGTCAAAACCGAAAAAAAATGTCACAACATCGGAAAATTTGTTAAATCGCCATAGTCTCATGTCGCTTTTCCAACGCTTTTTTTTCGGGGGGCTTTTTTCCCTTCAACCCGTTAGGAAAATTTCTCTTCTCGCAAATGAAATGCGAAGCGAGACGGCGTGGATCGGATTTTTTTATGGCTCAATGACGAAGATAGTCAAGTTTCAGCGGAGGTGTTGATAACTTTCATCCGCGTGTTTGCGGTAATTTATCATCGTTTGTCATCGGAATCGGACGCTGGAGGATAATAAAGTTTTTTTTCTCGTTTCTGTTTATATTGCAGGAAGATCGCGAACTTTTTTCTTCGGAAATATTTCATCGTTCGCTCGTGAAGTAGTAGGGCAATTATTATATCATCAAGACTGTTGCACGAATAACTCGGAAAGTTTTATCAACTTATATTCTTCAATTTAATCTTAAACACCAGCCCAAACCAATTGGTAGATAGTTTGATTTTATCGGAAAATAATGAAGCTAAAAATGATTGAAATGTATACGCCTGATGGTGCTATTTTAAAAGGCTAAAGCTTAGGCAAAGATTTTTGAACTTCTTAAGATTTACTCAAATAAACAGTACAGCTGACAACGAATTAAACGCGATAGCAAATACTATGAGTTTCAGATCATTGGCAAGAAATATCAATTTTACCACAACGATGTTTATCAAAGCTCACAATCGTTAATTTTTCGACTCATTTTGGAGGATACAACAATGTTTTCATAAAGTACATGCTTCGCAATTTCACCATTACATATTTCCTTTCCTCTGGGTGCGGGCCCGTTGATTACAATTAACAAGCAATTAAATCATGGCGTGTGCCTTGTAACTACTAATGAGCAGAACGAATCGGAATATGGGCTGTAGTGGAGGTGCGGTTGCCTCAATCGGTCCCAAAGCTGGGAAAATCCTACCAACACTTTTGGTCGGCGAATGCTTTCGGACGACAACAACAACGGAAAATTTAAATTGAAGCTTATTGTAGCTCATGATGAAACTGAGCTTCAATGATTGTTGCAAGCTTGTTTCAGCGATTCAGTTGTTTATGACCAAATTTTATAACCTCACGCGAAAGACGGTTTGCATGTGCACTTTTATTCAATTATCGCTCAATTGTAACTCGGATAATGAAAAACTCATTGAAGTCAGAGTCTTCAATGTCGGACCCTTTCTAGTTTTACAAGTGAAGCCTCATAAAAACACGGTTAAAGATCTATTTAGCTAACAGTACTTTTTTGTGATTTAAAAAAAATGAATCATTCAAATTGCACACTAATACCGTACAGTAGTTTTTCGATTTGATCACTGTTCGATTTTTTTAATACTCGCCAAATTCACGCTCGATTTTATCACGGTTATTATGTCGATTTCATCACGCTATTTTAGAAATCATTCAGAAACCATTTCCAGGACCTTAATTTTCGTTCAGAAGCGTACAGCGTCTTTGTTCGTGATATTTTTTTGGTTTATATTATGGTATAAAGGTATTCAATAACATGAAAATGCCATTGAACTGCCTACTTTAGTTGTATAGTGTTTAAAATCGCCATTTGGAATTTAAACACACTTGTAATAATTGACACAAGTGATTTAACGTCACGCTAATGCTACACAGTAATCGAAAATTACCGAGTTCGGTAATTTTTTTTACCGAAATCCTAACATGTGTAAATTGTTAAACAGTTCGGTAATTTTTTCGGTAAAAAATAAACGAACATCGGTAAATCGATTCTTCCTTTACCGATGTTCGTTTATTTTTTACCGAAAAAATTTCCGAACAGTTCAACGATTTACACATGTTAGGATTTCGGTAAAAAATTACCCAACTCGGTAATTTTCGTTTACTGTGTAGTGTTGTTACCTGTGCTTGGTTAGCCGCTGTTAAAAAGTAAACTTTTTTGGTTATGCGAATCATATAAAAATGAGGGCGAATTAAGGCGTTTTTTTTAAAGAGATAGGTGTCTTTGATTTCTTTATTCAAATTGTTTATTTGAAAGGGTGGCGGACGCAACCCTGATTAGACAGCATTTAATATTGTCTGAATGGATAATTTTGGAAGATCAACATGAAATTCTGCTAGCTTTGCCTTAAAATATGTGAGAGGACTAATATTTC
The DNA here is from genome assembly GCF_029784155.1 of Uranotaenia lowii. Lineage (NCBI taxonomy): Eukaryota > Metazoa > Arthropoda > Insecta > Diptera > Culicidae > Uranotaenia > Uranotaenia lowii. Next base: position 241,470,085 of record NC_073692.1, on the reverse strand, counting down.
TGTTTTTCTACAAATTAAAAACAAAGGATCATCTACCCATAAAGCAAGTTTCGAGAAACACGCTTAAAAAGTCTTAGTTGTGCAAATTTCAAAATATTTTTCGAAATGGTTAGTTAATCAAAGGGGTGAAGATTTGAATTTATTTGATTGAAATTAGAAATTTGCAGAAGAAAATTTTTGATGCATTTTTCTTTGAACTCTTTTTCAAAATCGATATAAAAGATAACGACTGTTAAATTTCCATAAAAACTTATTAATTCACTTTAACCCTTCAAACCTGTTCGGGTCAATATGACCCAAAGTGCACTGGGAACTTTGACAGACCAAGTATGTTCTATGAAAATAATGATCAAATTAACGACAAAAAATTAAAATTGGAGTTTTAAGCCGTTCATTGGTAAATGAAATACAGCTAAGCAAAGCCAACACTGGATGTCGTATTTTCAAAGTAACTTTTTACTCTCGGAACCAGTTTCTGATAACCTGGTAGAACTTATCGACTTTATTTTGAAATGTTGAGTAATAAGACTAAATTACCTACACAGTGAATATAATATCATCAAAATCGGTTAACATTTAAAGCCAGGAGAACGAAATCAATGTACAACTCAAATTTCCCCGAAACGGATATTTTGCAAACGGCTTTGGAAGGTCTATGACTATGACTATGAAGGACTATGAATTGATATTCTACATGGATTTAGTTCAAGAAGAAATCTTAAAACTGCTGTAGAGAAGAATAATTTGAACTAAAATCAATCCTTTGTGTTTAGTAATCTTTGATAACTACATCTTATGATCCAAAATTATTGATACAAAACATTTCCACTGCTGAAAACATTAGGGGAGAATGAGGATACTTGATCCCTGGGGATACTTGATTCCTTAGCTATATCTCGAAACTGGAATGTCTTACAAAGATAAAATGTTCTAGAAAAATATGCCAAAATGAGCAAAATAACAATGCTTGAAGTTTAGAAAATTTTAACAAAATAATTGTTTGTGTTATTGAACTTTGTTTGAAAAATTTCACTAAATGTAACTTGAAGATCTTTTTTCATCACTTTAAAATGTTCCTTACATGGGAAAATTATGAAAAAAAATATTTGTTCCAATGCATCAATCGTTCGAGCATAAAATGAACTTCATAATGCCATATTTTCAAAGCAATGGAAAACTCTCAACTTTTTTCAGAAAATGTTTTCTAAAATAATGATTATGGGTACAATTGATCCCCTAGAGTTGGGTACAATTGATCCCCCTTCCAAACGGCATATTCTTCTTCTGAATTGATCGTTATGATTGCTGATTACGAAATTACTAATATTTATCCAAAAACTAATATTTATCAAACAATTGTCTGAAGAAAAGAGCAAAAATAATTAATTTTCTCTTGTTTATAAAAAATAGCGCCTTTGAGTATGCAATGTTATTAGCGTTGAGACAAAGTTATAGAATTTTCTTCTTATGTCTGCTATAGATTGTGAAATGAGAACAAACATGACCAAAATAGTCAATTAACATTCTATCTTGGGGTTTTGTTAGATTTTTATACAAGGATTAGGGCTTCCTGAATAAAAGATCAAGTCTCCTTCAATATGGGATCAAGTCTCCCCTAACTTCAGAAAAATCGCAATTTTTTTACTCCCACGAAAATGCTTCTAATTCATCAACGGGTTCAAGTATCGTTCTAATTTTTGGAGCATAGAGACTTGAAGTTACAAGCTGTCAGAAAATGTCAAAGACGGCGAGTTGTTAAATTTTTCCAAAAAGATATGATGAAAATAAGAAAAGGGGATCAAGTATCCCCACTCTCCCCTATAAATTATTGATTAAAGATAATAAAAATACTTTTTTCCACTTTAATTTTTAGTTTCGCCAAATTCACGGTTTCGCCATATTCACGGTGAAATATTTTTTGACCGTGATAAAATCTAAAAACTAGGGTAGGTGTTCCTAATTTGGCATGTATACCTAATGTTAACATACCGTTCGATTTTGGCTGTTTTTGACGTTATTTTTCACTTACCTCAAATACAAAAATAATGATAATGTAACAGATCATGTGAACTTTCATTTTACAAACAAATTAGTTTTCTAACTCACAGGATTTTTCGTAAAATCCCGAATGTTTCAAAATATGTCCAAATTGAATGGAATCATTAACAAATTTCTTAAAAAACACCTGTTTAGGAATGGATGATTAAAGCTTAATTTTTCAACCGATTTTTTTTGAAATTTTTCGTTGGATTATTTTTTATCATGATTTAGGTAATCATTTTGATGCGATTTGCGTTGTCATTGAAGGTGTAAAACCTATTGTTGTTGTATTAGTTGAAACTCATCTTACAGAAGAAGTGAATCCGAACACTTTGAACTTAATTGGTTACACAATGTTCAATTGTTTCTCGCATTCGAAACATACAGGAGGAGTTACTATCTTTGTACAAAATGTATTTAAGGTAGACATTTTATTGAATGCTTACCTAGAAATGAACTGGATACTGACATTAAAATTGAGAGATGAAAGGAAAAGTATCATCGTTGGTGGAATTTATCATTCACCTAGCGCTAGTGATGCTCGTTTTATAGACATTCTGGAAAATCTCTGGTTGAGTGAGTGTGTGCACGACGATATTGATAATATTTTTTGTGGAGATTTTAATATCAATTTCAATTGTAAAGCCGAGTGCAGGGAATTGAAAAGAGTTATGGACGCTAGTGGTTTTCGACAAGTTGTATCCCAAGATACTCGAATAACGGTTTCTTCCAGTACTAGAATCGATTTAGTGTTTACTAATATTGAAAGCGCGGAGACAACTATTCTATCGGATTTACGTATATCAGATCATGAGTCAGTTAGTGTTTTTGTCGGCCTGAGATTAGAAAATGCAGAAGTTATAAATACTCAAATGGTAAATGATTGGAGTCGGTACAATAGAAACGAATTATGTCAGATTATTGAGTCAAGCTTGCCCTCACTGGTTTGTTCAGATTTTAACGAATTGGTTAATCGTTTTGATTTTCTACTCAGAGACAGTGTCAAGGCACTTGTGAATGAAAAAAGCATCAATAAAAAATTAGTAAATCATTGGTACCATGGAGATCTTCGACAATTGAAAACCAAACGAGATAACTTATACAAACAGTTTCTAAGTCAGAAATGTGAGAGGCGTTGGCTCAAATATAAAATGGCTCGAAACGAATATTCACAAAAAATTAAGGAAGCTAAAAATATCTCAGTTCAAAATGAACTTGAAAGAAACAAGAATAATGGTAAACTTCTATGGAAATCTATAAAACGTTTGGCCAATCCAAATGGTGTCAAAGTTGAGTCAGTTTGTTTCGATGGTGCTGAATATACAAATGAATCCGATATTGCTGAAAAGTTTAACAACTATTCCATTGATAGTGTCATGGAAATCCATGATAGCATTGCAGCTGGTTCAAATGTCGGATTAAGTCAGATAAATTATAATTGTGGAAGTTTAAGCTCTTTTGAAAATGTTTCTTTTCAAGATTTTTTGGAAATTGTGAACAACATGAAACCCACAGCGGGCATTGATAACGTCTCATTGAAAGTTTTCAAAAATTTGCTAACAGTATTAACTAGCCAGTTGATCGAAATTATAAACACGAGTCTGCAATCAGGTATCATGCCAGATACATGGAAGTTTTCGACTGTTATCCCTGTGCAAAAACAGAAGAATACGCGAGAAGCAACCTTATACCGACCGATAAACATGTTAGAGTTGCAAGAAAAAGTGCTAGAATTAGCGGTGAAACGACAATTGGTAGCTTTTATTGAGTCAGGAGATATTTTGATCGACGAACAGTCTGGATTCAGGAAGAAACATTCGACGGAGACTGCAGTAAATTTGTTGTTACGTAACTGGAAAGGTAACATTGAAAAGGGCAACTACACAGTCGCTGTATTCCTTGATTTTAAAAGAGCGTTCGAAACAATTGATCGAATGAAGCTATTGGAAGTTTTAGTAAGAATTGGGATAAACGGCACAGCCTTAAAGTGGTTTCAAAGTTATTTAGGTAAAAGGATGCAAAGGACTAAGTTTGGTTCTGCGTACTCGCAGTACAGAGAGAATAAATTGGGAGTTCCTCAAGGCAGTGTCTTGGGACCAATTTTGTTTATTCTATACATCAACGACTTGAAAATGTGTTTGCGAGGCGGTCACCTTAAATTGTTTGCAGATGATTCAGTGTCCTATTGGACTGGTGATAACTTGGACCTTGTGATGCAAAAAGCAAATGCTGATTTAGAAAACATTACCGAGTTTTTGAAACAAAGAAAATTGTGTCTGAATCTCGACAAAACCAACTGGATGATAATTGGAAATCGCAAAATTGTTGATTGTCCAAGCTTACTGATTGATGGATGTATAATTGAAAGAGTGTGCCAGACAAAATATCTTGGAATTCAAGTCGATGAAAAGCTTAACTTCATTGATCATGTAGACTACACTATCAAGAAAATAGCAATTAAATATGGTGTTCTTTGCCGAATAAACAGATTTTTGACTTTCTGGTCAAACATTATTTATGTGAAGTCAGTTATTCTGCCGCATTTTGATTACTGTTCCACAATTTTACTTCACGCTTCAGACTCGCAAATCAAGCGACTACAGAGGATCCAGAACAAAATAATGAGAATTGTAATACGTTGTAATCCCTACACTCCTAGTGCTGTTATGCTGGACATGCTACAATGGCTATCAGTCAAGCAAAGGATTGCCTACAATAGCTTAATGTTCGTGCATAAAATCAAAAACGGAATGTTACCGTCATACTTAACTGAGGATTTATAGTACGGGAATGCCATACATAATACAAGAAGAGCACGAGATTTTAGATTACCAACTGCAAGGAAAGAAATGACAAAAAGATCTATTTTCTACAATGGCTTGAAAATGTACAACAGCTTACCACAATGCATTAAGGACTGCACAAACATAGTCAGCTTTAAGAAAATGACAGTACACTACGTAAAGCACAACATTTAAAATATGTACGAATTATAAAAATGTGATGGAAATGTCATGTGATATCAGACAGAGAATCTGTACAGTGATGGACATACGCGGGAGTTGAAAGACGACCAAGATGTATAGAAAAGACATAAATATGTTAACACAATTATGTATCCAAAGGATAACCTGTCCCTCCCACTTCTAAAGAGGCGTATGGGGTGTAGGAAGGACCCAAATGGGCCTGTGGGACCATCAAAAAAAAAAAAAAGTATGTTAGAAGCATGTTTTTTTCGTGTAAAAACTAAAAAAAACATATGTCCACAATTAGGAACACTATTTCCAAGGCGTTCCTAATTATGGACATAGTCAAAAATTTTCAAACTATATCAAAGTCATAGAATGTATTTGAAATAAATTTGATTGACTGAATTGTGTTTTAACTTTATTTTCAACGATCTGTTAAAATAAACTGTTTTGAGCTAATAAAACATGATTTTTTATTTTTTACTTTAGTGTATCTCAAAGCTAAAAATGTTGAAAAAATATTTTCTCCAGGTTGTAAAGAACGCACCCTTTGCGACCGAGAAGGAAACTATCAAGTTACAGAGAGCTTCTCAACGAGAACAGAATCGAACGGAAAATTTAAAAAAAATCTCAATAAAATACGTAGTATACCGTCATCTGCAACACTTTTCAACTTCAATGGCTTCTAAAAACCTAATGTCCACAGATATAATTATAGCGTTTGTACATCAACAGTTTTAAGATTAATGGGACATCGAATTAACGTAGTCAGAAAAATAATTGGTTCCATCAGTTATTTTTAAATTTACAAAACATGCGATTTTCACCCTACTAAGAAAAGGGGTAAGTTGCAAATACCTTTGTTTTTAATGCAAAAAAAAATTTTGAATAGTTATAGTTTTTGACATATTTGTGATGTCGTTACGCATTTTGATTTTGTTTGAATTAAAGTTTATATTTTTTTTGTCAAAGATTTTTTTTTAAAGAAAGCATAAGATTTCTGTAAACATTCAGAGATAAAAAATACTACAAAAAATTTTACATCACATTGTGAATCATTGATTTGCATGTCGATGATTTTTAGCCCAGACTGGTAATGTAATTTCAAAAATATGCATTTTAAAAAATTAAATGATCGTCCGGTAAATATTCAGGTAGGTAATATCATTAAGCCTATCCGTCACATTGTGTAAAGTTTTTTGGTGGCATAAAAAAATGAAAATTATCGATTTTTCAAATTTTCTATAAGAATAAAAAACTTCAAAAAACTATCTCACGATGTGAGAAACTATGTCATCATCGTTTTGTTATCATTTAATGGTAATTTTATTACATTATATTAAAATAAAAGTTAAATAAGTGTTGTGGTACACAAATGTTGCATCGAATCATACTGTTGCATGATGCTCTGTTTAACTGTACTTATTTGTATCCATTACATTAAATTTTCTACTTTTTGAAATAGAATAAATGTAAACATCCATAACTTTCTTCAAAACTAGCGTAAATGAATATTGTGTAAGATTTAAATTGTCCTTACTTCTCTATTGATATTCCAAAAACATTGTTAAATTTACAAAAAGGTGAGTTTTGAGATTTTTCTCATTAAAGTATTAAAAAACAGGACAAATCAGGAACAAATAGTGTAATATTGGGTACGTTGATACATTTTTCCTCATATGTCAACCCATATGTTATCATTAGGAACAATTAGTGCCAAATTAGGAACATCGACACACTTTATAAAACATGATATTTTTCGTCAATTGAGGCTTGAAATGATTATTTCAAACCAAAACAGAGTTCAGAAAAAAATTTGGAACTTAGTTACCAAAAAAATGTATATCTAAGTATTAAAGATTAGGCGTAATAATATCAAATCTAAAAACCTCTGACAAACTATAGCGAAATTAGGATCACTTACCCTACTGTATTTGCTTTCTCTCCTCGTTCAGTGTTCCACCGTACCCGATAAAACAAACAGAAATCGTTGCCAGTGTTTTGCTACCTCACTCACTCACACGGTCTCTCGCAACATTGACAATTTTTTCGGAGCACTACCGCCCGATGCAACACCAGGTCAACCCCAGTGCAACACTCTCCGAATAAACAAACAGTTTGACAGCACCTAGTGGTTCAACAGTGCAACACTAGTGCTACACTCGGCATAAACAAATATGGTATAAGTTATCACTCAATCTATTAAATTTTAAGGGCATTTCCTTGTCACATCCAGTTAGAAAAAGAATACCATTTAGGGTTTTTTTTCCTTGTTGGGTTCCTACCACTTCGACCAGATGTTAGATCTTTTGTGGTTTGTCCCCTGTAGGTACCATTTAGGGTTGTTATTATTCTTCTTTTATCAACTTGAACTTTTTTATTCTATAAACGCAATAAACAAAATTGTGAAGTAAATTATTGTGAAGTCATAGGATATAGCCGATCTCAAAATTGAAGTGTTAAAGTTCGCGGTTTTCACCTCAGGTGAAAATGAAAAACCTGTTTTTGCCAATAACTCAAAAATCGACATGATGGAATCGATGGGGAATTTTTAAAAGATAAATTTCAAACTGGTCTCGGTGTTTAAAACCTCTCAAAAATGGTTTTTTAAAATTTCGATTGCTCCAATTTTCACCGCAGAAATTTTCTCATATTCCATTATGTTACAAAGCCAATATGTGTCGATCTTTGAGATATTAACAAAATAGAATTATTTATTTTCATTTTTGAGATGTACCGCAACCTTAACGCGTTAACCGAGCCACCGGATTTATACATGTTCTTTAAATTTGCCGAGATATGGGCCCGAAAGATATGCAAAAACTAAGAATGAACCTGGTGTTTTCAACCAATACCTATATCGTGTTATTCGAGGTCTCCGAGTTGCACCAACTAGGTACCTTGGATAACCGAGATTCTACTGTTCATAATACACCAACTGGTAAAAATTAGTATTTCAATGCATCGAAAAAAAAAACCAGAGAAACTAGTACATCTTATCGAAGCACAGTACGAGGCATTTTGGTGCAAGTTCCTGCACGACGGTGTTTTCCCTGATCAAATCTTGGTAACTGCTGGAGTCAGACAAGGATGTATCTCATCATGTTTTCTCATCGTATTGAATGAGTCATTAAAAAGCGTTAGAAATTGAGATTCGGAAACTTAAGTGGAAATGGATTGGGCTCACGCTGCTGAGAGGCTAAACTTTTTTTTATTAGACTTTGAAACAGATTTTATAAATTTTTTCCATAAGTTTCCTTCAAATATTTGAATTTGTAAGGTGTGTTTCCATTTTTAAATAAATCCATTTACTTTTGGATAATTCATCTCAATAAAAGCAGGATCTTAATTACAATTTTGTTATGTTTGCGGTTTCCCCAAGCTAAATCTGAATTTATTAAAACTAAAATTCTAACGAAAGCTTTCGAACAGTTATTCTTTAAAATATTTTAGTCTATGATAGATGCACTAGTTATTGTTATGAAACAGTTATTGTTATGAAACAGAAGTGTAACACGGACTGGCTAATACTATAACATACAGTAGAAAAATTTAACAAAATCATTGTACCATTATTAACGCATTTTTATCCTCTGTTAAAACATTCTTCAATAAATTCGGACTCTAAAAGATAACGCACTTTGAGAAACTGGAAAATATGTTGATAATTCAATTTTTGCTGTGTTTTTTTACCGTATGAAGAAATCACACTTCTTTTATATTGAAAGACAAATTGTATAAAATCCGAATATTTACGTGCTCAATTATTGGGACAGTGTCTGACCAATATCAGGATCATGGTGTTCAATATAATTGTGAGAAAGTAAAATTTTATAAAAAGGGCTTAGCATAGGCTTACCAAATAATTTCAGAAAAAAGTGGGACATTTCACGAAAAAAAGCGGAACATCGACGAAAAAAGCGGGCCATTTTAAAAACTCTAAAAAGTCCAATATTTATGAACATCCTAAATTTGAAGAAAGTTTTTAAAATTTTCAACATCTGCTTTTGATCATCTACCAAGTTGATTGTATTTAAATCGTCCTGTCGGCACAACTAGCAGCACTACTCAGATTGTCAACAAGCGGCACCGTGTGTGACCTCCTTTTTCTAGTCTGTAAACACCTTGTTTGTATTTCCCCCTCATTGTAAGCGTCTAGTTGAGCAGGTTAGGAAGTGGAAAAGTTGTTTGCCGCAAATTTATGTTTATTTCCGCGATTATCCCGTAAAAAGGTATCACTTGGTTAAGTGCGGTTATTCATTCTCCTCTCAAACCGTAAGTTATCATTTATATTAATAAGCTAGGATCGATTTGCTAATTTGTGATTATTTGTTCGTACAGTGATCCCACTATTCCGATACCACTCGATTTGTATGCAATCGATACTTATCTAATAGCTTCGTTGTTCTTCGTTAAACGTAAGTGCTTAATGTTGTTTTTAGTAGAAACAATTCGAATCATTATAGCCTTATTTCACGTTTTATGTTTAGTGATATCCTGATCCGGCCTGGATATATCCGGAATCGAAAAACGAGTAGATTAGCGTAGGCAAATTTCTCGCACTAAAATGTAAGTGTGATCGAATTTTAACCTCCAACTTTGTACTAAACAAAACTATGTTTTAGCTTTGAAGCTGCATAAATAAAACACTACTCTCGAAATTTAGTGTCGAGCCCATTTGAAGTAACACGTCCATTCATTCAATGTTTCATTGAAAAGGCTTTTTCGCTCGGTAAACCTGTTCTATTTTATCCGGAATTTGACTTTTTCCTTAAGCCTTACATTCAAGGGATTTTGCTAGGATTCCGGAGACACATCTGGGGCCATCATCATTTGAACGCAACTTAAAGAATTTTTTCTTCTATCGAAAAATATTAACATCACTAGAACACTCTCAAAGAATGCTTAACTATACCAGATAGTTATGGTGGTGCTACGATAAGCTTGCCAGATTTTCAGGGTTTACCCGGACTTGCCCGGATATTTGATACAAAATTTAGGATAAGTTTGGTCCGCCCTGTTGTCCGTATTTCGTAGAAAAAAGGCGGGATTATGCACAGATTTTTTTATTTTATTTCTTAAATTGAACCCAAAAAACTTAAATAGAGTACCTTTTTATATTTTTTTATTTTTATGTCTGAAAACGATTTTGTTTTGAGCAAGTTATATCTAAGTAATCCTGAACAGTTTTTCGGAAGCCAAATACGATTTAAAATCTGCTGATGTGTTTTGATGAACAAATATATATTTTCAAGGATATTCCTTTTGATTATTTTGAATCATTAAGTGATTTTCAACAAATTTTCCCGGATATTACCAGATTTTGAGCTGATAATTGTAAAATCAAATGCTCGGATTTTACCAAATTTTTAGATAAAATTGCCCGGATTCACCCTGTCTGGATATGTCTATAAAATACTGACAACCTTAAATGCTAAGAACTCAAGGAGTTATTTAATCTGGTTATATATAAGCTTTAAAAAAAATGTAACTAAAAATGATTAAAAAAACACTTGTTTTGAAAAATAAAAATAAAAGAAAATTAGAAAAAAATGACAGGTGTTGAAAATGATCGAGGAAATATTTTATAAGCAGCGTTTTCATCAAAAACGGATCAACTATTTTGAAGTGGTAGAATCGGAGAGGGTCGAGTCTTCCACAAAAGTTTTATAAGAAAAAAAAACGGGACGGCGAGACATTTGCTAAAAAAAGCAGGTTATGTCCTTCTTTTGCGGGAAGGATGGCAACCCTAGCTTAGCATATTTCTTGAAAAAAAAAAACATTCCTTTTCAAAGCTGTGGTTCGAGCTTCAACAACTCCATCAAAATTTATCATATGAGCCTTTATTTTTGAATAGCATAAAATTTGCCGATTCCTGGAGATGGTGCTCAATATTTATTGTTTTTTCACCCTATTTCTTCGTACATTATTTCTCCATTATGTCGGCTAGTTTTCTTTCGTCAAAGGATATAATATTCGGAACAGAATAATGAATCAATTCCTTTGTTCGTCAGTTGCAAACCGAGCAAAAGTGCTTTGATAGCGGAAGCACTTCCGGATCAACAAACACATTTCCACTCTTTGAACCCTATTCGAAGCTAGCGTTCAGGTACCAATAAGGATTATTCTTAATTTCCATTATCAGGATTTATATTTCGCCATTATCACAGGTCACAGATTGGTGATATCGGGTGTCAAATGAGCTGAGCTAAATTTCGCCCGCCTGCCGTTACCATCGGGACGATACGACCGACCTGATACGGACGATGATTGCTACTGAAGACGCTATGACTCTATCGAGTTGGTCCAGCTACTGTTGCAAGAAGGAGCGAAGTTAGGAATCGATGAAAGTTTTAAAAGAGCGGTAGCCTATTTTTTTTAAATTATTGTTATTAAAATGTTTAATCAAAAGATATGTATATTTCTACAATGTTTTAATTTATGAACGTCCAATTTTGCTAAACCCGTTGTTGAACCAATTATTTGAACAGAGATACAATTGACATGCTTGAATATGTAAACAAATTGTGTTTTTGGTTGGGTGGACGAAAATTGCTTCTTCAATGTGTAACGGAGAATGTGGATACTTGAACCCCTTTTCTTGTTTTCATCACATATTTTTGAAAAAAAAAATTAACAACTCTCTATCTTTTGCATTTTCTTACAGCATGTAATTTGAAATTTTTTTGCTCCATACATAAGAACGATACATGTAGTGGTATGAATAAGGTTTAGCAATTGCTTCGGTAGCTTTTACTTAGCTCGAAATCAATCAAAGCAAAAGTCAAAAGCATTTGCTTAGTTTGGTATGAATAAACATTTGCTTAGCGGATGTGTACTAAAGTCTTAGAACATAGCTTTTGCTTCGAAAAATAGAGCTATCCAACCTGCAGAATCTGAAGTTTTTTAAAGTAAAATGAAAGAAGACGATCAGAAAATTGAAAAGTACGGCTAAAGTAGCCTTGAAGTCGACGAAGCGGGTGGTGGGTGTAAGAACGACCGGATTTTTTTTTGTTAATGCGTGCTCGTATGTTGATGTTTAAAGAAAAATGAATACATAGGTATTCGAATATTGTCAAACAAAAAATGGCCTAACTTTAATATTTATCATAAGCTCTCCCACATGTATTCGGATCGGGATAATCCGATGTATAAAAAAAAATAGGCAATAGGCGCGCATTTTAATTTAGATTTTTTTTTAAATCTTAGGATTATAAAAAATTATATAAAAATGAGAGATCTGTATAATGTTTTAAATTATTACAATTTATTTCTTACTTTGAGCCAATTGGGACTTCATCCACTATAGCCGGATTTTTTTTTTAATTTGAAATATTTACTAATTGATTTGTTTATTGTCATCTTAGACGAATTTATACAAGATTTTATACAACGACAGGAATATGAAAAAAGTTGGGTTATCACTTCGACTTTTCTTTATCTATGTTGAAAATACCATTTTGAATTGTTTTGAAGTGAAATATTGCTAATTTGATAAGTTCATGACGTTATTAAAGAATTTTTTATTGGAGAAGTCTGCTACCGAGCATGCTTAGAAAATAAAGCAATTGCTATGAGATTTGTCGAGCAATTGCTTCAGGTTTGACCTTTATTCATACCAAACTAGCTTGTTCTAAAAGTAAAAGCTCCTGACTGAGAAAACAGCTGTCAAAAAAAAATTTATTCATAACAACCGAAGCAATTGCTTTAAGCGACTGCTCGACTGCTCGATTCAGTTTAGCAAAAGCAATTACTAAGTTTTTTTCATACCACCCATGATCTCGTTGATGAATTAGAAGCATTTTTGTGGGACGAAAAAAAAGTGAAAAATATTTTAAAGTAAGGGAGTCTTGATCCATTATTGAAAGAAACTTGATCCTTTATTCAGGGGGCCCTTCACCTTGGCAAAAACAAAAACAATCCTAAGATAGAATGTCAAATGAATGTTAGTTCTTATTTCACAGTTTATGAGTTTCAGAAGAAGAAAATTCTAAAAGTTTGTTTCAATCCTAACTTCATTGCATACTTAATGGCGCTTCTTTTCTAAATTTAAGAGGAAACCAATTTTCTTAGCCCACAGTTAGTGTTTGGACTTCTAGCCGAGTAGTCGACTTTTTCACTGCTGCGACGTCGAATTCAACTTTGTGTAGCCTAGCTACTGTTAAAATTTCGCATTTGTTCCAAACAATAGCAGATATCGACCTGTGAGATAATGGCGTCCAAACTGGAGGAAGCGCGGACCAACACGTTGCGAATTTTTTTTGGACACGGCAAAGCTGAGCCATCGGATAGCGGAATATTTCAGTTCCTTAGACTGAAAATGAATTTGGTGTCTGAAAACCTCTTGGCTATGTATAAGGAGCCGAAAGAGCATTGCGTGTATTTCAAGTTCAAATCCGAAGCCCTGCTGAAGGAGACCTTGAAACGGTTGCCTTTTTCGTTGGAATTCTTTTACGATGAAAGCAGCTCGACAACAGTGACCTTGTCTGCCACATCCAGTGTTTTCAAATATGTGCGTGTCTTCAATCTACCACCGGAGATAGAAGATAAAGAATTTTCAGATGTGTTCTCGAGATTTGGGACTATCCAACGTATGGTGCGCGAAAGGTATGGGCAGAGACCAAGTTTACAATTTGGAGCGCAGTTCGGGGCATCCATATGGAGATGAAAAGTGAGGTTCCAGCGACAGTTCATGTGCGTAACTTCCAAGCACGCGTTTATTATGATGGGCTTATAAATAAATGCTTTGTTTGTGGAAGTTCAAAGCACATCAAAGCTAATTGTCCTAAACGTGTGACTGTAAGTAGCCGGATGAAAATGCGATATAGTGACGTTGCTGCTGGATCTAGTCACGTGGTGGAAAATCAAGAAATTAGACAGGAAGTTGGCATTTCAATGCCCAAGCCCTTATTGAAAAATGAGGTAGCGGATGGGTCGTGCAACACATCGGAAAAAACAACAGCAGCGGTAGAAGATGGCCAGCAACATTCTGCAACCGAGAAAAAAAATCTTCGTTTTGAAGAAACGGGGGAGACTTTCGAGGAAACCGAAGTGAAAGAGCTTAACTAGGCGATAGATGAGAAAGAAGAGGCTTTCACGAAAGTAACTGCGGAGCGGCCGAAACGTGGACGGATCGAATTAAAAACTGACGGTAGAGCTACATCATCTGAAACATCAACAGAGTCAGAGTCAGGCTCGGTCAAGACAGTACCTAAGGCTAGCATTTCGCTAGCACAGAGTAAGCTAAACCGTGGAAGATCGAAGTCGAAGCAACAAAAAAAGCAGTAAAAGTAGTTTTTTTTTCACTTAACTCAATATTGTTGAGTAATTTGAGATGACAGGAATTTTTGGTATCAAGAAATGTTGCAGTAATTCTGTTAAAAAGTTAAAGAAAGTGGTTTAGAAAAAAAGACCTGATAAAATTATAAAAATTATACGTTACATGAGAAGCGAATAAGTAAATGGAGGAATTTAGTTGGTAATTTCAAAACACAGTTAAAAGTGACAAAACACAACTCTAGGTTTAATTATTTGTAATATTGATTAATAATAATAAAAAAAAGAAAAAAAGATAAAATAAAAGAATAAAAAAATTTTTCATTAATATAAAGTTCATATCATACTCTAACGACTGAAAGAAGTAGTGAAAAAATATCTTCTAGTCACATTTTGTGAAATTTTTCAAACAATGTTCAATTACTCGAAAATTTAATTCCTTAAAATTTTTAAGAGTTTATAGCATTGTTGTTTTGCTCCATTTGGCATATTTTTCTCAAACATTTGCTTTATTTGAGAAATTTCAGTTCCAAGATATAGCTAAGAAATCAAGTATCCCCAGGGATCAATTATCCTCATTCTCCCCTACTATTGCTCATTACCTCTAAAGTTATAAAACTATTTATGTTTAGTAAATAGATCACAAACTGTTCGATATCAAAATATTTGCGAGCAATAGTTGTGGCGTAAAACATATTTTGATAAAAACGCTTAAGTAATGGTTATACATATTTAAAAACGAAGCAGCACTTCCGGTGACTTAAAATACACTAGAAACGATTTTTACATAAGCCTTTATTTTTAAAAATGGCGACAAAATCGTAGATTCCGAAAGATGTCGCAAAACAAACTCAAAGCGAAGGATTCGTGGAGTGGAAGGTATTTTACGCCATACATGTTTTCACAAATATCTCCCAACGAAGAAAACAAAAGACTTGTGCCACTTACAAGTGATTATTATCCGTTCGCGTATAAAAAAATATCAAACCTATTAATAATTTTAATAAATGAAATCACCATCACCATGAAACCATCGGAAAAAAAGAAAAAAAATATTTTAACATGTTTTATGCAATTTTGAAAATCAAATTTGATTGTTTGAAAAAGTGTAAATGTTGAGAGCTTTAACAGACTAATTAATTAAAATATATGGAATGATTTTTTTTTGGAAAAATGCATAATGCTTTTTGAAGCTAACCAATACTGCTTCATTGTGTGACAAAAAGAATTTGTTTATATCCAACGGGGTTGTTTTAAAAAGCGAACAAAAACAGTCGCAAATGAGGGAATTCACGTCATAAAAAAGAAAACTTTTGAATTTTACGAGAAAAATTTGACATTTTTTAACAGAAAGAAAAGATCTAAAATGATGAGACGATTCTGACACACTGAATTTAAAGAAATCGGTTGGAATCCAGCTAAGTTACAACAGAGCGAATGAGTGAATTCACGTCACAAAATTTGATTTTATGTAAAATTTTATATTGGAGATTCGCTTAGAAAGCTGTTTTGTTCCTCCAAATCGAACATAACACAGTTAATTTTGAATAAGTTTGTAATTTTTAAATTAATAAAAAAAAAAACAAAAAAAATTTTTTTTTTTGGCGAATCGTTAAATCTCACGTGAGCTTTCATTATGTCGTATGAAACATCTTAAGAATTCACAGAAAACTGCTGCAAAAGTTGCCAAAACAACTTTGAAATTTGTTGTCCAGGCCACAAATGTTCTAAATGGAAAAAAGTTTATATCAGTTTTTGTATTTTTTCGTAATAAAACTGTTTGTTTACATTTTGTTTCATCGACGTAATGAAAGTTCACGCGAGAAATAAGGCTGGAACAAATATCAATTTCTTCTTTTGTCACCCCCCCCTTCGAAATTTTCAAAAACCCGAAGGGGGGAAAAATAAAGTTTAAAGTATTTAATGTAAATTTCGAAAAAAAAATTCAAGAGTCCAAAAGATTACAAGACGAAAAAAAAAACAAATTTTGAAGATGGAAGTTATTCCACCTTTTGTATTCTTGAATTTATTGAATTTTTCGATAAAATATTACATGTTATTAGGTTTTGTGCAATGAAATTCTATGCAACTCTCTTGCATACAAGCTTTCGTGCAATTTATTCCAATTTATTTGTTTTTCGCATTATTTTTTATTGTCCCCCGTTGTCGCGATGTTCCAACTCCGAGTGACAAAAGAAGGATTTGAAATTTGTTCCGGCCTAATAACTGTAAAAAACAGTAGTAATTTGAACATATGATTCTTCAATGGTATTTTGCTATTCAAGTGCCAGTCAAAATAAAGAAAAAGTTAGGAAAAGAAACTGAAAATTTATGATTGTACAAGTTGGAATATCAAAATTTGAAGGCTCTTAAGAATGATTCACAATTGCTTGAAATTCCGTACGTGAATTCCCTGTTTTATTTCAACTGAGTGAATTCACGTCACAACTTTAAAGAGGCATAGCTTTGTAAGGTGTTGTTCAATCGAGAAGCTACACAGTAAAGAAAATTACCGAGTTCGGTAATTTTTTTTTACCGTTCGTTAATTTTTACCGAAAAAATTACCGAACAGTTTAACGATATACACATGTTAGGATTTCGGTAAAAAAATTACCGAACTCGGTAATTTGCGTTTACTGTGTACGCTCTACAATTACTTATTTCGATTCTTTTGATCTCATTCAAGAGATCATGAGCAAAACCTTTTTTGGTCTTCTTCTTCGATTTATACCAAACATGCTAATTTGTTTTGACCATAACTTAGCTGTCTTACATGTTATTGCTGATCGTGTGGGCTTATTAGAAAGCTTACTTCTGAAATAGTTATCAAGGGTAAAAATCTTAAAATCATATGATTTATGTTATCACAACTTCAACTTAACGTTCTGTTGATATAATCATCTGGGATATATTTTTTGAGCTAACCCTTCCGAATTAAGTGCAATTTATAAGCTTGCAAATAAATTAATCCGATCTGCAATAAGTTGTAAGTCAACAAACTTATGGTAAGAACAAATTTGCATATTTTTTTAAAGGTCGGACTATTTGGTGAAAATCTTCAGAAAATGATCAAACTTCAGCAAAAGATTTTATGAAGTTAGTCTTCAAAAATATTTCAACTAAATATTCATAAAGCAAGTCTTCCAAATTTAGCTTACCAGATAAACAATAGGTTGTTTGACAACAGAGACACGCGTGAAATAATACTGCGTGTTTTAGTAGACTGATCCTAAACCTCAACTTTTGGACGATAACTTAAGCATTTATTTCATTTATTTTAAGTACACTATAATTATTTTGCACAAAATTAAAAACATGTGATTTGATAAGTATGAAAAAAGGATTCGAATGCATGTCGAATTTTGAAATTTGGTCCCACCTACCCTGAGATGATCGGGTTTGAATTTTAAGTTCAGTCTTGGAAATTGTCACAAAATTAAGCTAAATTTAAGTAATATAAACTCAACATTAACATTTTTGAATACTTGATTCCTTCGCTACTCGGGGCATCATGCAAAAGCAGGGTTAGATGCAACATTGGTATACCACAATACTCATTCAATTTTTATTTCAATATACTGTAATAAAGTTATCATTGAATGATAAAAAATTGATTATGAAATAGTTTTTAACATCGTGAAAGAGTTTTTAAAAGTTTCTTATTCTCATAAATAATTTAAAAAATTGAGCAATAATTGTACAATTTTTGCATTTTTTGATGCCGTAAATAACTTTACCCAGTATGACGGTTTGGCTTAATGATATCACCTACAAACTTTATATTGCTTTCATTATACTATACCAACACTGTTGGTGTAAACATATTTTTCGGACAATCACTAATTTTTCTTAAATAAATATTTTTATAATTTACTTACCTGTCTGGGGTCAAATGCAACGAGATGAAAATCAGAACAAAACCTCATTAATCTGGTTTCCATATGCTGGGATATGATTGTTTTGCATTATGCGTTTGTTTACATTCAAATTTCATCCATCTTAAGATTTATTTTCATGATTTAAGCTAATGGAATATTTGTAGTATTTTTTTACCCCTAAATGTATGCAGCAAACTTACACTTTTTCCTTAAAGTCATTTTTGATAGAAAAATGTAAAATTTTAATCGAACAAAACAAAAAAACAATACTGCAATTGGTGCTTTATGCGTTACGACATCACATTTGTATCAAAAACCATAAATTTTCAAACGTTTTCATTTGATCTAACATTAATAACAGAGTTTGTTGCAACTTAGCCCTTTTTCTTAGTAAGGTGAAAATCGCATGTTTTTGAAAATTTAAAAATAACTGATAAAACCAATAATTTTTCTGACTACGTCAATAAGGTGTCCCATCAACCTTAAAACTTTTGATGTACAAAAGGTTTGATTATCTGTAGGCATTAAGATTTTAGAAGCCATTGATGTTGAAAAGTGTTGCATGTTGCCCTAGTTGACGGTATATCTCGAAACCGGAATGTCTTACGATTATCAAATGTTCTAGAAAAAATGTTAGTGAACTTTACTGTGATTTGAAGATCTTATTATGTCACTTTGAAATGATTCTCACATAAAAAAGACATAATAAAATATTTATTCTAATATTTCAATCGTTAAAGTATAATAAAAACTTTACAATGCCATATTTTCAAAGCAATACTCTTAATATTTTTTTAGAAAAAGTTTTCCAAAATGTATGTTATGGGTTTAATTGATCCCTAGAGTCCAAAATGAAGTATTTTTCTTCTGAATGGATCGTGGTTATTGGTTATCACGAAATTACTAATATTTGTCTGACTACTAATGTCTATCCAGTAATTATCTGTTGAATAGGACACAAAAAAGTGCTTTATCTCCAAACTAGAAAATTGCGGCTTTAAGTATGCAATGACTCTCTAGGGAAATAGACAAACTGTTATAATTCTCTTTGTCTGATACTTATAAACTGTCAAATGACAACTAATATGGCAAAAATAGTCAGTCGTTTCAACTTTTGAAGCATATAAACTTGAATTTACACGCTGTCACACTAAAAGAAAAGGGGATCAAGAATCCTCATTCTCCCCTCATGTTCTGTAAAATTTAAGACCAATTTTTGTATTCTGCTCATCACTCTACAAACAGCTTTTATTTGTGTGCGTTGTCGTTTGTTTGAGAATCAATGATGAACTTATTTCTTTCTTTTTTCAATAGCATTGGTAGTGCGAGCAATGTTTCGATTGTCAATCGAAGGTTCAACCGTGATATAAAGTCGGTTTAGTGCTCTAGCAGTAGTTTGTACATCCAGTAGGTGCCATTTGATCCCATCTTGTCTCTTGGGAAGAGCTGCGGAGAAGTTATTGACATTGAAATATATTACGATTACCCACGTGTATGTTACACATTCAAGAGAAAACCCACGCTTCAATAAGGTATTTTAGTTGGATTTTTTTGTATAAAATTACTATTTCCAAAACGTCTGCAAATTGTTTGAGCCTTCATACAGGAAACTAATTGAATTTGAGTGAAAACAACAAGCAAAATTTTGGAAACAAGTAGGTTGGCTTCCAATGTTAGCTGCTACCGTAACCCGGGGTAGGATTGATCACTTTTTCAATATTTTTTTCTGTTAAGGAGAATGTGGCATGTTCCATTTTTTAAATCCAGTACTGGACTTCTTTGAACGTAAAACATGGTTGCAGAAATTCTGTAGACTACTTTAAATTTGATTTAATAATCGATTTCGCCTCTGTTAGGAATTTGATGCTGTGGGGTAACATTGATCAGTCTCTATTTTGACGGTTTAACGAGTTTTCATGATCATAAAGAATACACAACACCTCTGTATTTCTTGGTTTAGATTTCTGAGCAATCAAAAAAAAAAAAACAAAATCGCGGTCCTTAATGTGTTAAGGCCGAATAACAAATAAAATCGAAAGACGGATGCTGCACAAATTAAGGGGCTAATTTTTTTAACATTACTAATAAATTTTAACTACAAAAGCAAGTGAAATTTTGCCTTCATTCAATTCACTAAGCCCTAGTGCTGTTTTCCTTTTATTTTTTCCCTCAAACTTTACCATTTAATAGGGGTTCAAGCCTTTTGTCCTAGACTGGCTTACTCTTGGAAAATGTCCCTTTTTTAAATATCAGAAAGTTTACCTCAAACTGCAACAACAACTACACCAAAACTAAACATTTACTAAGGAAAAGGGAAATCATATAAATCTCACAAAAATCAACCTGTCTGCTCCTAAACGCTTTATTTCATCAGGAAGGGTGTTTGTTTACGAGCCTTCTTAAAAAAAGATATTTCAATATTTTGAAATTACATTTTTGCTTACCTAGATTTGAAGTTTCCAAAAACAAACAAATTTTTTCCCAATTTGAAACTAAGTTGAGTTGGGTTAGATAAGTTTTTAAACGAAAAATAACGTATGAGATATTTTAACTTTGGAGATAGTTATTGATGATTATCTGGATTTTTTTTATAATGGTATGAATTCAGGCCTTTTCCTGGCCATAAAATACAATACCGTCAAACGGGGCATCATGCAACAGCGGAGTTCGATGCAACATTTATGTAACACTACATTGAATCAATTTTTAATTTAATGTATTGTAATGAAGTTATCTTTTAATGATAACAAAATGATGATGACATAATTTCTCGCATCTTAAGCTACTTGTCTTAAGATTTTTATTTTTATGTAAAATTTGAAAAATCGAGCAATAAATGTACAAATTTTAACATTTTTTGATGCCGAAAAAAACTTTACCCAGTATGACGGATCGGCTTGATAAAATTACCTACAAACTTTTTACAGGTTTCCTCATATTATACCAACATTGTTGGTGTAAAAATATTTTCCGAACAATCACCCAATTTTATTAAATGAATATTTTTAATATTCAGTTAGGTGTCTGGGGTTAAATGCAACAAAATGCAAATCAAAGAAATACCTTGTAAATCTCGTTTCCATGGGTTGGAATATGAATGTTTTGAATCATGCGTTTGTAAACATTTAAATTTCATTCATCCAAACATTTATTTTTATGATTTCAGCTTTTAGAATTTTTCGTTGTATTATTTAACTCCTAAATGTATGCAGCATCCTTATTTTCAGAAAAAAATGTGAAAATTTGTTTTTACAGACCCAAAAACTACTGCAATTGGTGTTGTCATGCGTAATGGTCTTTAAGACATCGCAAATATATAAAAAATTATGAATTTTCGTACGTGTTCATAGGATTTTTCATTAAAAACAAAGTTTGTTGCAAGTTACCCCATTTTCTAAGAAGGGTGAAAATAGCATGTTTTTAGAAAATTAAAAATAACTGAAGAAACCAATAATTTTTTTAACTACGCCAATTTGATGTCCCAGCATCCTTAAAACTTTTGATGCATAAAGGATACGATTAACTGTGAACATGAGTTTTTTAGAAGCTATTGAAGTTGAAAATTGTTGCATGTTGCCCCAGTTGACGGTATCCCACTTGTTGTGAACTGTGAACTTCAACAAGTAGTTAGTTAAGTGTTAATTGGACAATTCTTAGTTTACAAAACTTGTGACAACTTGTGCAAAACTAATGTTGTGCTTGATTTTTTTTGCAAAGTTAATAATTGTATGTGAAACTGCCGCTAGAGAAAACTGTTCTACTCTAAATCATTTTCTCAGGTAAGGATCCATAAGTCAATCAGAACATCCCTTAATAGCGGTTTTTTTAATGCTTGCCCTAGCTGAATTGGAGCTAATCAAATGCCGCACCTCATTCGTGGAAGGGACACATCTGTCTTGTAATCATTACTTCTGCACATTGAATCGCTTATCGTAGATAATTTTTTTTAAAATCATAACCAGAAATAGCCTCCTGATTCTCCAAGGGGTTGGAAAAAAGGTGGAGAACGATACCGGAAAGCAAAGTCTCCGCTTCTCGAATTTCCCGCAGACGAATGCAAAGAATGACCCAACTAGAATGATCCGATAGGGCACTGAAGGCAAACAATTTTAGCATCATCGTAACCAGTTACCTGACACTGAAACATCACATTTCTGGAAAGATAATGTGTGTTTGTCGGCGGAGCACAGAAACATTCTGTTGGGAGAGCAAATTAAGGCGTCTCGTTTCTTGGCAGAAATGTGTTTTGTGGGTTCACTCCGATTGACAAACACTTTGTACGAAATTAGTAAAAGAAAGTTGAATGTTATTTTTTGATAACTTCAATCCAAAATTATTATAAAAATACTTCAAAAAAACGTGATTTCGCTGAAGATTATTAAACATCAAAATTAGAGGTGAAAAATTCATTTTTCTTCTAATTTTTATGATTAAACCGTTTTTGGCTTACGGCCCATAATCATGGTTCAGATTTTATCACCCTCGGCAATTTTCCTCCGGGTTGAACTTTTAATCAGGATGAAGAAGAGCGTTAATTTGTTTGCAAAACCACATGCCTCGGCTAATTATCGGAAGTGCCATCAGATTGGGATTGGTTTGGGTTTTTCCTGCACCTTGTAGGGTTGCATATTTTGCGCCAATTGTTCATTACGCGTGTTTTTGTTGCTGATGACAATCTGCCATTTTCATATGGTTAATTTTTATTATTTAAATCATGAAACTGACAGACAGATAAACGCAGCCACACAATCGGCAACAAATGGAGCACAAATGAAAATTCCCCACTGAGCAGGATGTTGTGGGTGAATTTATGATGAAGGCATTCGGGTAATTATTTTCCGACACCATTGTTGACACTTTGTTTCGGCTGTTTGGTTGAGTGAATCTGCCGGGGAATTTATCAGCATCGAGATTGGCTTTAAATTAAGCCCAGTAAGCTGATCCAAGAGGCTCTCCGGATAGTTTATTTTGATAATAAGGGATTTAGAGGCGACTGTTTGGACTTATCGGAATTTATATTCACACTGATTCAAACCTCAACACTGAGATTCCAGCCATCATATTGAACTATCTATAGAAAATAAATTGAGGATTTTTTTTAAATTTTATATACAAAATTATAAAATGAAACGTCATTATTTCAAATCTAGTTTCACAGACCTATTTCTAAATTAGTCATAGAGATTTATCATGCAGGAGTTTTCCTCCGTATCTAATATCTCGACTATACGAGGGTTGGTAAAAATCTTCGAGCTTTAATCTCTGTCACATAAAATACAGTCGAAAAAAAACTTTCAAAACATCTCATGAGCTGCACCCTAATCTGTGTCACTTGCCGATAAGACCCAAAACAAAACAGTTCGGTTCCACTTGATTAAAACCGGCTTTTGTGTCTCATGTCTCAGTCCAAACACCGAATGTAAATAACAAATACGACATGCAGAAGGCTCGTAGCGAAAAGCACATCCGAAAAGGAGTTCCAGCGCGGGAAAATCAAATAAATTTCGACCAAAAAACTGCAATTAAATCCGACATGGGAGTTGCACACGGCGCTGCCCCGCCATTTCACTCAGAGGTGCAGGCACTGTGGTCCATCATCATCAGGCATCATTATCTAGAACAAATTTTTGATTTTTTTCCTCTCATTGGTGACTTTGAGAATTACTTATTTCTTTAAAAAACTTCAAAAAGCCAACATTGAGATTCTAGTTTTTACTTAAAACTATGTTTTCGTAATAAAAATTCACTTTTCGTCCACTGTGTGTGCATTTCGTTCTAGGATCACACTTGGTAGCGCACGATTGGGATTAGAAAAAAAATAAATATTTAGGAAAGCGGAAATAACTGACAAACCTAAGGATAACAACACCTTAACTGAACTAGGGTGAAAGTTGGCCATTGCTCTTTAGATTAGTTTGTTTTTGTTTGTCAATTATTCGGATGCAGGTCAATGTGGATTCACCTACCTGAAGACTTTCATTTAAAATATCGTGTTTACATTTTACCAACGTTATTGATTATTGGCTTGCTCAAGATGCTCAAAAGACACTAAAGAAATTTTATTGGCGTAAAGTGGTAGGGTAAATGATCTTGAGCGGAACCAATTGGCTCAATTCGACGCAACTCGGAACAGTTGACCAAGCGGTATGAATAAGGGTTTTATCCGAATGAATTTTTTTTTAGTTCAGCAGATAGATCTTGGTTCCTGTTTTCTAATGATGATTTGTAGAATATTTTAGAGTAAACCCTGATAACTCTAGGGCTGTTTTACTGAAGAAAGAATTCTGATCTTGAGCGGAACTAAAATATGATCTTGAGCGGAACCATTTTGCACTGTCAACACATCTTTAATAGCTATCATTCCAAATCTTTGTGTAACTGTTAAAACTTCAATTAAATTTCATCTTTAAAGACATTTGAGTTCAAAAATTGATGTTTTAACGTAAATAACAAAAACTTAGCCTTTCAAAGTTGTTCTCAAAATATCCGTTCAAATTTATTTCTTACTTTAAAAAAAAAATTTCACTTTGATTCACTGTATCTTATTTTGAAAGAATAGATTCTCTTGACTCAAATTTAAGTTATTTTATCTCAAAAACTAGGTTCGTTAGTATATTTGAGTAATTATTTGAATGAGCGTGTTTAGAGTCATATTGCCCCAAACAACTTTTGAAGGTAACGACAAAGTCATTAATACAAAAGAAGATGCATTGAATTTTGCAAATAAAGCTGTAATAAAAAACTGTTTTTTGTACATTTATCCCAAAATTCAGTGATAAATTTGTGTGATGCTAATTCTTTTAATTCCATTGAAAATTTATGATAAATTGCTTCTTTTTTTATATTCTAATTGGTAAAAATCAGTTAACATTGAAATTCTCATCAGACTTTTGTAATTCGAAGTAAAGGAACCTAAATTTTATATTGAGCAAAAATTTTAATTTTGGAAATCTATTCAAAATTCAAAAATTTTGTGAAATCTGTGAATATTTCAAATTTCTGTGTTAAGTGGCACAGATTTTGTGATAAAAATTTGCTCATAATTCTGTGAAATTGCAGATTTTTCTTTGATTTTAGCATTCTTGCTCTAAAGAACTTATTCATAGAATAAAGTTTATAATAAATTCTAGTTTTCTATGAATCACGATAAATTTTATTTATATTTAAAAAATATGGAAAGATTAAGCATTTAGCTCAATAGATATAACACTTATTTCCCAAACCGATTTCCATGAGTTCCAGCTCAAGTCTAAACATCAAACAGTAGGGAATCGGATAGGTTTTCAATACCAGGCCACCAACTGAATCGTTAAGTATTATGAAATATCTAACCAGGTGTGCTTTGCAACACATTTTAGAATTGAAGGAATATCTGTTAAAAATAATTTGAATTTCTGTTTATTGGTGTATCGTTTTCAATTGGAATTTCAACATCAAGAACAACCTCTTTAAACGAAAGCTGCTTTCTTAAGATCGAATAGTAATAGCAATGAAGGTTGATTCTTATTCTGGAATAATGGCTTTACTATATTGGCTTCATAAGTTCTCGAATTATGCCAAAAAATAGGTATGAAAGCCTTGCTCCACCTGACCGTCTTCCCTCTGAAAGAAAGAATCGAAAAACATTTATTGTACCCCAAAAAATTAAACATTTGGAGTGCCTGGTTTGGTACGCAGTGACACCAATTAAAGTAATTTTTAGTTTTATTCGAACTGAATTTTATATCTTTTCTGTCCGTAAAGCTGATATAATAAGAAAAAAAGGTGTTGCTTACATTCAGGGGTAAAACCTGCGTGTGAGATATAAGACATAAGGCAGCGCACCTAGCGGTTTATTTTGCAAGCTAGTAGTTCCGCTCAAGATCATATTTTACTTTTAAAAACTAAGCGATGAATTTGATATTTTGATGGAAAACTTGTTACAAAAACCCGGATAATGCTTTTTTAAGAATTTATCTACCATTTTAGTCATTAAGAATCAGTTTATAACGGCCAAGGGTTACATAAATTGACGTTCAAAGTCAGCATAGATTGGTGAAAATTGCACCAGAAATGCGTATGTTTTTAAAGCTTTTAATAACATTATTTTATTTAATAAATTTTAGCAAAATTGAAAAAGTTTGTATGAAAAGATTTTGAAAAAGTGTTTTTTCAACATTTCGGTAAGATTCATAAATAATCATTGCCTATTTCTAAGGAAAAGTAAATGGTTCCGCTCAAGATCAGATTTCGACTAGTTCCGCTCAAGATCATTTACCCTAGTATAAGTTTTGGAGTTTTTAGAATTTTTTTTTGTTTTCTTCCGGGATTTTCATCCTCGCGGATGATTCATCCATTGTTTTTTAGAAACAATTCTCACATACTAAAAAATTCTATATGCAGTGTGTTGTTCAGGTGATTTTTATGTGTTCGAATTTTGCAGGGATACTTGGAAATCATAATAACCTGGAAAGTGTTATTCGAAGTAAAACAAAATCCATGGATGGAAAAACTCCTTAAATCGGCTCGCCAGTGAAAGAGAGTACGATTTTTATCGTCTGCTCCCTCCAAGCTGTGCGAAGATAGATAAATCGCACTGTATACAAGAGTGAGATTGCCAACAAATAAAAGTGAGCGAAAGCATTCACATCAGGGATGCCAGGTAGATTTGTCAAATATCAGGACAACATGAAGAAAAAATCCGGATTTTTCAGGACACCACAAATTATATTTAATTGCATAAATAAAGGCGAAATACAGGTACTGTAGACGCCTCAATTTATGCATTGAGGAATGCAGAATCTTGGCTGGCCTGCAGTTTATATATAGAAAAACACCATATCATCTGAACCAAACATTATTATCGGTTTAACTATTTTATCACTGATTTGTTCGATATCCTGTTAGTTCAACTAGGAATTCAATTACAGTTTAGGAAAACCAAACATTTCAGTAGGGGAGAGTGGGGTATCATGGGCCAATTTTTCTCTTTGCTTCATAACTTCTTTATCATAAACGATGAAGAGAAAAAAATAAATAGAAAGGGTCTCTACATTTTTAAGGTATCATTAGGCATTTTTGTTCATTTTTAAATACACGAAGTTCCCGAGTTCTAACTGTTTTTAAAAAAGTTTTTTTTTTATTTTTAAAAATTATGGGAAACCGTGGGCCATCAAATCCAAATTGACGAGAAAACGTGCTAAGTTTATGAGTTGACCCAAAACTGAAATTTCATAATTCCTTTAGTTATTTTATAGCAATTTAAGTTGAATAAATAAATAAGAGAGTTGTTTATGATCAAATAGTTGATAATTGCTGGCTCGCGAACGTTTCGGCAAAATTCCTTATATAAGATTATTGATCGTCTCTATCGCATTGGAAAAAATGGACAAAATATTTTTCATAACTCTTTATATTGCATAAGAAAACTTTGCAGAGAGGAAACACGTATTTTAAGTTCTGGAAGTCATAAGCACTACTTTGATAGACGTACGGACGGAGTTCGAGCGACAATGGATTGCAAGCAGGATTGCTACCGGACGTCTTAAAAATCCGAACCATACTACAACTTACCGAAGCTAAGTATCTTTTGATAAGTGTTCTCATAATTTCCTGTTCACAACATCGGAATATGTAGTTAATTAAAATTCGGTTCTTAATCTTTTTCGCACCCAGATATTCATTCATAATGATTTCGATTATGGTACAAAAAAGTATGTTTTTGTTTTAACCGCGTTTTTAGAACAGTGGTGCTTTAAGCAAATTTTGAATTTTCATAAGAAAAATTGTAGTTCGGCCATCTGAGCAAATTATAAAACCTTTTGGCTCTTTCTGATCATAATTTAGCAGTTTTGGTCGAGTTAAATTTTAAACAAACTAAAGCATCGATTACTCAAATAAGATTTGAAGATTGCGTGTTGATGTGAATTGTTTGCCCGGGTATGCTGCACTCAGTTCAAACTTTTGAAAGATAAATATCGATAAAAACTAAGTTCATGTTTTAGGTTTAGGTAGGAAGAAATTCCTGCATATTTACTTAAATTAAACCGCCCATAGCAAACGAGGGGCCATTCAAAAGGATGATTGATCCGTTATCTATTTTATTAAATCATCATAAAATCATCATTTACAGATTATAAAGCAATTACTTGCGTTTTAATCAACCATAATAGGAATTTATCTGAGGCACTTGCCAAAAATAAGAATTTCGAACACAGTTCCACAATCCAAGGAAATTTCACTCTTCTTCTTCTTCTTCTTCTTCTTCTTCTTCTTCTTCTTCTCCTTCTTCTTCTTCTTCTTCTTCTTCTTCTTCTTCTTCTTCTTCTTCTTCTTCTTCTTCTTCTTCTTCTTCTCCTTCTTCTTCTTCTTACATCAACATGGCCAAAACATGTAGGCATCCTGGAAAATGAAAAACTTGCGTTCCTCATTTTTCTTTTCAACATAGTATCTGAAACATAGAACATGCATTGCAGATACTACTACGACCAGGCCAACCATGTGATGAAAACCGCAAAAGATACAGGATATAGGGGAGGAATGAAGCGTGGAGATCCCTACCAAACGCTTCACATAATATTTTGAATATGTAAAGACCTAGATATGAATTTATGTCATTTGGGAAAGTATATATTGATACATTAAATGCAGTTAAGGAATTAGAAAATTACGATACTTACCAACTAATAAGAATATAGAATATTACATTTGGGTTTCTGTAGATCAGCTATTTCGCCTTCGTATCTTTCTTTTTTTTATATTCTATTTCTTTTATCACATTTCTTTTCCGTAAAGTTACTCTGAGTCTACTATCTACGCTATGGCCTCATCTGTTCTTAAATGAGGACGAAAACATGGAAATAATTATTTGCGTGTTTTGCTTGGATTAAATCTCTACGATTATTCAATTTTGTATCAAAACATAAAACTATTATATTATTTCGATGAAACAATTAGGTCAAACGTCCTGTTTGCATGCTGTTTTTTGTCCAAAAAAGATTTGTGTAAGTTAATTTCTCGAACAGCAGCCTCCCCTATGCTAAAGATTTTAATACATTCAATGGTAGCACTCCGCTACTATGTGCTTATGTATTTACAATATTCAAAATCGAGAAACAATTTTAATTAATCTTCTTATTATTTTTACTCATTCAAATGTTCGAAAAACATTGACTTACAGATCGATTGCCTCCAATGACTTAAATCTCTCTATTAATATAAAGAAAAATACTTATGACCAATCCCGTGAATGTGTGTGCCCCAACTAGTTAGGTGCTACATCAATACAAAAGTGACTTTTAGTTGCCGTGGTTTGAACTTCTATTTTTGCTGAAACGAAGTTAAAAATAATTACAACTTTGGAACTCCTCAAACTTTTTCTGACATCACTTCCGAATTATTTTTAAATGCGAAGAAATAATAATAAAAAAGAAAATTGATAGATTTTATACCAGTTTTCAGGTTACCATTTTTGAATAAGATTCAATTCAAAAATCAAATTATCAAATTCCCTTACATTTCAAACACTTGTGAATCGATACATAATAAAAGAAGCCCATTATCAGTGGGAGCCAAATGAAAATATTTATCATCAATCATCTTTCCAGATATTTTTCTAGCCAAAACAATCTCTAAAAAAGATTTGGACAAGGTTCACTTACCACTTTAGTTTTGACTTAAAGAAACTAAACAAAAATTTCCTGCATGCAGGTTACAGTGTTAGTGAAGAAATACATGGTTGAAAAATGAGCAAATTTTCAAAGGATACATCAGGTACTTGTCGAAAATGCATGGCTTGACCACTCCATAGCTCGTCGATACTTTCGTCTCGTTGCTCCTGATTTGAGGGCAAATCACAACCAGCTTCCTTCGAAACTTTCTTCTTTCACTCGGCTCGTTTCGTATTCCCAGGTCCTGCACTTTTGGTTTTCACCACCAAATTTCACCGGTAATACCGACAAGAGGCCAGATTTAGCTCTTCAAACTTGATTCGCTTTCAATTTCACTTCGACCGACACCAATGTAAACACGAACCTGATCATTTAATTTTTCATATTTTATCACAAAACATTAAATAAAAATCAGGAATTTTGGCAGGAGAAAGATTTTTCGCTGATAATTAAACCAAGGCCTACTTCCACAATCCAAGGAAATTTCACTCTTGATAAAAAACAGTGAATTGTGTTACGAAAATATAATGTTGCATATATGGAAATATGAAAATAAAGTTGCTGTAGAAAATATCTCAAATAGAGTCTTGAAAAACTCGAAGAGCTAACGTAAGATTTTTGAGGAAATTGTACGCGGTTTCTCAATCTAGATAGAACATTTCGTTCATCTGTATAAGAGAGATTATTAGACTAAAATGAAGCTTTAGCATCATTAGCATATCATGTGAAATTTCGTAAAATGTAATTTTAATCCTATAATTTTCAAACGTGGAACATCCATTCAATTCACTGGTCAACAAATCTGGAACGAAGGAATTTCAAATGATATTAATTCTTGAAAAAGTTAATCAATAATTTCTAGATAAATGTTTTTTTTTTAAATAACGAAGTGATAAGATAGCAAACATAACTCAACTTTTCTATTTTAAGAAAGGTAAGAATAGAAAATGAAAAATCATTTCTTAGGTCTAATCAATAAATTAATGTAAATTGTAGTCAATCAGTAAATCAATGTTTAAAAATTGTGAAACAAAACCTTCAAGATAAACAATAACTTTCCCAGATAAACATTTTGTATTGTCCTCTCAAAAGGCTTGTAATCATTTAAAGCATTGTTCCTTTCATGTTACAGTTTATATGGAATGGTTTATATATATTACTTTATACTTGATAAAAATACAAGGCTTCAATGAATGTTAGCTTGATATTTTTTTAATATTTTTTTTCAAAACCAAACCATCTAACAAATAAACTAAATGTCGGATACTCAATTGAATTAAAAACATTTTTATAAAAAGAAGGTAAATGTTAATTCACTGATTCTTTTATTCAAAAAAATATTCCTAGTTAAACTGAGAACTTTTTTTAGATATAGGGGAGAATGAGGATACTTGATCCCTGGGGATACTTGATTCCTTAGTTATATCTCGAAACTGGAATATCTTACAAAGATCAAATGTTCTAGAAAAATGTGCCAAAATGAGCAAAATAACAATGCTTGTAGTTTAAAATATTTTAACAAAATAATTGTTTGAGTAATTGAACTTTGTTAGGAAAATTTAACAAAATGTAACTTGAAGATCTTTTTTCATCACTTTAAAATGTTCCTTACATGGGAAAATTATGAAAAAATATTTGTTCCAATGTATCAATCGTTCGAGCGTAAAATGAACTTCATAATGCCAAATTTTCAAAGTAATGGAAAACTCTCAACTTTTTCAGAAAAAGCTTTCTAAAATGTTGATTATGGGTACAATTGATCCCCTAGAGTTGGGTACAATTGATCCCCCTTCCAAACGGCATATTCTTCTTCTGAATTGATCGTTATGATTGCTGATTACAAAATTACTAATATTTATCCAAAAACTAATATTTATCAAACAATTTTCTGATGAAAAGAGCAAAAATAATTAATTTTCTCTTAATTATAAAAAATAGCGCCTTTAAGTATGCAATGTTATTAGCGTTGAGACAAAGTTATAGAATTTTCTTCTTATGTCTGCTATAAATTGTGAAATGAGAACAAACATGACCAAAATAGTCAATTAACATTCTAACTTGGGGTTTTGTTTGATTTTTATACAAGGATAAGGGCTTCCTGAATAAAAGATCAAGTCTCCTTCAATTGGGGATCAAGTCTCCCCTAACTTCAGAAAAATCGCAATTTTTTTACTCCCACGAAAATGCTTCTAGTTCATCAACGGGTTCAAGTATCGTTCTAATTTTTGGAGCATAGAAACTTGAAGTTACAAGCTGTCAGAAAATGTCAAAGACGGCGAGTTGCTAAATTTTTCCAAAAAGATATGGTGAAAATAAGAAAAGGGGATCAAGTATCCCCACTCTCCCCTATACAAGTAATTTCCTTTATTGATCAGATAAGCATCGATAGTTTTGTTTGAGAAATAAATGAGGATTTTATATTGGGATCAGGATCTCTACAATCATTTTACAGTAAATTTTAAAATTTTACCAGGAAATATAGAAAATTTATTATAGAAAACTTAAATCGTTACACTAGTCAAAAGTGTCTCCTGATCAAATCCTTTCATCCAACGCATGCTTTCATTAGCTGCAGTTTTTTAAGATAAAGTTTGTAGTTTTAAATGATATGCTTTGGTTTTAAGTCGATTTTCGTTATCCCTTTCTAAATCCAGGGTTGGGTGTAAGAGGGTTAAGAGGTTTTAGAAATTGCTGCAAAATACTTGTTCAAGATTCATAGAAAATGGAATTCTATCTGCACGAAATTTATTATCTTGGAATTATTAAACCATGGATATGCTGATGAGACCTGGAGCCACGTCAAGGTATGGCGCCAATAGAGAAATTATCGTTTCATACAATCAATGTCCATGCCTTAGAAGTAGGAATATACCTCATTATTTCTAGACATCATAGCAAATTATCGCATCACTAAATGCTTGACAGGTGCCCCGCAACAGGATTATTACCGTGGATCAT
Source organism: Uranotaenia lowii (assembly GCF_029784155.1). NCBI lineage: Eukaryota > Metazoa > Arthropoda > Insecta > Diptera > Culicidae > Uranotaenia > Uranotaenia lowii. The sequence goes on along the minus strand of NC_073692.1, from coordinate 241,437,316 downwards.
CATCAGGACCGTCATCCCTTGGCCGAAATGGACTTCATTTATCGGTCTGGATGAATATTTTAGGAATGATCGAGCTCGAAACTGCTAATTGAACACGTCAATCGATTCGTCACCAAACAATTTCCGACGATTCACGCGTCCGATTCGGCAGAAAAACAAATCGGACAGAACCGACTCTTACCAGGTCTCGACGACGACATCGGTTCTTTTCCCTCTTCTTCTATCACCACTTTTCCCTCTCCTGAATTATTGATGACAACATGGTCCGGCCGATTTGTGAAAGAATCGTTTGCCTACTTTTAGTGTAACAGCTTTTTGGATTTCCGATCGGAAAGTACACTAAATGGGATTTTGTTAGCACACAAAATGTCTGTGTTCGATTATGTGATTCCGGCTCAGGAGTGTGGGATTTTGGGTTTGTGGGTTGGCTGCCGGAACGGACCGGACCGATAAATACTGATCGAAAAGTTCTCATCGGTTCAACGGCCAACGGACAATGAGCCGATCGGGTATTGATGGACACTTCCGGTTGAATAATTTAGTCCAAACTGACCGACCCCCAATCAATTGGCCATCAGCGACCAAGTGTGTGGCACGAGCCGACACGAAAATGGGGTATGATAAATAGTTTGATCTGGGTTGACGAAATGGCAAATTGAATAAAGGGGATTCATTTTGATGTTTTGCATGGAATTTTGGAATAAAATTCCGAACCCGCAATTTGATGTTATAATTTTCCATACTAAACTTATTGATCAGAACAGTAAGCAAACAAGCTTCGGAAAGTTAAATCGCCTTAAGTTATTCTAAATTTTTGAATGACTGTTCAACATGAGTCAAAGTGAACCGAATCCAAAGCAGCTTTGGAATATTTCTGATCTCTGAAAGTATTGGATTTTGAATTCTATATTTTGAACTCCTAGATAAACTGCTAAAACATTCCGAAATTCCATCTTCTTCAATTTCAGCCCTTTTAAAAGAATTTAGTACCTATAAAAAAGTTTGGGATACCAAAAAAATCGCAATGCAATGACTTCCTAACGCATGAGCAACTTTTCACACGTGGTATCACACGTCCTCTTTTTGACCTCTATTAAATTCTCCGTCAACTCCAATAACCATCAATTATCTTCAGTAAATGAGAGCTAATTAAATTTTCCATCTGTAAATTGTCTCCGAACCAGCTTGGCCCCGAAGTATCGTCCGGTCAGTCGGAAAATGAAAATAAAATAAAAACTATTCCAATCTCCTGGGATATAATAGATGACCAATCATCACATCACGTTGATTCAGCTTCAAAATGGATGAACTTTTTTGTGGTCCCTCCAGTAAAGGATGTTGGTCATCTCGTCTGGCCAGCAAAGAGAAATCATTCTCCCTCCATCTAAATCCCATTGAAAGCGATC